>NC_056737.1:1710748426-1711103426 GCF_019279795.1 Protopterus annectens
TCCCAGTAGCCCACTCTATTCCCTTGCATACATATGGCAGGTCCATACATATGCTACTACATTCTACTACCCCATTCATTTGTTGCACAAAAGAGTGACTTACCTTGTGCCTTCAGTAGTTGAGATAAACTGTCTGTTGCATGCAGTACACAGTCAATACAAGGTAAGGTACAAGTTGTGTGATGTGGCTGGCATCCTTTTTACTATGTATGTGAGTCTGAGAAAGGTGTCAGTCCCTAGGACCCTAGGTTGTTAGTGCATGTGCTATGCATTGCCTCTTTGCCAAGACCAGGACATACAAGGCATGTCTATGTCTGCCTACAGGGACAGGTTCAAGGGGTTCCTCCTCCGAGTCCCCCTGTGGCTATTGGAACCTTGGCACAGGTGGGAGGGTGTGTGTCCCTTCCCTGTGATGCTCCTGCTGCAGCTGTTTCTACAGGATCATATTGTGTAGCATGGCACATACTGTGAACATGTGTGCCATGTGGCTGGAGATTTCTGCAGGGCTCCACCAGATATATCAAGGCAGAGGAACCATGACTTCAGCAGATCAAACACATGCTCTATGATATTTCTAGTTTGTGTGTGTGCCTCATTATGGCATTCTTCAGTAGGTGCGTGTACATTTCTGATGGGTGTCATCATCCATGGTTCCAGTGTGTAGCCAGCATCCCTCAGTAGATGGCCATACAGGATTTCCCCCCTGGCAGTTGTCTCATACAGCTGTGAAGCATACCAGATGTGGGAGTCGTGATAGCTGCCAGGGCTGCCAGCACACACATTCATGATAATGCCCTGGGCATTGCACACATCCGGGCAGTTGATGGAGTGATTCCCCTTGTGGTTGACATAGACCCTACCCTCTTCATGGGGTGGTGGTTTGATGTGCATATGAATGCAGTCAATGGCACCCAGTACCTCAGAGTAGTGTGCTACATGATGGAAGAGATGCATATTGCTGACTCTCTCCTCAGGGGTGTGGGGTAAATAAATGTGCTCACTGGAGTGTGCTTGCATGGCATCTAGAAACTGGTGGAGTATTGTGGATGAAGATGTCTGTGAGACCCTCATTATGTCCCAAGTTGGTCTTTAAAAAGCACCTGTAGCTAATATTCTAAGGGTTACACATACCTTTGTTTCCTGGACGGGTTCCCCTCTGTTGGCTCTGGGTCTGAGTTGAGGCCGGCAGAGCTCAGTGAGTTCTTGTAGTATGTCCCTGTCCACCCTGTAGCACTCTACAATCTCCAGCTCATGTAGCCCCTGGAAGGTTACCTGGGCCTGAACACTCTTCTTCTTCTCGGTCTGGGCCTATTGTCATTATCAGCATCATCACTGACCTCAGCCTCAAGTGCATACAGATGTTGCCGAGCAGCAGCAGCCCATAGCATTTTGTCAGTTAAAATTCCCAAGTGTGTACTCCAATAGTGCAGAATATGTGGGAAAATCAGACTGTAGGGTGTATGCATACTTTATAGTTGTCTGATGCAGATGCAGCCTGTGTGATTGGCTCATTATGCTGCATTCCACCTGATAGATATAGCATTGGGGGGTTGAATGGGCCAGTGTCTGTTGAACAGGGCTTATCAGTCATTTCTACCTGATTTGCTTTCCCAGTCTATTTTCTGTATTTTTAAAAAATTTTTTCCCTAATTCTTTTGCTGCTAAGCAGTGCAGTGTACCATGTAAACCCATGGCGCTAGTGTGAACAGTGCTCAGCAGTTCTGACACTCATCCAAGCACAGGCAAGCTCAGCATTTCTTAAACCAGCTAAAACATGTGCTGTGGGGCTAAACACAGTTTAGCAGTATTAGACACGCCCCCTGTATGCCTAAGCACGCCCCCTGCTTAGCTGTGCTTAGGCAAACAGGCACCGCTGAGCTCCAATCTGCTTAAATATAGTGTGACACACCCCCTTTTGATGTCAGGTATCTGTTGCACTACTACCTACATGGTTCTAGCCCTACCATGGGTTGTATCTGCGGACACTGTAGCACCTTTTGAAATTCAGTAACCCCAGCTCATTTACATACAGCTAATTGAGTATACCCTGAATACTTCCCTACTCCAGGGCTGCCTCCTTAGCAACCACTGACACCTGCCATTGTAAGACTCTGCATGCTGGGCACTATAATGCAATATTTTTGCAAATGTATAATTTTCATTTTTTTTACGTTTTTATTTATTTATTTATTTGTTTATTGCCATAACGGCATGTTTTTGTATCACTGTGCTCTGTGCAAACGTAATAAATGTATTAAAAAAGTAATATTTTTTAATGATTTGCATTGATTTCTAGACTCACTGGACATAGTTTTGGACATTTGCATGCCTACAGTGCCATAGCCACCCTTTTTTGGAGCTTTTACAGCTCCTGTTTAAATTTTACAGTCTGGTACATGGTTTCTATCTGCATACATTTCTTACACCAACATGGTACCTACATGGGTGCCTTTCTGCTTACTGTATTGCAAATCAACCTCATTTGCATGGATTTCACCAGCTTATGAGGTGACTTGCATTTTGGGGACATTACTGTTTCCACACACTCGTAGACACCCCTTCTCCTTATTTACAGGATCGCTCAACAGCCATGTTCCATGTTGGGATCATGCTATGCCACCACGGACAATCACTCCATGTAGTGTTTATTGAATTCCCCACACCTTCTAATAAGCGGTGCTATATTATACAAGGAATATAATTTAATACAATTAGGAAGGTGACTCAAGGAATGCATACATGTATGCATGACCTTAAAAATGTGTAAGGAGCCTATGGTTTGAAAACAGCCAAGAGGTAAGCTTAGTCCTCCACTTGCCAGATGCAAAATGAATGTGGGTTTATATGCCATTTCAATGAATGTGAGTTTCAAGGGCAGAGAAGTTTACTGTTCATGCTAAGTCTGTTTTCATTGTGAGACATTATTGTTTGTTTAGCAAATGGCTCAGTGTTTGTCTGAAACTCAAGTGTCTATCATTATTTAAGTTTTACAATCCTCATAAATTTGTCAGAAAATCACACATATGAGGAATGGATCAAAAATATGATGCAAAATCAGGGACAGTCAAACATATGCTCTGATCTCTCAGCCTCTTAGGGCAAGAATCGGGAAAACGTGTGAAAGGCTCAAAATAATGGTCAAATTTTAAGCTTTACTCTTGTCACCAAAGCAATGGATGAAGGTAAAATAGTTCACACCACATTACCTTGACCTGGCCATGCCTTTTGACACAATCCCCTACTCAGGTGTAGTAGAAAAGATGAATACTGCAGGAGCAAACACTTACATCACTAGCTGGATTGCCAACTTGCTCACAGGATGCAGAAGATCAAAATAGGGGAAGAGACCAGTCACCAATGGAGTTCCCCAGGGTTTGGTGCTAAGACTTTTTGTTTGGCATATATATCTCAAAATGTAAAAGGAAAAAGCCCGACTAAGTTTGAAATGACTGCAAGCTAGGAGCAGTAACTGAATCCCCAAATGACTTAATCATCATGCAGGAAGGTTTGTCCCAAAGAATAACTGGTGACAGAATCATGAATTGAAGCTAAACTCCAAAAAATACATTATCATATGCAGTGGGAAGTCATCTACTTCAGGGAACTGCCAAATTGACAATGCCCCCTGAGAAATGACCCAGTTATTTGGCACTTGGGAACTTGTGTGCACAGTGATCTAACTTTTGACCAACATGTGCCCAGAGTCATAAATTGATTGTGACTAGATCTAGAGATGTTATTGCCCCCCTTTACAATTTAGGGCAATCATTTTGTATAATGCCTAGTTTGGCATGTATCTGTCCAGACCCATGCAACAATTGGAATACCCACAGAGATACCTTACTAAAAGGATACAAGTCCTAAACAATAGGTCTTGCATGGTCCATCTCAAAGATTCATCACTATACTCTATATCCTACAGAGTGCTTAGAGGTGATGTGTCTAGCATACAAGGCATCATCCGACCTAATACAGATGGACCAACTGAACATGAGCAAGTCAAATGGCATCAGAAATACTCAGTCCAGGTATCTAAACTGAATGCTGTGGAGAGATGGATATACATCACTGAGGCTACTACTGTTCCAGAACAGACTATCCATTCAAGCAAAACAAAGCTCATCCCTGCCCATATTCAAATGTAACTTGGATCTAAGGATGGGTAATAGAAAATGTACTCCAGGATTGCCTCTTGGACCACTAATGTATAGAGACAGTTCCTAAATGCTGCATCCCTTACATGGGTCCCCTCAAATTTTCTATGGTATGATTACAGTTATTCTCACTAGGGCTAATATACAATTATCAGCCATGGGATAGGTACGGCCAATCAGGAAATGTTAATTCAAGCTCAAAAAGGGAAATTGGCTAAGCTTCAAATGTCCTCCAAATGAACCTATGCTGTGGCAGTAAATAATGTTCACAAATTGTCCTTTTTAGATCACTAAGTGCCCTTCTCACCCTCCGTCCCCTCCCCCAGCCTTCAACAGCTTTCAGTGCCTCTGATTATAATCAGTGAACCTTTACACCCCATCCCAAGATTACAGCATATCAACTTGAATGTGCTTTTATCCAGCCTTTCTTCTCTTTCTACATTGTACTGCCTACATTTCTTAAAACTAAAAAAGAAAAAAGTACCTGTTTAGTTTAGTATCTTTATCACATACAGTGATCACTAAACAAATGCTTTACTATGTAACATGCAATTTATATCATGAAATGTTTTATACAAATATTAAGAACAAAAAATATTTTACTTATAGTTACTCTTTTTTATTTTTGCCTTTTAGTGTCCTTCCAAACATTACTGGCACGAAGTGAGATATATGCCTTTCAGTCCTCTTACACATTTGCCCCTTACACATTTAACAAAGTCAACACACTAAAATGCTTTACTATGCAACATGCAATTTATATCATGAAATGTTTTTTACAAATATTAAGAACAAAAAATATTTTACTTACAGTTACTCTTTTTTCTTCTTTTTTCCTTTTAGTGTCCTTCCAAACATTATTGACACAAAGTGGGATATATCCCTTTCAGTCCCCTTACATATTTAACAAAGTCAACAAAAGTCCAATCTTTCTCAGCTACGTTTTCGTTTAAAGCCACATTTCAAAAATGTGATTGATGTTTTATAGTATCACACTTATTCACTGATTTCAGTGTTGCTGGTCTTTTTCCTGTTCATCTCCATTTTCCATTCCCAAACTGGTTCCCCAAGGTACTCCCAATTCTTCTAGTTAACTCCTGTGGTTTTTTATGTCTCTCAAGTCTTTTGTTTTGGAACATTGAAAAGGTTTCACTGGCAAACTCTCTCTATGGGCTTTATTATAATAAGAATGAGAAACAAAGTCCCCTTCTGTTTGACGCCTCACTTTTTGTTGGACAAACTTTTGTATTTCTCCTTAGAATGTTCTGCTTCAAAAAATGACTTTAGTCCTCCAGGAAAAAAAAAGTATTTTGAAGACAGCTAGATACAGCAGCTTGAATCTCACACCTGACTCTTGATAGTCCATGATTGCTGAGATAAATTTGCTTCTCATCTGCTCGGTGTACAGTGAATAATCATTTTCCATAAACATTCTACTGTCTCCAATTTTTAATACTTTGCCCTTCTGCACAGTTTTGTCAGGATCAAATATTTCTGCTTGTATAATTCCATCTTTACTAATACGGGTCTTGGCTGCTTTCTCATGGGAAGGTTTGAAGCATAAACATGATGTGCTCTTTCAATTAACACATCCTGTTGTGGAATACCAGTCCAGAAGCTTATTAGTTCTTTCATAAAATTAATACAGTCTTTTCCTTCCAGTTTCTCTAGTACAGCAGAAAATCTCATGTTTTTCTCTGTGTACTCTATCCTCTAATGCTATCATTTTTTGAAGAGCTCTTCTTGATCATTTATACTCAGCAGCCCTTTTCTTAATTTTGACCTCTGATTTTTGTAGTTTTATCAGTTTATCTGAATAGTTGTTTAAAGCTACATACATTTTCCAGCCTTTTGTTATTTGAGTTGATATTCCCCTTTGGTGTTTAATTTAGTCTAATCAGCTCTGCGCATATTTGACTTATTTTATTTAAATTACTGGAAGCCATTTCTTTTACCAAAGCTGGATCCTGAACTGCTTTTTGCTGAATAGCTGCAGGATTCTTCTCAGTCAGTGTTTTCTCGTTCCCTTTTCTATTTGATTTTCTTTCAAACTAAGTCTGTTCTTTGCTGGCATCCAGGTAGTGTACTTATTAGCCAGTAACTGAATTTTACTAAAATTGGCAAACTTACTAGACCTTATCTCTCAATTTCTTTATTCAAGCTGGGAGAGCTGAAGTTAAGCTGTTGATCAGTATGCAGCCATATTGGGAGTAGAGCCTAAACAGATTTTTGACGTTATTTAAGTGTTTAGTAATGATGCACTCCATGGCTTTACAAATAAGACCAATAAGGCTGATGAGTTTGTAGTTTATAGGGTCTGTTGTGAATCTAGTCTTGTGGAGGGGCACCTCTACAACAATGCGACAGGACTCAGGAACATAACCTGTAGACAGGCTTAGGTTAAAAGTTTAAGAAGGGCATCAGTCAATGCATATTTCATACTGTTTATTAGGTAACCCTGTATGTTGATGGGATACATGGTCTTTAAGAGTGCCTTAATGAACTTGGGAGAGAGGTAGGAGGAGTGACTCAGGCATGATTGGATTTGGGAAGACAGTTTTATGACAGAAGTTGGTTGCAAAATTGCTTGCTAGTATGTTAGCAATGTCTTTTGATTTTGAGTGGGAGGCACCATTATGGAAAAGTTCAGAGAAGTGTTGTCAATTATTTCTTAATTTTCTAATGTAACTGAAGAAGGGTCTGTGGGTATCCTTAGCCTCAGCCGCGAGCCTGAGTTCATGAGATATTTTGCTCATCTTTATGGATGCCTTAAGTGATTTTTTTATGTTTTGTTTTTGAGTGGTGGGGGAGTCTGACCCTTTGAGCAGTTCCTTCCTTCTGTTTCGCAGTTTATTGATATTGATATTGACTGACCACCACGGTTGTTTGTTTTTGAATTTACCACTATATTTGGTTCTAGTAGGGAATGCCAGATCAATGCATTTGTCTAAATGGGTACATAAATCCTTAGTGTAGGTGGCAGCATATCACAGGTCAGCTGTGGAGGTTTTGTGACTGAATTTAGAGATTTTGTCATACAACTGTAAAAGGTTTACCTTTCTGAAGCCTCTAAAGAGGGTAGTATTGGCTACTAAAGAAGTGAATGTTTTGAGGACTGAGGTAACCAATAGGTGGCATGACTTAATTAATGAGGGACTGACCAGGGGAAGGGAACAGGCTGGAGCTAAATTTATGAGAAGAATGTTCCTGCCCATTGAGGAATTGAGAGTAAGCTGGTCCAAGGTACTCTCATTTACCCAATCCAAGAAGTGTTGGGCATGCGGTATACTGGTAGTGTATGTACTCCAGTCTATGGAAGGATAATTATAAGTGCCAGTGATTAATGATCCATTGCTTATAGGGATGTTTGCAAGGAATGCCAGGAAGCTTTCATGATCATGTGGTGTCATGGACAGGGATCAATAACAAGCTATTAGTTGGAAGTTTGACTTGCCCAGGGTGGTTCTATGAGCTCACTGAGTGGGTCTCTGGATATCACCTATGAGGGGCTGCTTTCTCTGACAAGAGCCGAAACACTGCTGTGGTTACTAGTGGGTTTAAAGACATGGCAGGCACAAAACATTGCCATGGGGTGTGCTCTCTTTACATGTGAACCATGTCTGAGTAACAGCAAATGCACGGACATATTCCAGAGGCAGAGGTGCCTCCAAATCAGGCTGTGTGTGTGTGTGTGTGTGTGTGTGTGTGTGTGTGTGTGTGTGTGTGTGTGTGTGTGTGTGTGTGTGTGTGTGAGAGAGACAGTGTATGCATGTGTGTGTATGCGCTACCTCTGTGTGCGTGTATGAGTTTATACTACTTTAATGCACAAGTTTTTCTGAATACATTCAGATGAAACAAATACATTAATATCCTGATTCATTAAAAATAAAGAAGGAAAGAAAGAAAGAAAGAAAGAAAGAAAGAAAGAAAGAAGGAAAGAAAGAAAGAAAAAATACAAAAAGAGTTTGTTTTGCAGGGAACAAGTCTGTCTACATCCCAACATGCCTGCAGCAATAAATATACTAACTCCAAGACCACGCAACAGTTGGAATAAGGAGAAGTTTCCTCAACTCCACTGTTCATTGACCTTGGCATAATTGCATGCAGCATTTCTGACAAAAGAAGAATTGATGAAACATACAACCAGTTCTTGTTTTCCTGTTTCAATGAGGGGAAACAATTCAATGCAGTTAATGGACATATATTTCATATATGTGTGTGTATATATATATATATATATATATATATATATATATATATATATATATATATATATATATATATATATATATATATATATATATATATATATGGGTCTACTTTGTTCCATTGAATCTCATTTCACTGAATTTCATTTCACCCCGACTACATCGCTAAAAACACAAATTACTAAAAACTCATTTCACTGAATCTCATTTCACTGAACTAAATTTTGTATATATGGCACTGTGTAGAATACTGTAAGGAAAGTAAAAGGTATATGCCATTTTCCCCACTGTAGTGTGATCCTGGAGTTAGTATATATAGTTATGGGGGTTGTGGGGGGGCATAGCCTCCCACCTTGTTTGTTTTATATTTTATTTTATCAAAAACTTCAAAACAATACATTTTAAACAATAGAGATGCATAGTTACAACACCAATGACTAACTCTCTCCAGAAGAAAATATATACTCAAACTAACTGGGGGGCTACGCCCTCAACTATATATACTAACTCCAGGATCACACTACAGTGGGGAAAAGGGCATATATCTTTTACTTGCCTTACAGTGCTCTACACAGTACCATATATACTAACTGCAGTTCAGTGAAATGAGTTTTCAGTGAAGTGATCGGGGTGAAATGAAATTCAGTGACATATGATTCAATGAAATTGGATGGTAGCTACCATGGGAGTCATGAGAGTCATAGGAAATGTTAAGGCAGCTTATGTCTTGTCAATACCAACCCTAGATTGTACTTCCTTTATCAAGGAGGGCTACTCCAGTCAAGCCTTGGGATCACCTAATGAATACCCATCCAATCATGCAGCTCCTGTGTGAAGGACAATAGTGTATCATACTGTTTGATCTGGATGGGGAGTCTATTCCAGAGAGGGAGGGACTGTGTAATGAACCTTTCTCTTCATCATGTTTTATTAATCTGCTGATGAAGATTTAGATGCCTGGTTTTGGTACTTGTGGGACTGTTTAACTTATATAGATACAAGAGATGCATGATCACTATGTCCATAATAACATGGAAGGCAGAGCACAGTTCTGCTCCAAGGTACAAGGTGATCAACTGTCCCAGTTTTTCCAGGACATTCCCAGTTTGCAAGTCTCTGTCCTGGAATCCCAAACATTGTCTTTGGGACACACAAATGTCCCAGTTTAGACCGCTCAGTCTGAATGGTAACCTGGCTTCCCGAGGCAGCACTGGGGACTTTGCGATTTTTTTGGGATGCCATTGGGTATGGTGCAAGTAAGATGCCTTCGCCCTGGCAGGAGCCTTCCAGGCCCTGCCCCCATCCGTCGCTCCTTCAAGGACTTCCATCGTGGGGAGCTCTGCCTGACCCCACTCACCCAGGCAGGAACTCTCCAGGCCTCAGAACAATCTGCTCAGTGCTCCCTTACTGGCTTCTGTCAGGTCTGACCCCTACAGGCCTCCCGTTCGACCTGGCCAAGAGACCTACCCTGGATGAGCCCCCCCCCCATGTCGGGGGACTCCGCCACCTCCAAGTCTCTTGCATGCTGCCAAATCATGCTGGATTGCTCATGCCCTCAAACCTTCTCAGGGGAGCGTCCCTCTGAACCTGTCTGTCCCTCCAGAACTCCTCTCGGCTGCCGAGGGGCAGATACTCTCTCATGAAGGCATCAGAGTCTCCCTGCTTTCCCATCCAGAGAAACTCTGGGGACTTTTAGATTTTTCAAGGATGCTGTCTGTTATGGGGTGAAGTTGGATGTCGTTGCCCCGGCAGGAGCTCTCCAGACCCCACCGCCATCCACCAGTCACTCCCTTAAGGACTTCCATCATGGGGGGCTGCACCTGACCCCCCTCACCCAAGCAGGAGGTCGCTCAGCCCTGCCACTATCTGCCTCTCTCCCCTTCCAGGCTTCTATCCCAGAGGGGGCATGGTCTGTACCCCCTCACCCAGTCGGGAGCTGTCCTGTCCCAGTCACTTTCCACCTCTCTCTCCCTTCCAGATTTCCATCGAGATGGAGACCATCCAGGCTTCCACTTCTATCCAGGAGAGATAAATCTTTTATGGGGTTACATATCTCTGGACTGCTGCCAAATCATGCAGTGTCACACATGCCCTTGGAGCCTCTCAGGGTATCTTCCCAGCTTTGTGGAACTCTGCTGTGCTACAAAGCCTCAGACAGTCCCTCCTCCAGACTTCTGTGACACTGGTTCTCCCCTTTACCTTGCACCTAGGGCTTTTAAACTCACAGGGGAGATGGCCCTGTATCCCCCCATCATTGTGCTTTTTGCAGTACACCTCAGTCTCTCTCCCCCATGGTGCCAGGTGCCAATGAATGTGCATCATTTTGAGCCTCCTAGCATGCGCCCTCTTGCCTCCTGGGTAGTGCCATTCACAGAATGGCATCTCTACAGTGCTGGGTAAAGGATGGGAGGCCAACCTGCCGGCCCCGGTGCGAGATGACATGGCGGCCTTATTTCCACTCCCATGGGGGCCAGGAGAATGGGATTGCAGACCTGGCTTCCTGCAGCAGCCCTCAAGTGTCCGAGTTTATGTCCTGTAACAAAATGGTCACCTTCTCCAAAGAGTCTGTATGATACTGAATAAGGGCTCAATGCTTCTAGTCTTTTCTGATAGCTTAGGATTTTTACGTTAGTGACTTTCTTCGCAGGGACCATCAGGGGTCTTTTTAATTGTTTAATGTGTCTAGTGAGGTCATCTCAAAGGGGTGTTGTATTTAATAACTGGCATAAATCAGTCATGAATATCAAAGGACAATGACCTCTTTAGATAAAGAAAATAATATACAGCTTTAACCTCCTTAGATCTAAAAAGAATACAGCTTTAACTACGGTGAATGTGTAAATCTCATCAGCTCTCATGTCTTCTCTTTCATTTCTTTTTTTTCTTTCCAGTCCACTGCTCTCTGTTTCTCTGATATTAATTTATCCCTTACACCAAAAACCTCATCTCAGACAACAGGATGCCTTAGTGTTGATGGCTGTTAGTAATTATTATGGACTGACAACAATAGTACTTCAGTGTTCATCATTTCAAGCTTTACATTCTGTATGTTTGCAACAGACTTTCTTGTGGAACTACTGCCAGACAAACTAAATAATGGACCCCAGGAATCTTTCAGATTCATTTATTTACAGTATCTCTGTTGTATCTGCACATAATATGTACTGTAGCAGACATATCAAATATTACCATGCTCTAGTATTTCTATAAACATTATTTTGCTTCCAGTGCTGAAGTGTAATCAAAATTAAATTAAAACAACAAAACATTTTTTCTTCTAGCTAACTCAGGAAATGCAGGCAGAGCATAACCTCTAGACATCCTGTCTCCAAGCTTGAGGCCCACTGAACACCAACCACCTCACAGGGTCATACTTAACTATGCATGTGTTCTTTGGCAGTTTTCCTCAAGTTAAAAAGAAATGAAAGAGATTTAGAATCGGATTACATAAAAAATTACTAGTTTGGCTGTGCAGATCCCTGGATTACCAGTCCAAATAATCATAAGCATGACTTTTATTAAAGCTAACATGCCCTTTTTAAGATATGAACTCATGTTACTTGTTTCATTCATCTAACTAAACAGGCCAGAGAATGCAAGAGCAGCCCTTTGTGTTGCAACATCACATGGCTGGATTCAGAAATGGCTGACATTGTGGCTTAGTTTGCTAACCACTCGTCCTATGTTTCATTTCCACCAACGCCATAAGCATACCTTATGAGTTTGAGCAAGTCAGTCAATCAAACAAATATTCTTAAGTCATGCTGAAAGCAGGCAGTTGAGCCTAGTAGGGACTTAGTTAAAAACAACAGAAAAAAGAACAGGACTAAGCTAATATATGGCAAGAAAGAAACAAACATAAAATTAAACAACCAAATAAAACCAAAGCCATCCGAGGTGAAAGAACGAAACTACCACAAAATACGTTAAGCTGTTTTTACTTCCACAAACACTTTTTGTTTGATACTATGATCAAACTTCTTCAGACACTAGAAAAGAGTAAAAAAATTCCATTTAAAATATCTTTGTTTGGAATATAATGGGCGGGGATATAGGCTAGAGTCAGCAAACACAGAGCTTTATAGTTGTTTATATTTATTTTTATTGACTGCTAGCTCACTTTGATAGGAGCTTATAAAAGATCAGTATTTGAGATGTATTACTAAAATACTGCCTTTATAATGAGTTTACAGTGCTGATTCTTAGCTAATTATTTGTTGCAATGTTATGGTTTTGTACATTCAGTAACTTACTTATTAATTTAATTATGAGGGGAGTTTATGAATGAAGGAATTGGGTGGGGATTAATGATGTAATTAATTGACTGTGTATCACTTTCCTGTGATAGGGAAGTGAAATAACATGTGATTTTCAGAGGATATTTTAAATGGAATTTTGTTTACTCTTTTCTGGTGTCTGAAGAAGTTTGATCATAGTATCAAACGAAAAGTGTTTGTGGAAGTAAAAACAGCTTAACATATTTCGTGGCAGTTTTCTTCTTGCATCTCAGACAGCTTTGGTTTTAATATATGGCAAGAACACATTAACAATAGTAGGCAAACGATTACATGGACTGTAAAGGCCTAGCCATATATACTTTTAAGTAGACATACTTAAAAGTTCTTGCCACCCTTTATGAGTAGATAATAGTGTCCACTTCTCAAATCAAGCAAGGCCATGCATGATAACCCTGGTGTAAACTTATGGCCACCTATCCAATCATCAAGACTAGCCTTAAAGGTAAACAATGTAGTATGTTACTTGACCTATAATGGTAACGCATTCCACAGGCTGGTAATATGTTGCGTTAGGTACCTATCCCACCAGCGAGTTTTTTTATTTGTTGGTATAAACTCAGATTCCTAGTATGGGTCAAATAGGATTGGGTCTTTTCATGGGTCAAAAACTCACAGGTCACCTTGGAGCAGCTAGTTGGCTATCGCTATAAAAGAAAGAAAGGAAAAAGAAAAAGAAAAGAAAAAGAACCAGTACTTATGAGGTGTTGTGTTGCAATACCAAAAGGCAGCAGTAACTGTGCAGCATATTTTATCAGCTTTTGTGCACCAGTGATGCCTTAATGAACACTAGGACACTAACAAACTATAGCTCAGACTTACTTTCCATAGAATTGCTAACCACATTGGAGGAACACTAAAGCAAGAGGACTCTGTAACTAACTTATTTGTTGCCTGTGAAGCTGCAGCCCCATTCACATATATTGACCTGCATTGCAGCTTCTTGACTATTCACTTATACACGTGCAGGACTGAGTAGGTTTATGCAGTGTTTCCATTCATTGTTTGCATCCCTCACTGCATTTACAAAACAAGGCAGATCATATTCACTGTTCCACCAGCTGCACCCTAGACAGATAATAAAGAGCAAACAAACAGTGCTATGTGTTACAGCTGTGTAATACAGCAAATGTTGTAGTACTAGGTACATATGGGGGGAACACAGCATACATCCCTGGATAGTGCCAGAAGTGGAGGTGATATGAAAGGAGATGCTGGAGCAAGCTGGATAAAACACATCAGGAATGTAGTTTAGAACTCCCAAAATGGAAGATGTCAGGGTAGGGAGAGTGATATCTTTTGCTGGGAACCCCCCCCCCCTCATTTTCTTAAATTAAGAAGAATAGGAGAGTGTAGAAAAAATTAAGGTACAATGAAAATGGTAAACAACTGTAGTTAAGGTAGCACAAAGCTGAAAGATACAACATACAGCAAACAGGGTTGGACCTGATATAATGGGACAGAAAAGTAAGGAAGTTAAGCATATAACTAAAGGATGAATGGGGTCAGAGAGAAGGCAGTTAATCAGCATCAGTCACTACACATCAGAATGAGTTTGTGCAATGGCAATGGACTGCACTGAGTACAAATCTGATATGTCAAGGGCCACAAAGTATTCCAAGTGCATGTGTAGCTACATCTGTACATCTTCATTATCATCCAAGAAAATGCTGTACAAATATTTTATCTGGAGTAACCCAATTGTATTTACATGTGGTTGGTACACATGTATCACAGAGGTGTACTGTAATAATATATCATATCTGCACAGCAATGTCCCAGTTTACAGCCATCACTGTCTATCACCCAAGCAGTTGACTATTTAATATGTGAAGACCGTAACTGTGATCTTCAGAAGTGTGGCACTAACAGTGTAAATTAGATGGACATATGCAAAATCTGAGATTGCTGTATATTGGCATATTCCCTTCCTCTAAGGTGCAGTGATCTCAGAGTTAGTATATACAAGTAAAAGTTGTGTGGGAGGGTCAGGCCCCCACCCATGCTGAAACGTACAAGAGTGAGTTTTACATTTTGTTGTTTTTCAATTTTAAGTGTAGTTTATTTTTTAAATGTAGTGACTCCCATTAATGAGTGTCACGTTTCTGATTGGGAGCCCACACAAGCAACCATTTTGTGAACATATTCAAAGCCAATGCTAAGTAAAATAGGAATAGGAGAGACACCCATCTATTTGCCATAAAGAGGTAGCAAGGGCATCTTGGTAAGATGTACTCAGGTGTAATGGGGGCAGTCACATCTGTGTCAGATATCAAGAATCAGAGCACATTTCTTGACATAATGCATATCAGCTCATACTGGCTGTGGACCACCATCCGAATAAATGCCTCTGGGACTGCACCTCACTAACTGTGTTAAAATTCAGTTATATGTACAATGCCATCAGTCCCTCATAGCAACTCAAGCCTATGGACTCATCCTTGCTAGGTGTTGAGTCACCTGATAAGTAATGAAAATACGATCTCCAATGAAACCTCTGTAATACATAGTGCACATATAAAGAGCAAAATGTCACATGACTATCATAATAATGAAAAGAAAGGACTATGGTATAGAAATACGCCTCAGATGCACCAGAAGATGCAGCTAATGATGATGCACAAACTCAATGTGCAACACACTCATGCGTATGGCATCCGTCAGTAAGCAGATTGATATCAACATAGTACCAAGTAAAAACAGGCAAAAGTATAACACTCACAGTAACTAGGAGGATGAAACCATAATCCGTAATCTCACACACGGATGTATATCCCAACCAGTAATGAAATATGGAACTGACTGGATACTGCAGAATGACATCCTTACTGCCTAAACCTTTACATATATAAAATGTAGTAATGAAACAAACATCAGAGGACATGTACACTGAATACTGTGCAAAGTGCTCTGGTGTGATTCCATTAAGAGAAAAGAAAAATCACCACATCAATGCAAACTAAGCCTGTGGCCACAAGCATATATCCCCTCAGCTGTTCTATTCACCACCACATTGACAGTGCATGTCCTACATGGCAAATACAGGTTTCACATCACACTATGGCATCTGTGCATCACAACTCTCATATCTGCTAGCACTGTTAAACAACCACTATCAGTCCTACACACAAGCCTTGACAGGACAAAGCACAGATTTATACATCTGATCATCACAATGCATATATTTGAAACCGTGTAAATTTGGAGAACTAGGCCAGACTAAGAAGAGCAGTCACATAAAGCAGGTGAATGTTTCCACACCTGCATGCATCAATCAGACTACCTGTGCACAAAATACAATGAGAATAAATGGAAGTCCATGACACACAGAGACTTCACATGCTATCTGCCATATGCAGCACACATAAAGCACCCTAGACAAGCACACTTCAGTGATATGTGAACATTGTTCAGACTGAGACTGCAAACCTAGATACAGAAAGACACTTATGAATACAAACCAAATAAGTATACAGACCATTATACAGTAACATTGTAAAAACAAAGTATGGTACACAGCACTGTAGGTGGTGACTCTGCTGTGACCACCTCCCACCAGTGTTGTCACAGGTTATCATACCTCCTTGAAGGATTAGGTCACTGAAACAGTGGTGCATCTTCACCCAAATGTGGTGGATCCCTTTCCACTAGTGGAAGCCAGTAGCCAGATCTACCAACTTACATATACAGTTAAGTAGACCCCTCCATGGTCCAAACAGAAGTCACTATATCACCACCTAAGAAGAGGGTGCATAGTCAATGTTTCTTGCTCCCCAGATAGGTGTTTGCAAACCCTCTTGCCCTTGTGAAGCACTAACTATAGCTGAAGTTCAGTATAACTACTGAGTTTTGTGCACATGGGTCCTCAAATAATTGTAACCCTCAGTTATTGAATGTAGAATGAAATACAGGAACTGCTACATTCACTACAAAAAGACATAGATCATGCAGATCAGCTTCACGTGTAAGTGTGCCGAATCCCTGTGAGATGTTCTGCGATTAGCTGTAGAATATTGTGCATTGGCAATCATCTGAACAGGTCACCACACTAAGAAGTTTGCTTGCTCCAAAGGAATGTAATTTTTGCTCATTTTGTAAAATGTAGGTTGGGGCCATAACATTCAATAGAAATTAAACTAATTAAAGCTAATTAATAAGGTAAGACATAATGGCACATACAAATAAACATGTGCCAAAAGAGGAAGTTCACTCTGCTGGCAGGCTGGTTACAATCATTAGACTGTAACTGATGGGGCAATTTTTACTTCTGCTAAATACAAGCACCGTCACTCTCAGAAGACTTGTTGCATCTTATATAATTAAACTGTATGCCACTAGATTATGCGGTCCTTCATTTGTATAAATCACCTAAAGTGCAATGATTATTTTGAAATTTCCAATTTGTGTACACTTTAAGTAAGATTTCTGAATGAATAGACAGCCCAATCTTTGTGGTAGGGCTGTTTTTGAAATCAGTGTTAACCTTTATAAATCTCCCCCATAATTAATTCAATAAATGTATGCAGCACATAATAATATTAGTGAAACATAATTTAATGTATGTTAATGCTAAGCAATCTTTGACTTTCTTTTAAGTTTTTACTAATGTGTAAGACATATTTGTGAGAAAATAAATGTGCATTTATATATCAAAAGAGTCAGTCAAGTACCAGAACTTATTGTGTGGTTCCCTACAGTGTTGTTCCACTGTTCGTGTGAGGCAGACAGACTGACCATATATAAAATGTTTAGACTCATAGATTGTAGTGAGTCCCTGCATCTTACATAATTTTTAGTTCCCAAACTGTGAACTATAAAATCATGTGTCATATTTGTATCCACTAGACACAATATGGTAATGAACTGGAATACATTTAGTTTGATTATTTTAAAAGGCTGACAAGAAAATCTGCATTAGAACCATTTAACGCCGGAACACAAAAATAATGTGATACCCTTTACTGGAGCAGCATAAGTTTTAAATTACAGCTGCTCATCCTGTAAAATGTAGGACAGGCCAATAAAAGGGCTCCATGACAATAATGTCACACATATATGATTAATACTCACAGTTGCAAGTACAAATGAGAGTAAATAAATACAAATAAAATGCAAATGTACCTAAACTACTTTTAAAGCATTTTTACAGGTGGACTCCTCCTTGCACCACCCGATCTGTGCCCTACATATCTATACTATTCATATACTAACTCTGAGACTGCTATACCTCACAGTATGGGAAACTCTCTAAGCTACTGTAGTCTCAACATTTTTATACAGATCACTTTAATCCAGTCTTATTTGTTCAGCAACTTTTTCTAACAGCTGAAAGATAAGTCAAATCACAGCAATTTAAAAAGGAAAACAAAAAAAAAGGTTATCTTGTAGTTTAAGCACTGTCTGGCAACATGTAAATGAACCAATTTTTTCTTTCCACTACCTCACTACTTCACTTCTCTGCTGCTATAAAATGCAATACAAATTGTTACAACACCTAGGATCCAGGATCCCACCACATCACAGCTCCAGTCAAATACATACAGTTCGGGCATTTAGCTTTCTGGACAGAATAATTCTGTATGGTCAAAATGTGAGTTATATCTCATGAAATGCAACACAAAATGTCAGAGCTCCAGACCCAACAAAAAAGTACTACAGTGTTAAATGCTGATTATCAGAATTAAGCTGTATCTTACTTTTCCTTTGCTATAAAGTGCAAAACAAAATGTCACAGCATCACTAGGAACCCTCCCTCCAGTCAGAGATATACAGTCCTGGTATTTCAAAATATTTAAAAAAAAAAGAAAAATAGTGCTATTTTATTCAAATAAATGCTCATTCTAATAAAGACTAGTACCAACCTATGAACCTATATATTGTGGGAAACAAATTCCAGGGAATTGGTATGGCTAGGTTTGCATAGGCCTTAGGGCCGATAGCCTAGTACCAACCTATGAACCTATATATTGTGGGAAAAAATTTCCAGGGAATTGTTATGGCTAGGCTTGCATAGGCCTTAGGGCCGATAGCTTAGTACCAACCTATGAACCTATATATTGTGGGAAAAAATTTCCAGGGAATTGTTATGGCTAGGCTTGCATAGGCCTTAGGGCCGATAGCCTAGTACCAACCTATGAACCTATATATTATGGGAAAAAATTTCCAGGAATTGTTATGGCTAGGCTTGCATAGGCCTTAGGGCCGATAGCCTAGTACCAACCTATGAACAAATTATAATTTCAAAGTTCCATTTCATAAGGCGCCATCTTTAAACTATGAATCCTTGCCTGCTGGTTTCATGGCAAGTTCATCTCCCCAAGCCAGCTGTGTCTCATAGAATTTGTGGCAGCTATCCTGTGGCAAATAACACCACTAATATAAGTAAAGCCAGTGGGACTTCCAACTGAACTGAAGAACCTTGCAGAACTTAAATGTGTCTCATTATAATACAAAAGGCATTAGTAGGTTGTGTTTTTTGCTGTAATCCTTACGGTACTGAACATAAATGCATGAGCCAGCAGCAGGGATTTCAGTTTCCCCCATGCAGAAACATTCTGATTTCTACCCTTCAAGTCTATAAAAACACTCCATGCTAAACTGTAATTCTAGCCCTTCCACTCTCTAAAGAAACATTCATCCATTTTTTCTATGTGATATATCCCCACTACCTTCCCAATCTGTTTGCGAGTCAACATTAGCTCAATCACTTACAGCCCTCAGACATTTATCCATTTTTTCTATGTGATATATCCCCACTACCTTCCCAGTCTGTTTGTGAGTCAACATTAGCTCAATCACTTACAGCCCTCAGACATTTCAGTCCCCCCCGGCTGAAACATTCTGGTTTCTACCCTTAAAGTCTGTAAAACACTCCACACTAAACTGTAATTCTAGCCCTTCCAGTCTCTAAAGAAACATTTACTCATCTGTTTTTTATTTCTTCTATGTGATTTATCCCCACTACCCTCCCAGTCTGTCTCTGAATTAAAAATAGCTGACTCACTCCCAGCCCTCAGACAAGGTAATTTCTTAGGGCACCCAACTGTAAAATTAAAAGGGCTCTCACTACTTTTTAAAGGAAAAAAAAACATTAGTAACACAAGAAGGGCTAACATTTTAGATGTGACTTCAGAACAACTAATAGTTTATGTTTTAATTGCACATACCTTGCTTGGCTCTCTATCTGCATAGTCACCTCCCTTTTTTTTGCAACAATCTAGTTCCCTGCTCCCTGCAGCTCTAAGGCCTGTTGTCCTTTCCCATTGTTTTTAGTTCATTTGTCACCTGTTACAAGTCTCCTTGAATTAGACCACACCTTAACTCATAAATAACATATCTCAGTGCTTATCAGTACCTTTGAGTGCTCGAGAGTGCCTGTATCACTGATTGTTTTTTTCTGCTCCTTCCTCACACGACACTCACACACATTTGCAGTTAGATGCATATATTCATTGACTGTTATCTGCAGATTCTAAAAATTACATGTTAAATATTCCAGTAAAAATAAAGAAAGGAAGTAGTTTTTCTTAAAAAAATAGCAAGAAACATCCTTAAAACTTTTTTTTTCTTTCTGCAGCTGACCATCAGCTCACACCAGCTCTTCTCATTCACCAGGTCTACTGAACCCAGCTTTGCCTCCTCCTGGGCTCAAACCAACCCTGAGTCTGGAGATGGTGGGGTAACTGAGGACACTGGTGCAGTGTTATACTGCTGCCAGAGAGTGTAACCTAAATCCTGCCCCCTCATGGCAGCCTTGCTAGCTCTGCAATTACTGCTTTTTGACAGGTGTATGTATGCTTCCCTACATGCACAGCGTCCCATTAAGCAGCTCACCACCCATGCAGCATAGAGATGACTAGGCTTGAGTGCTGCTTATTGCAGTCAGCTTAGGCTGCCCTCCTCCCCTGAGGATGGATAAGGCACCATTGGTGCTCACTCCCATCCTTCCCCCATCCACTCCCTCCAGCTCCCACGCTGCTAATCAAACACAGGTAGCCTGAGGCACAATATGGGCTTTATTGTTCTATGCCATGGGGCTGCTTCAAAACATTCTTTAATATTAAAAAAAAAGCTTCTATAAAAACTCAAAAGGGTGGGCATTATAAGGAAATAATAGACATGCAGTGGTGGGGGAGATCTTCTACATGTGGTAAGGGGCATACCTCTCCACCTCCAGATTAAAGAATCGGGGATAAAGGACTTCACATCAAGTACAGTCAATGACAACTATTTAACATAAAGTATGCATATTCATATTTGACATTTTAGAAGATTACGATCAGCAAAATGGGAAGGAGCTGATTTCCAAAACACACTGACAGAAACAACGCAGATGATAACAGCAGCTCAAAAGAGAGTATTAGCTTTACATCTCTGTAATTATTTGATTCATTAGTGGATACAAAGTTTAAAAATTGTACAACTCCTTGATTCTTCCATTTTTTCAAAACCAACATGTGTGTAGATTCACTGAACCATCTTTAACACAGAGTCTTTGCTTGGCCTGTTTGAAATTGAGTATTTTCTGCAGAACTTCAAACCAAATCATAGTAAACATGCAGACATTCCATCAGAATCTTGTGGCAGTCATTACTATGTGGTGGAAAATAACCCCACAACCACAGGCAGCAATGTTTGCAGTATGTGTATATACACATCAACCACTGCATGTTGACTTTATGTTGTATTTGGTGTCCATGTATAAATTATGCTTTTTCTCAGCATTGTTCTTACCTACTATAAACTAAGCATACTGGGAAAACATGTCATAAAAGGGTTAAATTGTTAGTACTAAATATCTGGAAATAGTATGCGATGAAGTGGGTGGAACATTATGCGATTCTCCTTTCAGCAAGCAGCTTTCTAGAAATGAACCTCAATATTCATTAACCTTTGCACATGAATGCATCTGGTACTTCCTGTGACACTAAATCTGCTAGAATTGGTTCATCTGATGTAAAATTCAGTACTGATTCCCCCCGACATCAGTTTGCTTGGTAGATGTAACTTCCATAGAGTGCTTATTCCTCACCTTTTACCACCACGTACTACTGTTTATTTTCCTCCTCCCATTTTGCAGATAGCAAAAGACTGAACTCAAAGGGAGAGTTTGTTACATCAGGTGGATCTCTTCTACCTGCTCTAACTATACCTAACATATATCTGATAACAAAATGGTCCACATGACAGAGGCCAGATGGGCAGTCACCCTAAAGAAACATACCCTCAACAACTGTGCTTCTGAAAGCAGAATGGAACTTAGAAATAATGTTCAATTTGTAGTCTTTTGTAGATGCATTTAATACTGTCCAGGCTGCTGATACTCATCTGTCATTCATAGTAACATTACAGAAAAATGCTGGGGATGTAGCTCTTGTGGAATGTGAAGATGGCATGGCACAGAAATGGTTGCTGTTAGATGTGTAACAATAGTAAATACAGTTCATGAGTCATAGAAAGACAGAATGCATCAAGTCATCAAGTTTTTAATTCCCTTCCTCATTTCCTTTCTGTTTATCCAATGCAACGAATACTCAGCTTTATCAAAGTCATACTTGTCCTGTTTCAATTACTGAAAGGCCTGTTTATATTTTACTAGTATAGAGCATCTCCAGAAAATATGCCTCCAATTTCCAATCTGTTTCCCCTCATATCTCCAGCACTTGTTATCTGTGTCTGGGTAGATTGTTTAATGTCTTTCTGGTGTGTAAAAGTATTTAATCAAATAATTCCATGTGAACACTTTATATTGCCTAGATTGTATAGCCTGTCTGAGTGCTAAATATATCTTTCTCCAAATCCATCTGCATAGGTTCCACATTTAATTTCTCTGCCCAAACCTCCCTCAGACAATTTTTTTATTATTCATTTGATCTATATGAAGATCTTTGTGTATTACATTTACAACTCTTATGTTATCATCCTTGTCCATACTGGCCTCAATTATTATTGTTAAGTTTGGTGTTGTAATATTTCTTTTTTGTTTTTCTGACTCATACCTTTTCAGAATTGGATAGCACCCCCTGTATCTATAAACCTATTTAACTGTAGTTTATTTGCTATCCGAGTTGATTGATGATGGTCTTCTCACTGACTCTATAGATTCAAGTTCAAACCTCCAAAAGTTGTATTGCTTTTAATTAAAATAGCCTCAAGCACACTAAAATTCCAAACTCTTTTTCTTGATCTGGTTACTTCATTTAGCTACTAGGGCCCAGATATTAATCATCTTAGTCAAGTCCTCATCATTTCCCTGGTTCAATATCATTATTTTCCATTTTGACTCATAGTAAGGGTTTTAAGTAAAGTTAATTTTATCTGTGCTGATCTATAATAATCATATAGCTCGGGTGTAGCTAGTCCTTCCTTTTCAGTTGGTAGGGTTATGGCCTTCTACTTAATACAGTGGTTTTGATAGGCCCATATATATTTTCTCATTTCATTGTTTAGGTTATCCCAATAGATTGAACCAGGATCATAAGGGAAGTCCTAGGCTACATAAATTATTTGTGGGATAAGGACAATTTTAATTTCTTGCAGTCTCTGTTCTATGTCACTTGGGAGAACAAAGACTGCAAGCAATACATTAAAAATCTAAGTATATTAAAAATCTTTTCTTTAACTACTTTCTATGTCAGTCCTGAGAACTGGTCTGGGTCATTCACTAGGCAAACTCCCAAGTATTTTGTTGAATAATAACCCCATAAATTTGGATATTCTTGAACAAATGCACAAGATGGGATATAATTTATACTGAGAGCTTTGGTTTTATCTTTATTAATTTTTATATCCTAACAGTTTTTCATAGTCCCTCATAATCCAAAATACTACCAGAATATCAATTTCTGGATTAGTATATGCAGAATTACATCATCTGCGAACTGCCCTACTTCATGAATCATGCCATTCCACTCCCAGCCTTTAATTTCTGACTGTCTGATTTTCTGTGCAAGAGGTTGCAGGTATAATGCAAATGATAAAGTTAATGATGCGCAACCTTCTCTCCCCTCTTGTGACATCAGTCTCAGGTGTCACCCTACCATTTATTTTAATGACTAGCATATATCACCTAATAGTGCTTGAAGTAAAACTATAAAATCTCTGGGAAACCCCATTTCATATAAGACCTCCCATAAGTAGTTCCAATGTACCCTACTGAATGCTTCTTCTGCATTAAGCATCAATAAAGTTAATTATTTTCTCTCCTGGGTGCCCTGTTTGAGCATCAGATGTGTCCTAATAATGTAGTTAAAAGTCTGCCTCCCCTTAATAAAACCACTTTGATCCATATCAATAAATATGGGCAGCAGTTCAGCCAATCTTTCTGTTAAAACAGTAACAAATATTTTATAATCATGGTTTAATACTAAAATGGGCCTATACAAACAGGGGTAATTTGAGCCCTTTCCTACCTTTGGAATCACAAAAATGACTTCTCGATGACAAGAATTTTTTTTATGCTAAAGTATATCAAACATATAATCCCATATATTCACTATATTTTCTTTTCCCTCCTTCCTTATCTCCAGAGGAAAGTCATATATCCCTTGTGAATTCCCAACTATCTGCCTGCCTTATTAGTTGACCTTCTATCTCCCTAAGCATAATAGGTTTAATCAGACTTTTCCTGTTGCTCCTGGTTTAATTTGTTCAAGTTTAGTTCTTTCATAAATGTCTTATTTTTACCCAGCCAACCCTCCTCCTGCATGTATTCTGCATACAATGAGGAAAAGAATTGTAGAAAAGATTCTTGAATCAGTTTAGGCTCTGTCACCAACCTATCTCTTTCTTTGTGTTGTACCTTTAATATGGTCCTTTCTATTTTTTGCTAAGTTTTGAAGCTAAATACTTTTGGTTTTTTGAATTGCTGCCATTGTTCTAAACTTTTAATGCCCTCATCTGTCTGTGTACATTTTCTTGTATTTGAGTTGTCCCTGTCTTTTCCAACCATTCCAATTTGGTCTGTTCCTCTATTGATATGCTCTCCCTTACCTGTAAGTCTTTTATTAACTGTACTCTTTTTTTCCTTAACTGCTTCTTCCTTTCCCCCCACTCATTCCTGTCCTGGTGATGAATCTCTGTCATTATATCTTTTTTTTCAATTTGTCCCATCTGTCTTTTAAACATAGTTGAGCTTACCCCTCTGTATACATAAAATCAATGCACCAAGTCTGCAGCATTATTTTCTTGTATTCTTGCTTAATCCACTAACCTCCAATGTCTTTCTTCTACTATCTTCTCTGGACATTCAGTTTCTACATCCACTATAGCATAGTCTGAGATGAGAAATGGATGTGTCTGCATATTCTTTAATAATAATTTGTGTTCCTGGGGATACATATTCTGTTTAATGTTGACTTTTATGCAACAATTTCTTTGATAAATGGTTAACAGAACTGTTTTTTGCTTGTTTCTCCCTTTTCAGAGTTAGTGATAAGCTTTTTATTCTCTTTGGGAGCTCTTCCATGTCTTTATAAAGGCATTGGGAATGCCTACTTTTATTTTACTTCCCCATCTGCTGACTGACTGGCTTGATAGCCAATAGAAGGGATGACAGGGCCATTTAGAATGCCCATTATGAGCAGATGTGAATGAACAGATGCTTCTTTGTGACAATGCAAAGATGCAAAGAAATGATTTGTGTGTCTTTTGTGTCAATTCGTGATACTGTGATATCAGGTTTCTGGGTTTTGGGGTTTATACAGAATGAAGTCCATGTTTAGGATATATTTATCTGGGCATACAAAAGATTAGGTAGATTAGGAACACATTTATCCTGAAAGTGTTTTCACAGTGATTGTTATTTTCTAGGCATTTTGCATTATAGGTCTAGACAACTCTAATCAAATACAATCATAAGACACTAGTTATGTATTTTACTTTTATGATTTCCATATGCAAATAGCTTCATGGGAAATTGATACTAAAATACTTTATCCACTTAAGGAAAAACTATCACCTGTAAAAAATTATAACACATTAGTTTTATTACAGATGTTCAAATCATGGAAAATTTTAATAAATATCAGTTGAAAGACTTAATTAGCTACAAGTTTCTGACTAAATGTGGACATTGCGGTTCATTCATGTTAAATAATATACTGGAATCAAACAAGACAGGTGTATTAAGTGTGTAAAGATGGAAGACCTAATTCATATTGTGAATAGAAAATGTCTAAACATTAATGAATACTCCTGCAGTGCTAACAAGGCTTTGCAAACAAAGGTTTTGTTGAAAGCTGGAAAGACTGTTCTGATAAGAATACCAACAGGGTCTTAGTAAGTCATTTTAGTACTGTCATAGATATGGAAGATCAAAGAGATGAATCTAACAAAATAGATTGTCTAGGCAGAGGCAATACAACTGAAGAAATTGACATAACAAGCCGGGATAAGTCTTCCTCTACTGACCTTTTAAACTCTACTACAGAACATCTTGCAATAAGCGTCAATAATGACTTAAGTACTAGCTCAATGGCAAAGCCTAGGAAAGGGAAGAAGAAAAATAATTACACGGTAAGAAATCTTAGGTATTATAGCATATCCCCATTGTGACAAAATATACGGTATTAAAAGAAAGAACTAGACTAAGCATATTGCAGTGAGTAAGGAAAAGAGAAAGGACAGTATAGAAATAGAACAATCTATAAACAACATAAATAGTACCACATTAAGTGATATTATAAGCCAATTAGATTGAATGGGGACTTATTAGGGATCCATACAGATCAAAAAAACAAAACAGATATAGTACCAGATCAGGTTAAGAAGTTGCTACACTAGTAAATATGAATATCTCAAATTTAGATACATTTGAAATCAATACTGTACCAAGTTGCAACAATAATTATACAAGATAAAGCAAACAAGTTAAGGTTAAATAATACGTTAGAAAGAAGAACTCTAGAAGGGACTGGAGATCAAACCAAACTTTTACCAACTAACACTGAAGTAGACACCAGTAAGGAAATATTAGTTCTCAATGATTCTATCATTAAACAGACTACTAGAAGAGTGGCTGATAAATAAATGTAACACCAAAATGGACCTATATAAACCTGGATAATTTGGGTATTTTCCTTCCTTTAGAAGCACTAAAATGACCACTTGATGCCAAGAATTTGGTATTTTTTGTACTGAAGTATATCATTAAACAGTTGATTCCATATATTCCATATCTCCAGGGGAATGTCATCTTTCCCCGGTGACTTCCTGACTGCTTGCTTTATTAGTTGACCTTCAATCTTCCTAACCATAATAGGTTTACTCAGATTTTTCCATTGCTCCTGGTTTAATTTGTTCAAGTTTAGCTCTTTCATAAACTTCATGTACATCACAAATGTACCCCCTTCTAACTGTCCTCAGATTAGCTCTTTAATTATTTCATCTGTATAATTATTAACAATATTAATGGAGTAAATCATGCCTGTCTGATAATTTCACCTTTATAATACTTATCTTGTAAGCATCATAATGCCTCAATAGATCTGTTCTAATTTCCTTCTTTCTTGTGTGATCTCCTTCCCTGAATGACTTTATAACCAAACAAAAGCCCCAGTGCTATTACATCATGGCTTTGAGCCTGCCATTCCAATAGGATGCTAGATTAGGGCCTCTTATTCTCATACTTTCTGGATCATTTCATTAGCTGTACCTCTTTCATTCAGACTTAAAAGTATGAGTGGACATTTTGGAGTGTACCATCTCTGTATCTATTTATCTATTTTACATTTGTTTACTGGGGTAGTCTGACTGGACACATGTCCATTTTCAGTGGAGGCCCGGGGAGAAAAGCTCCACATGACAAAACAGAAATATATATAACATTTATACAGAATGGCATTTATACAAGAAAAAAATGGCATTTATACAGGGAAAAACATATTTGAGCAAGAAAAGTGAAAACTAATTACATACAGTTGTATATGATGAATCATTTATACTTAGTAAATCAAGCAAGTATTTACACAGTAGGGCATTTGTATAGAAACGGGAAGATAAATAAAGAAGATAGTCGCAGTTTCGGTTTGTAGAACAGAGATTAGTTAGGGGAGTAGGGTTATACCCTGTTATGTGGTATCTAAAACAAAGGTATAGAATAATAGTTTCTCCCTGATATCTCCCACTATCAAATACATCAGCCTTTCCTCACAAGGGTCACTTGCCATAATATTGCACTCACGTTTTCAATGAAAAATATTTTCATTTACTAATAAATGCTCCAAAAACATGTGGAAGTCATTTTTATTTTTATAGATAGTAATTAACACATTTATTTATTAGTTGATTTGTTGGATGTACATGACGAGTTTAGAGCGATTAACATGTTCAACAGAGGTTCCATTTGAAGAGGTGAGGGTGAGGGTAGTTGAAGAATTTTGGTGAGCTTTGGGAGTGAACAGCATCTGTTTAGCTTTTTTGGTGTTAAGAACATGGCTGGAGTCATTAAGCCAGTATTTTATGAAAGAGATGGACTTGTTAGTTTAATGACTGAAGTTCATGCATGCATTTGGTAGAACAGATAATGGTGGAATTGTATGCACTGAATAATGGTAGAGTTACTGGAAAGAAGAAGAAGAAGAAGAAGAAGAAGAAGAAGAAGAAGAAGAAGAAGAAGAAGAAGAAGAAGAAGAAGAAGAAGAAGAAGAAGAAGAAGAAGAAGAAGAAGAAGAAGAAGAAGAAGAAGAAGAAGAAGAAGAAGAAGAAGAAGAAGAAGAAGAAGAAGAAGAAGAAGAAGAAGAAGAAGAAGAAGAAGAAGAAGAAGAAGAAGAAGAAGAAGAAGAAGATGATCATCTTTGGTAAAAATGTTGAAAAGGAAGTGACCTAATGTGGACTCTTGTGGAACTCCTACAGGACTAGCAAGAGGACAGGAGGTGGAATGTAACCATTTAATACATTGAATTCTGTTAGTAAGGTAAGAACTGAACGATGGCAGGGAAGAATCTGAGAGATCTATTTGTGAAAGGATTTGGAGAGGTTTATGGGAAGAGACAATGCTAAAAGCCTTAGAGAAGTCAAGAAAAACTGTAAATACCAGATCTGTTACTTCTATGCATGAACTGAATGCTGCAAAAAGACAGAAAATCTGAATCAGGACAGAGAGAAGAAAGAAAACTGTGTTGTTATGGGGATAGAAGGTTATTAGAGACCAAGTTATGGAGCAGTTAGTAGTGTGTACATTTTCCCAGGATCTTGGATAATGGAGAGAGATGAAAGCAATAGGCCTGAAGGTATCAAGTTTCTTGTCAGACCCCACTCTGATGGACTTCCTACATATCCACAAAACAAGCAGGATGAGAATTACCCATTCTAAAGACTTAAACCTTGCCTGTGATATAAATAGGACCCGCTAGAGAGACAGGTATGTATCTGAGAGACTACCCTGTCTGTGGAACAGGTTCCCCATCCATGTGAAGCAGAGTTTCTCCCTAACCAAATTCAAGTGTAACTTGGTCAATTGGATGGAGAACAGGAAATTAATTCCTGACTTGGCAACTATATCTCTAATGGACACAGGTAGCCTATAAATGGGTAATCTCCAGATCTCTACTTGTAAATGTTTCATCTTTCAAGCCCCTGGTTACACTTATCAAGGGTACCAGAACTTGTCAGACATTTGGGATGTGTGGCTATGCTTAAAAAGGCCCTTGTGGTTGTTAGCCTAGTAAACATCCACAAATCTATGAACCTATAGATACACCTTTGTTGAGTGGAAAAATGTGCAAGTATTGGAAAGTAACATTCTTGTATGGATCAATTGATGGGGATAGATATGGGGTAGACAATGATATCAACTGCAATTTTATGATACTCAGGAGGCTGGTTAGGGTCTAGAGTAGCATAGTTTGATATGTATTTGTTCATGTATGTATGTACTTTGGAGGCTAGAAAAGGGTGGGTGAAGTAGTGATTATGGAGAGTGGTAAGTTATTGGATGTTAGGAAGAATATCAGAAGGGTTAGGGTGAGATAAAGAGGTGGCAGGGGGGATACATTGGGAGTTGAATCCCCAGGTAGTATGGCAGGCTGGTTCATTGGGATGTCTATTGGGGAGGGATGGTTTGCCATATCTAGGAGCTGAGACAGACCAGACCATAACTTCCGGGATGTACTAGATTACAGTGGAGATTTTAGTGGCCAGTAAAATAGTTTTTCTTGTCAAGAATGTCTCGGGTTATGGTGGTATTTCTGAGTTTGGTAGGTTTGGAGAGAAGAGAAGGATTTGTTGAATTTCCAGAAAAGCTAGACTTTATTACATTGTTTCATGAGTTGTTTGGTGGAGGAAGACAGTCAGGGTCAGAGATGGCTTTGACTTTTTTCCACCCTAGTAGGATTAGTGCATTTAGAATTTTTAGAGAAGTGTGGTTGAAATATAATGCAGCATCACTGACAAAAAGAGTTTTTAGAATATTCCAGTTGTAGAGGTTCAAGATTCCACAGAATTGTTTTCTGTTGAACTTTGAATGGTTTCTTACATTGTTGAATTTTATAGAGTTGGATAATAGAGGGTGGCAGTGAATGGTGAAGGAAGGGTGGTGGTCACATGGGCAGTGTGATAAAATACCTAACTGGGTAAAATCAGTGGGGCTATTTGTGAGAATCCATTCAATGACAGCTTCTGTGCTTGAGGACTTGTTAAATCTAAATCTGGTAGGGGTGTTTATAATTTGGGTAAGGTTTATAGAAATTGTGGAAAGTAGCACAGATATGTTTTGTAGTACATGAGGAATATACATTACAACTGGCCCAGCTAATATTTGTGTATCCTAATATGATAGTTTCAGAGGGAACATTTGAAGAAGACCTGAAAAGAGGATTGATGTATTTATTTATTAACTGACATTTGTTTACCAGGAAAGTCCTACTAGGTAATTTATCCATTTTCAGCTAAGGCACAGGGAGAAAAGCACCACAAATAAAAGAACAGAAAATACATATTCATAGGTGAAAACTGACATCACATTGCAATTCATACATTCAGCACCCCCACCCCAAAAAAAAAAAACTGAAAGTGCTCTCCTGGACATCCTTCCAGTGGATCATGCTGCTACAGCTTTTATTATAACATTAACAGGAAACTACTTTACTTTATAAGTGAAAGAAGGTGCCTCTTTTGTTGTGAATGTGCTGATAAACTTTTACATTTATAAGCTAGTAAAATAACTGGATCCAAAGCCAAGAGGAACACCAGCTTTAATATAATGAAACAACGAACAAACTGACTAAGCGCTTTCACCCACAGTTGGGCTTCATCAGAGTCAGTACAAAATTGAACAATTGTCATTTATATAACAATTAGTAACAATAAATCACATGAGCAGCCCTCTAATTAATACATAATTTAACCCCCAAGCAACCAAGTTCAGTCAACCCTTGCAAATACTGCTTGAAATACATATGTAATACTAATACAACCACAATAATAAAAATACATCTATCATTGTATAGCATAAAAAAGATACCTTAAATTAAAAATACTTTTAAAAAAAAGTTAACAACATAAATAAATATGCAATATATAAACTGAGATTTATACTTCAATATACACAGGCTGTAGAAATATTGTAATTGATGCCAGGTGCATTTGATGCATCAAGGCGCAACTGCCATAAACATTCTCACACTTCCAGCAGGGTTTTAAGATCTCCACCAAAATCACTCTTGGGCAGCCTATCAATGAAAAAAATAAAAACTTTTTAAAGTTAATACAGTTCTTACTATGATTAAATAGGGCATTTGTAGATTTTTTATTTTATATATCCCTATTATGCTCTAGTATACGGAGTCTCAATTTCCTCGTGGTCATCCCCACATAAAACCCAGTACACGATAAGCATGTAGTCACATATACTACCATGCTAGAGTTACAGTTACAATATCCCAGACATTTTAGTGCTCTCTTGTAACTGTGAATCTGCACATATGATCCATTGTTAATAAATTTACACACACTGCATGTACCGCATTTACCCATCCAAGAAGGTCTCTGTTCAGTAATCCCAGGGCTTTTTGGTGGGGATTTTGGTGGGGATCTTAAAACCCTGCTGGAAGTGAGAGAAAGTTTATGGCAGTTGTGCCTTGATGCACATCCTACACCATCCCTTTACATAAAGGTGGAACATCCACTGACCTCACCAACTATCGCCCTATTGCCATCCTGTCCCCACTAGCAAAAATTATTGTAAAATGTATACATTACCAACTTATGACATACCTGTTTAATAACCAGCTTCTCTCTCCTACCCAGCATGGATTCCACCCTGCCCACAGTACAACCACAGCCCTTCTTTCCTTTACAAACCTCATCAACCAAAACAGGCACTTAGGTAAACTAACATCTGCTATATTCTTGGACCTGTCAAAAGCCTTTGATACGGTCAACCATCCCAAACTACTCCACTCCCTTACTAATCTTGGCCTGAGTGATCACACACTAGCTTGGTTCCAAAACTATCTACATGGTAGACAACAAGCAGTTTGATGGGACAACAACCTATGCTCACTGCTGCCTGTTACCACAGGAGTCCCACAAGGGTCCATTCTGGGACCCCTTATATTCTCCAACTTCATTAATGATCTCCACACCATATGCCAAGATGCAACTGTTATACAATATGGTGATGACTCGACATTAGTCTGCTAGGCCAATGACCCACACAAACTCCTCTCGATTACCCAAAAGGCCTTCCAAATTACAGAAACCTGGTTTCTTAACAAAAACCTATTGCTTAATCCCAAAAAGACCAAATAGTTGCCATTTAAACCAAATAAATCCATCTCAATGCCCAACACTTTCAATATTGTGTCCAGAAACGGGACTATCATCTCTTCAGACACTCATACTAAACTGCTAGGACTGACCATTGACAACAACGTCAAGTCTGATCTACATATAACTGAAACTATTAAAAACATTCACAAAAAAACTGGGCAGTCTTTATAAAAACAAACCATTTATAACCCAACCAGATAGAATAACCATAGCTCAAACCCACCTCCTCTCCACACTATTCTACACTGCTCCCATCTTCACCAACCTACCCAAAACTGAAATGGCCAAGCTTAACATCTGCTACAATCAAACTGCCAAATTTGCTACTAGTGCCCCCTACCACTGTCATTCATTAAATCAACTTAACTGGCTTGAATTCCCAAATCTCCTCTCATTCCATCAGCTTTTTTTTTGCCCAGAAACTCCTACTACTTCCTGAAAAAAATCAGCACTATCTAATCTACTTAAACTACAAACTAATACAAGACAACTTCACTCTAGTGATAAAAGACTAATCAAGGTGACCAAAAGCAATAACACAGCAGGTGACTCGCTTTTCCCTAACTACATTGGTAAAATTTGGAACTCATTATCTTCTGCTATTACCTCAGCCAACTCAATGATTACATTCAAAAAGCTACTAAAATAATACATAAAACTCGCATGACTATGCCCTTGCTACCCACCAGGTTGACCCATATCATACACACCCTCTGACCCACTCTTGTGCTCCTTTTCACTTCTATCCCTTCAAGAATCATGACTCCTCCTTATAGTGCCTCACCTGTGAACACCTACACCAACAGTCAGCAATTACACACATTCCAACTTTAAACCCAACCACATCTCATAAAACTAATCCTAACATCCACTCCCAACCTCCTTTTCCTTACATTTGTCTCAATCAATGTTATTACTGGAAACCAATACATTGTAAGTACTACTTTACTCTAACTTAAACTATGGAATTTTGTTAAAACTTGTGACTACCAATGAATATTGTACTTTGTAACTTTAAAATTATGGAATCTTGTTAAATAATGTGTTTTCCTATGGATACTTGCTTGCTATGTAGAAATCTCATAGTTGTTTGTTCTTAATCTGTGGAGCTTTTCTCCCCGGGCCTTTGCTGAAAATGGACATGTATCTAGTCCGACTCTCCCGGTCAACAAATGTAAAATAAATAAATAAATAAAATATACAGAAGAGAGGCAATTATTCGAACTAATTAGGACCTTGGGTAGTTCAGATAATCAAACTATTCGGATAATTAAACATAACTGAACCAGATGAAAAACTTCTAAAATCTTGTTTTTGCTGCATGCAAGGAATACACTTTTCAACCATTCAGCGATTTCAGTGGACAATAAAGAATATTTTTCATACACGAGTGGGCTATAAGCTCAAAAAACATGCATGAGTGACTATATATAATGTTTACATAGTCAGACTTTATGATTTTTCCTACCCAAAAACTTTGGAAGGTTGCATTCGGATAATTGACATTTCAGATAATCGACTCTCTACTGTACTGTAAATACACAGATTAATACAAATATTAATACATATATGATATTTAGAATAATACACATATACCATCATTAACACAAGATAAATACAATATGTAGCATATAAATGTGTTGACATCTTATAAATGAGTGAATTTAATACTCACTCATAAACAAGTGTCAGAGTAGAAAATTCAGACAGTTGAAAAGAAGAATAAGAGAGAGGAAATAGAGAAAAAGTATTTGTTAGTTGTAATACACTGAATAGAAATGTGAGGTAGGGGAAATAATTAGTAAAAGCAAGATTAAGAGTAATAGAATAAAAGCAATGAAAAGGACAGATAGGATGTATATAGGTATTAGAGGAGAAGGAGCTGAAATTTTAGCCAGAAGAGCAGCAAGTGCAAAGCCATGAGTCAGATAGGAGTTCTTTTGATTACAGCTTACATACATGAATGCTATGTCTTGCCCTGATTGATTCTGGGGATCCTCCATGACTGGTATATAGTGAGTCTGGTTGGATGGCATGTAGACAGTGATAATGCTGGCTGTTGAGTTTGAGGACAGCCACTGCAATTTTGAAGTTGTTAAACTGCGGGGAGCAGGGTTGATTTTGAGATAGTTTGCAAATGGTACAGACACAACAGTGCTTAGATACATGGTCTAATCAAAGGATATTTTAGCTTGAGGGTAAGAGTTCTTCATTAGGGATAGATAGTTTTAACCACGTTGCTGTTAATGTGGGAATGTCTGGAGAATTTCAAAGTATCCAGATATGTTGAATTGCAACTTTGTTATGCAGGCTACAAATACTGACACTTAGTAGTTAATGGTTGTGGGTGTAAAGTAAATGGGAAGATGCTGTATAGAGTTAATTATGGAGGTGGAGATAGGGTTGAGTCATGTTTGAGGACCAGGGCTGGGGTAGATATCGCTACTTGTGAGAAGTAATAGGTAATTGTGAACTGGGGAGGAATAGTGGTATGGTGGAGTTTTTTGTACAGATTTGAAGGTGGAGGAGGGAGTGATAAACTGTTTTTTAAGTGTCTGGGTTGAATGAAGTGGTGAAAAATGTGTTAAAGAGGGCTGAAGATATCTATGTGAACATGGTGGGTAGTGAAATGAGAGGATGTATATCAACACAAACAACAAAAGTCTGGAAAAAATGGAAAAAGCTTTAAACAAATATTCAGATGAGGTGACAAAGCTGCAAAAATCAGAGGTCGAAATGAAGAAGAAGGCTGGCTGAATATGAGACTGCTCAGGAAGAGATGTTTCAAAAAAATATTAGAGTTAGAGGACAGAGCATGTAGGGAAAACCTGAGATTTTCAGCCATACCAGAGAGGCTAGAAGGAACAGACTGCACTAATTTTAGGAAAGCACAAATAAGTAACTGAATGGCTATTCCACAGCAGGAGTTGTTAGTTGAAAGGGTACATTGTGTTTATGCTGCAAACCTGGCTATGAGAAAGCAACCTAGACCATTAATAGTAAAAATGCAATCTTACCAGCAGAAGGAGTTCATTTTGACAAAACTATGGCAAAAGGACAAAGTACTAAACATGGGAGACAGCAGAGTGTTTGTGGAGAATGATTACTCATTGCACACCAGGCAGAATAGAAGCAAATTTATTCATGTTGAGACACAGGTGTGAATTTCAAACTGCTGTACCCAGCTGTCTTCAAGATATTCTTCCTTGGAGGGACAAAATCATTTTTGATGAAGTACATGCTAAGGAAGAAATACAAAAGTTTGTCCAACAAAAAGTGAGCTGTGAATCAGAAAGAGATTCTTCTTGTTCTTCTGGTAATAAAGACCACAGACAGGACATAATGCAGTGGGCTGATAGGTTATTATTGGATGACAGGAGGATAGTACTGACAGTTGATTTAACAGTAGAGAAATGGGTGAAAGAAGGAACATGTTGCTGAAATGGACGAGTAAGTGATGGTAAAGGATGCTTGGGACATAATAATGGAGAGGTGACTCTAAGAAGAAGTAGACTTGATGAGAAGGAGAAGAATAATGCAATGGGATGAAAATATGGGATGTTAATACTTATATGTGATACATAGCATGGTGGGAATTTGTTATAGGAATGGAAAATGAATGCATATATGAGTGAAGGCTGATTCGGCTTGGGGATGAGTAATTAGTGTGACAGCTTGCTATAAGCAAAGAGTAGGAGTATGTTACAAGTAAAATTGAGAGTAAAAGCAGATGATATTTATAGTTACTGAGATAATTTGCTGTTTGGGAAGAGAAGATCTATATGTGCTGGTAGAATGAAAGTTTACTTTAAGGGGCATGGTGGGTAAGAAGAGAGGGGGTGGATAATGAAGAGTATAAAAGTAATGATGAAGATGATAAGTGGAGAATTGGGAGTGGGATGAGAGCAGTAGCACACACATTAGCATGAGTTAATCTGCACACTCACACCCATGGTTACAGTTCCAAGACAGATTCAAAATGGTATTAAGTAAGCCAAATTTAGTGAAAGTTAATAAAAAAATAAAATTGAATCAACTTAGCAATGTTTAGCTGAGATGCAGCAAATTAAAAACTGGTTACATTAGATATTATACCAGTTGCATTAAGTGGCTATAAAAGGAGAGATACAGATTCCTTGTTAAGATATACAGGATCATAGACTCATCGGTGATTAATAGGCTAACTGCCCTAGAGCCTTTTTAAGCCTAGTCATTCATGCCCCAGTCTTCCCAATTGTCAATGCCCAAGGACTAGTATGGCTTTGGTATATGCTTGCCTTAGGGCATCTAGAAGCTACTGTCCATAAGGGATACAGGCATCAAGCCAGGGGTGAATTTACAATTTCCCATCCATTAGTTCAAATTGTGTTTGAACAGGCTTAGGGAAGAGATCTGGTTCACATGATGGGGAATCTATTCCAGAGAGGGGGTCATCTCTGAGACACATACCTGTCCCTCCAACATATTTGTTTATGTCAAAGCTGAGGTTTAGATTCCTAGATTGTGTAATTCTAGTGCTGTTTGTCATCTGAATGTATAACAGATCCATCAAGGCTGGATCACAGAATGATTTGCAGGTTAGGCATAGATTCCCCCTGAGTAGTATGTAGGAGACTGAGTACAGAGAAAGGGCTTGGAGGCGGTCTGCATAGGACATGTTATTTACACCCTGTTTAGTGAGAAACCTCTGTGGCAGCTCCAGATGTTGCAAATGGTTGGTCAGGTACATGCCAAAGGGTGCATTGTATTCAATTAAAGGTCTAATGAGGGCTGAGTATAGTGGGACTATAATCTTCTTAGATCTGGATACCATGTTCTTACTTATAAATTCTGCCATGTAGAAGGATTTTCTCACTACTCTGGACACATGGTAACCAAAGTTCAGGTTACTATCAATCTGAGTTCTTGAGTCCTACACCACTGGTTCTACTTTTAGGGGAATGTTATCGATGTTGTAATTTGCAGGGATGGTTATCTTCCCAAAGGGTTGAATTATGTATTTTTTGCAACAAATTTTAGGCCAAGGTTCTGCCACTAGTTATTTGTGTGTGTGTCAGGCTCTCCTGGAGAATATCTACATCTTTGGGAAATTCAGTGATTGAACCCAGTTTGCAGTCATCAGCAAACTGGGCCAGCCAAAGGCCCTCTACATTTGCCTTGACTTCAAAGAAGTATATTCCAAACAGGAAGGGTCCCACTACTGAGTCCTGTGGGGCACCACTAGTAATAGGCCTCTTGGTGGAGGTGGATTTCCCCACCCTAACTCCATGTGTCCTATCCATGAGCTATTCGTCTATCCTTTGGGTGACATAGGGATTTATACTTAAATTTGTGAGCTTGTCTATAATACCTTAGTGAGGTATTGTGTCAAATGCCTTTGCCAGGTCAAGGTAGGCAGTATGCACCATTTTGCTCTCGTTCATGGCTCTAGTGACCTTCTCGAAGAAGCTCACTAGGTTTAGTAGGCATGACCTACCATTGGCAAAACTAAACTGGGATGGGTCCAGTGTTTTGAAGATTTTCTATGTCTTTGTTTATCAGGTTCACAATAATTATTTCAGTGGCCTTGCATATAAGACTAGTCTGGGTCTGCAGTTCTCTGGGTCTGTTGATGTCCTCCCTTTGTGTAGAGGGTTGACCATTGCAGTCCTCCATTCCCTAGGGATGAAGGCTGTCTGGAGGCTGTGGTTGAATAGAGACTATAGTGGGCCTGATAGGTCATGTTTTAAGCTATTAAGGAGCCATCTTGAAATATTATCAGGACCCACAGATGCAGTGTTTGTAGCTTTGGAGAATGCAGTGAGGACCTGTTCTTTAGTGATAGTTGAGTAAGAAATGTTAGAGGGTAGTTTCTGGGGGGAACTGGGGATGATGTGGGATGTGAAACTGGAGCTACATTTATCATCCAGCAAATTTTCTATATCCTCCAGTTTGGAATAGGGAGTTCCATTTATTATTAGTTCAGCACACTACTGGATGTTCCTCTAAGTTTATGAACATAACTGAAAAATGCCATCTGGTTATTCTTAGCTTGGGATGCCATTTGTGCCTTGAAGTTGGCTTTGGTGGATTTGATTAGTCCCCTGAGTTGCTTGTTCAGACTGATATGGGATTTTGTTGCCTGTTGGGCATAGACCTTACTATGTTTGGACACAATTTTCTTTCTTTTATTGTACAACCTGTTTATACTGTGGGCCCACCAAGGGAACTTGTTTTTGGAGTTTGCCCTAAGATTATTTCATTTTGGTATAATTTACATGACTGTACAGGGTTTCTGTAAACACTTCCACACAGGCCACAGTGTTCTCTGAGTTTGGGGGGCTTGGAATTTAGCTATGCTATCACTTAATAGGAAGTAGTTAACTTTGGAAAAGTTCTTAGATGTTCTGGGGTTTGCTGGAGTTTAGGCCTTATATTTATCTCAAGGGTGACTGCTTCATGATCTGATCTGAGAAGTGAGTAGTGAGGACATTACACAGAGTGGTGGGTGCAACACTGCCTAATATTTGAGAGTACCAGATCCAGGATATTTGCACACCTAGTTGGTGTGCAGACTAGCTGATCCAGGATGTTAAGTGGTTGTGTATGTATCCCAGTTTATAGTGGGATAGTTGAAATCACCCATGATATGGTTTTGGGCTGAATGATGCATGACTCTAGTACATTTAAATACATGGTATGGTTATCCTGGGTCATAGACAGGGACCTGTAGCTAGCAACAACATGGTATGGGACTTTACCTAAGGTTAGAAGGACATGGAGTAGCTCAAACATGTCATATTGGTTAACCAGTCTTGAGGTGTGCTTAATTTTTATTTAGATTAATACACCTCCACCTCTTGTCCCTTCTTGTGTGGTAGCTGGTCTAAATCTGCGGAATGTATTATAGCCTTTCTCTGCTGTGGTGCCTTTTATGGCTTTAAACCATGTCTCAGTAACTGCATTGATGTCAACACTATCAAGGGTGAGGGATGCTTCCAGGGAGTAAATCTTCTTGTTGAGACTCCTAGCATTCAGTAATAGCACAGCTAGTTTATCTTGTATAGAATTTATTATATTGAAATGTTAATCAGATTAATGTTTTGGCCAATATCAAAAGCCTGGTAGGGACAGGTGCAGACCATCCGTGGGAAAGCATCATGGTCTGCCAATCATGTCTTCCCAAGTTGACAAATATTGGACCCCCTTAGAATCACACCAGTAACTCATCCAATTGTTAAAGTCAATCATCTTCTGTTTATATTGTGGTATCATTCTTGGAGAAGGTTGAGTGCTGCTCAGTGCTAGGTTCATACCTGCCTGGTACACATAATCTGAAAGCTTTATTATGTATCGCCTCATATGGTGCATGGAGGTGTGTCTTAGGTCATTAACACTCACATAGACTGTGTGTGTGTGTGTGTGTGTGTGTGTGTGTGTGTGTGTGTGTGTGTGTGTGTGTGTGTGTGTGTGTGTGTGTGTGTATGTGTTACTGGCAACCTGTTTGGAGATATCAGTGTCTGTATGAGAGAGATTTGCCTCCAAAGACATTATATAATTACATCTCTTGTGTAATGTCTAAGTCTGCTTAAAAATAATGGAGTTGTCAGTAAACATAAGAAAATTGCAACTTTATCTCAGGTTTTTGCCAGACTGACTACAGAGACAGTAGGAAATTGCACATGCAAGGCCATGGATCCTCTTTTTTGTGATCTACAAGGGGCAGTACAAGAGGGGTTTGTAACTAACTAAATGGGGGGGCACAGTCTAGGATTGATCTGAAACAACACTCCTGAGGTAATGTTCTCAGCGGACAAACTAGATGCTCTACGCTCAGTTAGATACTTGAGAAAATAGCAGTTTTATATGGAAAATTATGACTGTAGGTGCCTGTGTCTATACAGAGCACTTGCAAGCCACTACTGCACAGCTCAGCACAGGTTATAGGAGATGAGCTAGAGAATATTCTAATCAGTAAACAGTAAGTGTTGTCAGAATAGTTGTCAGATAGTGAGGTATGTTGGCTCACTTAATGGACACTCAACTTGCTGTCAAATGCTGTGGTTCTGCAGCTTTTTTTAACAGCTGTCAAAGGAGCTGTTAAACCACAGCAATGTTTTACCGTTTATTTCCCCTCTTCAGTTTTGGACCAAATGATATCTCCAAGTCAAACAAAATGACCATGCAAAGAAGGAAAGAAAGAAAGAAAGAAAGAAAGAAAGAAAGAAAGAAAGAAAGAAAGAAAGAAAGAAAGAAAGAAACTTATAGCGAAAGACTGGGATCAGAGGAAGGGTTTGTTACATCAGGTGGATCTGTAATAACTACTCTAATGTAATTCTAAGTACTCATAACTTATATGTGATTACATAAAGATCCACATGACAAAGGCCAACTGGATGGTCACCCTACTCTCAACAAGTGTTCCTCTGAAAGTAGCATGTAACTTTGAAATAATGTCCAATTTATAGTCTTTTACAGATGTATTTAATACTGCCGTGTTTGTTGACATACATCATCCATAGTAACATTACAATATGTGCATGTGGAATGTGTAGTTGGCATGGCATGGCAGAGAAATGATTGCTATTACAACTGTAACCATAATAAATATAGTTAGTGAGTCATAAAAAGAGACAGAATGCTCAGTTACTTTCCTCCCTTTCTATCATTGGAAAAAACAGAGATGATGAGCTTTACAAGTGGTTTTAATTCTGTCAACATAGTAACTTATTTGTGTCTGCAGATACATAAAGTGGGGTGAAACGTTCCTTAATATCAGTGTTGCCTAATTAATTAGCTAATTATAATTAATTAATGAATTAATTAGAATAGCCATCTAATTCTAATTCTGATTAATTAGGTGGTTGAACTAATATGAATTAAAATCTCTTAATAAGAGACTTAATTAGATATATTTTACAATCAAAATAAAATTGCATAACAAGTTTCTGTTATGTATTTACCAGTGATTGAAATGTAGTAACCTAACAGTGTATTAACTTACAGTCTTACCGTAGCAGCAACCCATTTCAGTTTCATTTCCAAATCCTACTTCACCAAGTTACCTATACCACATGTAACTTCCATCTTCCAGTTCCTGTTTATTGTTTAATTTGATCATATACATGGTAGACTTTGTTCAAGAAATACCAGATAATGTTGCAACTTTTTTTTTACTGATTTTAAACTAAATGTTATAAACGATAATAAAACGCAAATTTCCGGAGTGTGTAAGGCCTGCAAGAAAAGAATTAGCAGCAATTGGGAGCCAACAAGGGTGACTTCTAATTTTGTAAGTCACTCAAAGCTGTGTAATCCTAGCAAATACAACACTTATGAGGCAGAAGGAAGCATGAAAAGGAAGAACCCAAAACAGGATCTGGATGATATTTGTTCTCTGACTAAATATTTTTATCCGTCCTCACAAAGCATTTCAAGAGACAGAGTCGATGATGCTGTCATCAAATTTGTCGTGCTAGATATGCTTCCTTTGAGTCTGGTTGAAAAAGAAGGATTTCATTTTCTAATTAGTATTGTACAACTGTTGTATCATATTCCAGCCAGAGCAAAGTTTACCATGCAAGTTCCCGATCAGTGCAGGTAGGTGACAAAAACAATTGAGAAGATGAATGATTCTCAGTATTGCTGTGTCCAGGCTGATATATGGTCCTGATGGCATATGCATGGCTACTTTGGAGTAAGCCTGTCATTCATACACAACCAGAAGATGGAAACCCAACTGGTGTGCATGAAGAGGCTTACGGGCTCACATAAGGCAGAAAACATTTCCGTAACTTATCAGTCTGTTATGAAACAATTCACAAGTTGGACAACAATTGTCAGTATAGTCATAGATAATGCCACCAACATGGTGAAGGCATTTCTGAAGCCTGTTAATGTGATAGATGCAGATAAAGAGGAGGAAGGTGATAAAGATGAAGCAGTAGAAGAGGTGGACCATGTTCCAATTGATTGGGAATGACTTGAAGAAGAGGGTAGCAGTCCAGTGCCTGTGTGCTATACGTGCATGGTACATACTTTGCAGTTGGTAGTTCACTCCAGACTTGATGAAGCCTCACTAAAGATAAACAATGTCCTGGTAAATTTGTGATAGTTTTGTGTCAGCTCTTCATAAGTCATTCCAAGCTAATGAGTTGTTGGAGGCAGAAGCATCGATCCAAATTCCATCCTTGGACAATACACGATAGAATAGTAAACTGTCAGTGATTTCAACAATTGTTAAGATCAAATCACAACATGAGGGACTCCTTCAGCAAGTTTGCGATATTCTGCCATCCAGAATTACTCTCACACCAAATGACTTTGCAGTACTATGAGAAATGGAGCAGTACTTGAGTCCATTTGAAGTGGCTACCGTTCGCCTGCAATCTGAAGTTGTGACTAGTAGTGAAATTCTACCGACAATAGTTGACTTGAAGAAACACATAGAGAAGATTGAACTGTAGGACTGTACATCAGTCAAGTCTGGTTTCTTGGCATCACTGAGCAACAGATGTAATTACCTGTTTTGCCAGGCACATTGTCTGATCGCCACAGCTGTGGATCCACAATTCAAACTGAGGTGGACAACAGATCCAGGTGACAGCAATGCAGCACGACAGGCATTATTGACTGAAATGCAAGTACTAAGTCAATCATATAAATATCAATAACCTGCAAGAGAAGTCACCTGTACACCAATACCACAGCAACAGCCATCAGCTTCACAGCCGGACATTCAATTTTTGTACATGATGGAAAACAACAGCACACCAACAAACAGCATCGAATCAGAATTGGGATCATATTTGTCATCACCATGCAGCAGACTGGAGCTGCTAGTCTACTGGAGTGACATTGCGTGCCAAGAATCATTTCCAACCTTATACAAGTTACATCTTAACCAACACTGTATGCCTGCTACTTCAGCAACCGTTGAAAGGGTTTTCAGTGCTGCTGGCTACATTGCTTTAGCTAGGCAAAGTAAACTTAGTGATACATCACTGGACTTGCTTGTCATTGCCAAGTGCAACAGAGACCAATTGATGGACAATACTGTTTGATGAGTTTACTATTTTATGGTTTTAAATGTGTTTTACTGTGCAATTGATTATTTAGCTAAACATGTGCTTAGAGATACTGTTTAACTTTTATGATTTGACATTGACTGCATTGTTTTCAAGTTGAACACTTGGACTGACAAGTTGCAAGTTAAGACAGTCGGCAGTAACTTGGTGATTAAAAATCTAATTAGCCTAATTAGTTTCAATGTTTGCTAATTCCAATTAATTAGATATGCCAGAAAGCTAATTGTAATTCTTATTAATTAGCAAAAATGAGCTAATTCTAATTCTAATTAATTAGCAAATAAAATAATTAAAAACAACACTGCTTAATATAAATGGATGAGAAGACAGATTAATGAATGGACTGGTTCGGATTTTACTCCACAGTTATCTTCATATGAAAGAGAGGTTAGCACAAAGAGAAACTCTCTCTTTGTGGTGAAAGGCTAAGTAAAGACATGTTTCGGACACAACCACCTGCGGCCAAAAATGTCTTAATGTCATAGCCATAGTTAGCCATACTTGAAACCCTTGGCTGCAGGGGGGCGAGGTTGATCATCACGACTGTATGGGAACCTAAAAAAGCCACAGTTAGTTGAGGAGGGGAAAAGAAAACCATTAGTTTATTCTGCATCAACATGCTTTATTATAAACAGGATCACAGTACACCACCTATCAGTGTAAAGCCAGTAATTGGTGAATGAATGAATGAATGAATGAATGAATGAATGAATGAATGAATGTAGGTGAGGTAAGCACTACAGACTGGTTTCCCAAAGTGACCATGCTCAGTGCTTACCTGTGATTTTAAGCAAGACTCTTGTGATCTTCAGTGATGTTGAGACAGTAGTAACAGTACATACTCCCCACAAAAGCAATTTATTCATTTTATTTTCTAAAGTAATTATGCAATGCAATTACATAATCATAGCTCATTACTGTTCAAAAACATGTATGCTGATTGGTCAGCCTAACAAGCGTGCTCACAGCATATACGAATAGAAAAACCTTCAGTCACTGAAGTACCATTGAGCGGCCAGACTTTTTTCTATTTGTATATACTATGAAGGCATATATCTCAACTGTCCAGATTTTTGCCTCATATTTTTAGTCTTTTCTTCATAAAATATGTGCTTTTACAACAAATGACTAAGGACTGAAGTCACTAAATAACGAAATGCATTTGAGTTTCAGACTTCATATCCTTCAGACAGTGCACGCTAACACAAATCTTGTTATTCTAGCAGCTTTCTAAGTTCATAAGAGCAACATTTACAATCGGTCTCTATTTTAGGGCCTTTGTCCCCTGTTATGTAAGGCTTTGTCCACATTTCTTGAGCTAAGAGGTTGAGAGACACATATGAAGGGCAGAGCATATACAAGGAAAATAAGGTACATTCTACAGAACTAAAGAAATTTACATGATTTTGCTTGCATTTCTGCGCCATCTCTCTCATACCTGTAAACTGTCTGGATGTTGTAGTTTAAAAAGAAAAAAGCAATGGAGATCTTCCTTTCTCCATTGCTTGTTTTAAGCAGCACTGATGTACTCTGCAAGCATGGGAATGTAAATGCCACACACATGCACAGTACATCACCAAATGCGGAAGAATGAGGAAGAATGAGGAAACAATGCAGAGAAACACTATTATACAAAGACATTATTTAAGAAAGGTAAGCAATTTATTTCTTAAATAATGTCATTGTATAATAGCAATAACCAACTCATTGGTGTGGGTTTGTGGAGATTTACTTGGGCTTCCCTGTCAATATCAAATCATGTCATCTGTGGGTTGTTGTGTCTTTTGGCTTTTCCCGGTTAGGGGTCACCACAGCGGAACTCCGGTCCGCTAATGATTGGCAGTAGATTTTTACATGCCGAGTTGCCAGCTCTGATGCACAACCTTCAACAGAGGTATGCTCATTCACTCATGTCTCCACGCAGAAGATGCTCTAGCTGAGAATCGAACCGGACAGCATCTTACTGTGAGGTGACAATGCTACCACAGCACCACCACCGCAGTTCATATCATGTCATCTGTGGGTAAATCCTCGATATACCCACACGCATTCATTGTTATTTCTTAAGTGCTGTAGAAGCAACTTGAGATACATTATATGCAGCTCACAGATGTCCTTGATTTTGTAGAATGTACCTGATTTTGACTTAAATTTTTATAGATTTTTTTGTAAAATTTGTGGTTTTCTTTTTTTATGTTTTAAAATTTTTTTAACAAAATACATTTTATGGAACTAACACTTATGACATAGGCAATCACCCATTTATATAAATGAAAACAAACCATACTGACATAGTTTTAGTTGCAAACATTATACATCCCATATACTTGTCTATACAGTTATTGTCAATCAAACATTACACAGCTCATTCAATCCCTGCTTTACTTATACTACATTCCTCCTCCAAAACATTATTTTGCATGTATTGCTCCCACAATTCCTATTTTTTCTATGTAATTTCCTCCTACACTTTTCTAAAGATCCCACTTCCAGGTCTTTTATCTCTATTACTATATTCACTACTTCAAATATGTTTGGTTTAGACTTTGAGTTCTGTTTTCTAGTAATTGCTTTTTTGGCAACCACAAGAATTAAACTCAGCAAGACCTCAGTATGTCTAGGTAATTCAAATCCTGTATCAATGCTAAAAAAAATTCCTTAGTTACACCAATTTGCTCACTCAGTATTTCTGACAGAGTAGCTTGCAGGGAATTTTCAATGTCTGCCAGCTCATTTTCAATCCAAAAAAATATTTACCAATTATCTCTTTCTTCCCCATCACATCTCCAGCATTTGCAATCTACCTGATTTCTGTCAAATTGTTTGACGACTGCAAACAATAAATTATGACAAATGTGAGTTTCAGATTTATCCCCCCCAGCTTCATAGTGCAATAATTTTATCTATTTGAATTTGTTTACTGGGAACGTCCAACTAGCCAAACCCCTTTTCAGTGGAGGCATGGAGAGAAATGCTCCGACAGAGAATACAAGTACTGATTAATGATAACATTGAATGCAATTGTACATAAAGAAAAAGAAAACAATCACAGATTAACTTAAAAGTATTACAAAAGAGGATTCAAAAATAACAGAGGAATCAGTTAAATCAGTATTCAGTACTAGCAGCTGAGGTAACAAAATATGTTAATTAGTATTTCTGATGGATAGATTTAGGAAGAGTGAGAAGGTGGTTATGGGGGTGGGAGATAAAGGAGGAAGTAGTTGGTTCTGAAAGGATTCTGGTGAATATGATACAGAAGAACTGAGTATACGGGAGGTATGAGAGATAGACTGGGCTAAGAGGATGTTTGTAGATGATTATTTATGGAAACTGTGGAATCATTTGTGTATGACCTTGGGTGAAGTACAGAGAAGATGAAATGAGTTTTAGAGATGAGTTGATAGATCACCAGAGCAAAGGTGTGTAGTGAATAATTCAGTTGGTGAAAAGGGGATGTTTTGATTATGACTTGAATTAGTGAAGGTTTATAGCTTCCTGTAGAGAAAATGGAAGGGAGTTCAAGAGTTAGCCCACTTGTAAGGAGCACAGGGTGTCCCCATTTGAGTTACTAGAAAAGCTGATGCTAGACTGATGTTTGTTAGAGGATCTATGGGCTTGGGAAGGGGAGTACCATGAAATAAGTAAAGACAGTGATGGGCACTTCTTAGGAAAATGTAGGATTTTATTATTGTTTTACATGATAGAGCTTAAGGAGATTAGGGAGTTGGAGCAAAATCATCTTTAATGTGAGCTTTACAATGATGAGTGTATGTGTATGAGTTAGGTGTGAATTTGGATATTTTATTTTATTTTTGTTTCCATTGTAGAATGTTGGATAGCTTGAAGTTTGGTGAACATGGGGGCAGCACTGTGAAAAGTGGACAGAAGTAACGCAGTTGCCATGTTTTTTCTGGTGAATTTAGTGAAATAGCCCAGTTTTTGTTTTTTTAAACATTTTTATGTTTTACTTATTTATTTAATTTATAGATTTGTTGGATCCGGATATAAAATTTCATGTTTTTTTCTATTGCTATTACTAGGAGTTTAGAGTGATTAACATGGTCAGTGGAGGTCCCATTTGAAAAGGTGTGGGTGAAAGTGGTTGCATAATTTTGTTGGGCTTTGGGAGTGAACAACACCAATTTTGCTTTTTGGGGAGTTAAGAACAATGATGGAGTCATTAAACCACGATTCTACAAAAGACTGATTGTTAGTTTAATGACTGGAGTTCATGCATGGATTTCAAAGAACAGATAATGATGGAGTTTTATGCATTAACTAATGGTAAAGTTACTGGATTGAAAAAAAAGATCTGTTTAAGTATCGATTCTTTCTTGTTGTATCCCTGAAATGCTAATTCCACCAAAAACGCGGTTATTCACTACTTCTGTGGAACCCTACTGATATCTGCATTGCTTACTGTACTTAAAATTCATTGTTGCACTTTAAAAAGTTGCTGTTTGTCATTTTTGCTTATATATCTGTAACATAGTTGTAGGCTACACACTCAAGTGCGCTAGCCTCCTCTGTGTATTTAGAGTTATTTAAGTTGCTGCATTTCTGTTATCTGTGAAAAAAGAAAAAATACAAAGAAATAATCTCCCTGCTTTCCCGTCTTTCTGTACTAGTCTAGTCCAGTTTTTAGGCTCTGCTGAATCCAGGACTGTGGTTAAGGTTCCTGTGTTGCCCATATCATACTTGAATAGTTAGGTGACTTCCTTGTTCACTGTGAGAGAGGGAACTCTGAGCACCCTATCTGTCCCTGTACGAGTGGTCCCAGCCCAGCAACTTGTAGCTCATTGGCCATATTGGGCTAATTTCTATCCTTTTGTTCTCCCTAGTATAAAAATTGCTAAGTGCGGCTTTGCGCGATTTTGCACATCAGCGCTGGTTAATCGGGTTTAAACTGTTCCCGGCTCCACAAAGTCTACTCTTCACTTTTTCCCTTGGAACTGCTCTAACTCTCAAATTAAACACTCTATTCTAAATCTAAAACCCTGCACTTGCTCAAATAAGCAATTTCTATAAGTTAAGCACTAATAATCTAAATAAGCACTACATCCTCATATACTCCCCTTGAGTACTTTATCCCCTATTGGTCCTTTCTGATTCAGTTGCAAAGGAGTTCCCTATACTATTCTAGCATGTCCAAAGGTCAGTTACTGGTTTCCTCTCCAGTCCAGCTGATGAATCTGGGAATCTTGAGGCAATGGTACAACTGCCTCATGTACACAGACAACCCTCTCCTCCTCCCAGCAAGTACAAATATATGTGAGAGATGCAACCATATAGCCAAACTGGAGGCTGAGCTCTCTCGACTCAGTACTAGCGTAACCAGTCAGGAGGGGAAGGTAACCACACACACCACAAATCCAGTCTCACATAGTCCTACCACAACTGCAGACCAAACACATAAACACACAAAAACATACTCAGAGGCTCTAAATAAAAATCTGCCAAAACAGCAGAGATCTCCAAAGCAGACACCCAAGCGACTGCTACCCCAAAACAAAACACAGGCAACACATAGCTCACAAAGTCAGTGTGCCAAACAGCCACAGCCCTTAAGGCTCAACAACATACCTGATACACTTGTAATAGGTGACTCTATAGTCAGACACACTGACGTCCTGCTCACCAGGCTGAACAAAGAAAAGGTCACAGTGAGCTGCCTGTTGGGTGCTAGAATCCGCCACATAACAAAAGAACTCAGATCACTCCAAAGCAAGTACAAATATGACTCAGTCATTGTCCATGCTGGTGTGAATGACCTGAGACGTACCTCCCTGGACTACATGAAAAGAGACATAGAGGAGCTCTCTGATCATGTAGCCCAGGCTGGTATGACCCTGACCTTGAGCAGCATCTTACCCTCACCAAGAATGATGCCTCAGTATAAAGACAAAATGATCAATTTCAACAATTGGCTTAAGTATTGGTGTCATTCAAAGGGGATCCAGTATCTGTCTGCCTGGGATGACATGCTCGACAAGCCACGTTGCCCAAGGGACGGCTTGCACCTGTCACCCCTGGGCTTTCAGATATTGGCAAAGGCTCTTGCCACCCCCATAGTGCCTTTTTTAGGCAAGGCTCAAAAGACAAACCCACCTCCTTAGACAACACAAGTAGAAAGAAACTAAGGGTAATGCTGCTCAACGCCAGAAGTCTAAACCTCAAGATGCACGCTCTCGAAGCCCTCCTCAGTATGGAGAACATTGATGTCTGTGCAGTGACAGAAACCTGGTTCAAGGCTCCTGAGAGCACCCCAGCACTACCAGGTTATACCTCATATCATGCTTTTCGGCCCCAAAACTCAGACCGAACCACAAAAGGAGGGGAGTATCCATATTCATCAAGGACACCCACACCTCCAGGTTAGCGGCATTGCATGAAGCATCGGAGACCATCCATGTGCAACTAACAGTGGGAAAAACTGCCTTTCAGTTTGTAGCATGCTACAGACCACCCTTTCAAACTCAGGAACCCCACTCAGCCTTTCTGAAGACACTGGAGAATATGAAGGTCTCTCCAAACACCATCATATTGGGGGACTTCAACTATCCAAACATAGACTGGGAGCATTACTCAAGCCCCAACACCCTAGCCCAGAGGTTCCTAGAATTAATAAACTCAAATGCTATGGAACAGTAGGTCACCACTCCCACAAGAGGGGAAAACATACTAGATCTGATCATCACCAACATGGGAACACAATGTTCCATACCAGAAGTTTACCCCTCATTGATAAGATCGGACCAAAAATGAATCTCACTAGAAATCCTCATCCTGCCCCCACCCCCAGCACATAAGACCACAGTGAAGAACTTCTCAAAAACTAACTTCACACTTCTTAAAACCAAAGTGGAATCCTTCAAGGCCCCCAGGCCAGTGGAAACCATGGCCCTATCTGCTGAATCCTTTATAAACACATTCTATGGACACCTTCAGGAATGCATGGATCATGCAATCCCAAATAAAACCAAGACCCATTCCCCCAAAGGCAGGTGTCCTGTCTGGTGGACCCCAGCCATAAATAAGCTATACAACAGAAGGAGGAAGTTACTACATAATAGAGCAAAATCCCTAAAAGGAAAGGCATCTCTGATCAGTACTAGCAAAAAACTACGATCACTCATAAAAACATCCAAGGCCACGTTTGAGAGAAAAATTGCACAAGCAACAAAAGATAATCATAAGGCTTTCTTTAGTTATGTTAGAAACCTGGGTGGCAACTCCCAGATATGCTCAGAGTTAGTCCATAACAACAATAAATACACTGAACCCTCAAACATTGCCAACATCCTAGCAGACAGGTTCAGTGCAAACCCCCCCCCCCAAAAAGACAAATATCTATCCCAGCAGAGTGTTGCCTCCCTGACAGCTCAGATGCCCAGGTGAGAGCCGCCCTCTCCAAAGCAAAAAACACAGCATGAATGGGACCAGACGGTGTCCCAGGCTGCGTGCTACATGAACTCAAAGAAGAGCTATACCCTCACATAAAGCTGCTATTCAATCTTAGCCTTACTACAGGATATGTACCCAAAGAATGGCGTACAGCAACAGTAGTCCCACTCCACAAAGGAGGCGCCTCTACGGACCCTGGAACCTACCTCCCCATAAGCCTGACTAGCCTGGTCTGCAAAGCTATGGAGAGGATCATTATGGACCTCATAAACAAAGACATTGGGGACCTACAGACACTAGATCCTATGCAATTTGGCTTTGTCAAGGGCAGATCCTGCCTCCTGAACCTGGTAGATTTATTTGAAACAGTCACCAAGGCCATTGATGAGGGTAAGGTGGTCCACACAGCCTACCTAGACCTCGCAAAAGCCTTTGACACAATACCCCACTCGGGCATCGTAGACAAACTCTCCAGCCTAAATATAAACCCCTATGTCATAAGATGGGTTGCAAACTGGCTCGAGGACAGAACCCACATGGTCAGAATTGGTGGAGCCATGTCAGACTCTAAACCAGTTACAAGTGGCGTCCCACAGGGCTCAGTCCTGGGACCTCTCTTATTCGGAATATATTTTTCTGAGGTACAGGCTAACACAGGAGGACTGTGGCTGACCAAGTTCGCAGATGACTGCAAACTGGGTGCCATAATTGACTCTCCAGCTGACACAAGCATCCTTCAAAAGGGTCTCATAGAGATGGATAACTGGTGCCAGAGCCATGGCCTTAAACTAAATGCCAAAAAGTGTATAGTTATACCCTTTGGCAAAAACAAAGTGCCCACAAATTACCACATAGGAGGTAATCCATTAAGTACAGAAGACGTAATTAGGGACCTGGGGACCCAAGTTTATAGTAACCTCTCCTTTGACAACCACATTGCCAATGTGGTTAGGAAGACCTTCTATATAGCCCACCTTATCATGAAAGGATTCACATCTAGATCAAGAGAGGTCATTGTGCCCCTTTACTCATCCCTCATCAGGCCCATAATTGAGTACAATGCCCCATTTGGGATGTACTTTACCCGACACCTGCAGCAACTAGAAAGACCCCAAAAGTACCTCACTAAGAGGATCAAGGGACTCAAACAGATGCCATATGCTGCTCAGCTAAAGAAACTCCAGCTCTACTCAGTTGCATACCACCTACTCAGAGGCGATCTATGCCTGACGTACAAAGCCATGTCCAACCCTGAATTAATGGACATGCTCCACCTCAGAAAATCCAAATCCCTTCGAGCTATGCGATTGAGTGACTTGAACCTCAGCAAAGAAATAAATAGGACATGCCGGAGGGACAGATTCATAACCCAGAGGCTCCCTTCACTCTGGAATAGAATCCCAGTCCATGTTAGGCAGAGCCCCTCACTGACTCTCTTCAAGAAAAATCTTGACGAGTGGATGGGAGATCGTAGGTTTACCCCGGGGATCACTTCTGTGTCACTACTAGACAAAGGCACAGTAAACACAACCTTAAAAAGGGCACAGTAAACTCATTCCAAGGGGTGGCGAAAGCCAAACACACTCTGGCTAGGCTTGTAAATGCCCTAGGGCAGATAGCCTAGTATGAACCTATGAAACTATGGTAAAAATGCTGAATAGGATGGGACTTAGTATGGACTCTTGTGGAAATCCTTAATGAGTAGCAAGAGAAAAGGAGGTGGAATGTAACCATTTCATTGTTCGAACTCTATTAGTGAAGACAAGAACTGAACCATGAGAGGGAAGGATCTGAGAGACCTATATGTGAAAGTTTTGGAGATGTTTGCAAAGCTTATGGAGATGTTTATGGTAAGAGACTGTGTCAAAATCCTTTGAGAGGTGAAGAAAGACTGTGGATACCAAATATCTGTTATTTCTGTGCAGGTGAACTGCATGCAATAAAATAAAGAAGAACTGAATCAGTACAGAGAGAATGAAGAAAGCTATGTTGTGATGGAGATAGAAGGTTATTAGAGACCAAGTAATGGAGTAATTGGTAGTGTGTACATTTTTCTTAGATATGGAGAGAGGATAGCAATAGGCCTGAAGTTATTCATGTCTGTAAGTGAATCATCTTTAGTGAGTGGAAGGAAGCAGAACTGCTGAGAAGTGACATTCTTTTATGGCTCTATTGATGGGGATAGATATTGGGTAGGCAAAGGCATCAGCTGCAGATTTAAGGTACTCGTGGGAAGATTGTTATGGGCTAGAGTAGCTGAGTTTCATATGCATGTATGTATGTATGTATGTTTTATGTATGTGTGCATGCAAATAATTTGGAGGCAGGAACAGGGTTGGTGAAGTAGTGGCTTTGGATAGTAGTACATTATTGGATGTTAGGAGGAATGGGTGTAGGGACATGTTTAGATAAAGACATGGAAAAGTTGATAAATTGGGAGTTGACACTATGGACACTATTGCATGCTGGTTGATTAGAAAGTGGGCTAGGTTGGAATGGTTGCCAGGTCTAAGGAGTTAAGATAGACCAGACCAGACTTTTGGGGGTAAACTAGAGATTTTGTTGGTTAGTAAAATAGTTTTAATGTCAAGAATGGCTTGGGTTTTGGTGGTATTTCTGTGTGTGATATGTTTGGAGAGAAGAGAGAGAGATTTGTTAGTTTTACAGAAAATCCAGGCTTTATAGCACTGCTTCATGAGTTATTTATTGGAGGAAGACAGCCAGGGAGCTGGGCTGGGTTTGACTCTTTTCCGCCTAAGTGGGACTAGTGCATTTAACATTTTTAGAGAAATGTGGTTAAAATGTAATACAGCATCATGAAAATGAAATGTTTTTAGAATATTCCAGATGTATAGGTTCAAGATTCCACAGAATTGTTCTCTGTTGAAGTTTCTTATATTGTTGAATGTTATATATTTAGTTACTAGATGGTGGCAGTGAATGGTAAAGGAGGGGTGGTGGTCACATTGGCAGTCTGATAAAACACTTAACTGGGTAAAATCAGTGGAGCTCTTTGTGAGAATCCCATCAATGATTGCTTCTGTGCTTGAAGATTTGTTAAATGAGGAATAGGGGTTATAGGTGGCCCAGTTAATATTTGTCTCCTAATATGATGGTTTCATGGGGAATGTTTGAGAAAGCCCATAAAAAATATCCTGCATAACTTGAATGTTCCTAGTCTTGTTGGGTGGTGTGTAGAGAGTGATTATGCAAATATATTTGTGCTTGATGAGCTTGAAAATGGATATTACCATTTTAGGGTTACTAAACTGTGGGGAGGGGTTGATTTTGAGGTATGTTGTAAATAGAACGGCCATGCCACCTACATGCTTAGATAGCCTGTCTAATCAAAGGATATTGTAGCCTTAGGAGAAAGATTTCTTTATTAGGGTGGATGGTCTTAAATAGGTAGTTAGTGAGATAATTTGCAGTCTGGGGGCAAGGTACAGTGAGAGTTTACTTTAAGCAAGCATGGTGGGTAACAGGAGAAGAGGTTGATAATGAAGACTACAAAAGTAATGATGCAGAAAATAGCTGTGGAATTGGGTATGAGAGGGATGTAAAGTGGGCTAGAAACTTACACACACACACATGCACACACGGACACATGGAGACACACACACCCACACACACACACACACATACACACACGGACAAATGGAGACACACACATACACACACGGACACATGGAGACACACACACACACACATACACACACGGATACATGGAGACACACACACACCCACACACACACATACACACACGGACACATGGAGACACACACACACCCACACACACACATGCACACACAGACACATGGAGACACACACACACACACACACACACACACACACACACAGACACATGGAGATGCAGACACACACACACACAGACACATGGAGATGCAGACACACACACACACACACACACACACACATGCACACACGGACACATGGAGACACACACACACACACACACATGCACACACGGACACATGGAGACACACACACATCCACACACACACATACACACACGGACACATGGAGACACACACACACCCATACACACACGGACACATGGAGACACACACACCCACACACACACATACACACAAGGACACATGGAGACACACACACACCCACACACACACATGCACACGGACACATGGAGACACACACACACACTTTAGCATGAGTTAATCTGTACACTCACATGCACAATTTGGGTCTCAAGACAGAGCCGAAATTGTATTAAGTAAACTGAGTTAGTAAAAGTTAAAAAATAAAAATAAAAATGGATCAGCTTAGCATTGTTTAGCTCAGATGTAGCACAATAAAAATGGATTAAATTAGATGTCATATCAGCTGCATTAATTAGCTGCCAAGGACAGATATGCACTGCTTGTTATAACATACAGAAAGCAGTTGGAGTGGGGATCCTACAGCTGAAGGTAGTTAATATAAATGAAACAAAACAAATTAAACTAGCCTAGATTTTAAATTATTGAAGCAGAAATAAACTCCTAGTTATTTTCTTTTTGTTTGGGGAAACAATTGTCTTGCTTTGCCAATCGGGGGAGGGTAAAAAAGTTTTTAGAACTTAGGAAGCTGATCAGGTGCTTTGCTCAAGTGAGAACAGTCACGGACCAAAAAAAGGCAAAGAGAAGACGATGAAATTTGGATAACGTATCTGAAAATGTAAGTAAGTCGGTATTATGCTTTCCAGTGTCTACTGTTTAATTTATGTCTGTAGTTTTTGATATTGCATCACTGTACACTGGATTGTTTTCCTGAAGCTTTACAATCTAAACTGCATAAATGTGTAAATTATTGCTGCAGCAAACCCATGAAGCAATGACTTTGCAACTATATAAATCATTGTAATTTTTGACTACTCAGCATTGTTTCTGATTAAGCTGACTGTGCTGCACCTTTTATTGCACTGTTCCTGCACCTGCACACAAGGAATTCTCTGACTCATGCCCATTAATTTACACATATAGCTTCTTAACATGTTAGGCTGCTGAACTGACACATCTTGAAATAATAAATTGAGACAGATGCCTGGTGTCAAAGCCATGATCTCAAGATCAATGCCAAAAAGTGCACTGTCATCCCTTTTGGTAAAAACTTTGTACCCATGAACTACCACATAGGCGGTAGTCTACTTAACACTGAAAGTGTGATGAGACCTTGGGACACAGGTGGGCAGTAGTCTCTCCTTTGATAATCACATCACTACAGTAGTCAGGAAATCCTTCTATGTGGCACACCTCATCACAAAAGGTTTCTTATCCAGGAAAAAAGAGGTAATTGTTCCCCTCTACTCGTCAATTATTAGACCCATTATAGAGTACAATGCCCCTTTTGGTATGTACCTCACAAGACATCTACAACAACTAGAAAGGCCGCAGAAATACCTCACAAAGAGGATTAGTGGCCTCAAACAGATGCCCTATGCATACCATCTCAAAAAACTCCAGCTTTACTCCATCGCATATCACCTACTCAGAGGCGATCTCTGCCTAACATACAAAGCTATGTCAAACCCAGAGCTGTTGGACTTGCTCCACTTAAAGAAATCCCAATCCCTCCAGCTACACGCTCTAGGGACCTAAACCTTGTCACCACAATAAACAGAAGATGCTAGAGGGATAGATTCCTGTCCCAGAGACTTCCCATACTCTGGAACAAACTACCTATCTATATCAAACAAAGCTCTTCATTAGCATTGTTCAAGAAAAATCTTGATGACTGGATGGGAGATAGGAAATTAGGAGTTTCGATTATGGCTCCTAGTTTGCAGTCATCTGCAAACTTTGTTAGCCAAAGACCTTCTGTGTTAGCCTGTACTTTTGAGAAGTAGATACCAAACAGGAGAGGACCCAGGACTGAACCCTATGGTACTCCACTTGTCACTGGTCAGAAGTCAGATTTGGAGTCTGCTACTTTCACAGTGTGGGTACTGTCATTGAGCCAGTTGGCAACCCATCTTGTGACAAAGGGATTTATACCTAGTTTAGTGAGTTTATCTATAATTCCAGAGTGGGGGATGGTGTTGAAATCCTTGGCAAGATCTAAATAGGCTGTGTGAACCACCTTACCCTTATCTATGGCTTTGGTGACCACTTCAAAGAAGTCTGTCAGGTTTAGGAGACATGATCTGCCTTTTACAAACCCGAACTGGGTGGGGTCTAGAGTTTGGAGATTACCAATGTCATTGTTTATAAGTTCCATGATGATGTTCCATAGCTTTGCAGACCAGGCTTGCCAGGCTAATGGGGTGGTAGTTCGCGGGGTCCGTGGTGGCTCCCCCTTTGTGCAGTGGGATAACTGTTGCTGTGCATCATTCAGTGGGCACAAAGCCTGAGGTGAGGCTATGATTGAACATGGTAGTTAGGGTGGGCTGCCAGTTCATTCTGTAGTTCATGTAGAACGCAGCCTGGGATGTTGTCAGGTCCCATGGATGCTGTGTTCTTGGCTTTGCAGAGTGTGGGTTTTACCTGTGCAGCTGTGATTACAGGAACTTTGCATTCTTTCGGTATAGAGATGGGCCCTTTATGGGGTGAGGGGGGGTAAAGTTAGCACTGAAACTTATCTGCCAGGATGTTGGCAATATCAGTTGGTTCTGTATATTTAGTGCCATTGTGCTGTAACTCAGAGCAGATATGAGTGTTGCCATTGAGATTCTTGACATAGCTATAGAATGCTTTATGGTTGTCTTTAGAATCAGTGGAGATTTTTTTTCATAACTAGCTTTGGAGGATTTTATGAGGGATTTCAGCTTTTTACTGAGGCTGACCAAGGAGTTCCTCCAATCATGGGATTTTACTCTTTTTTGCAACAGTTTCTTTCTTCTGTTGTAGAGTGTGTTTATGGCAAGGGCCACCAGATTGGCTTCTTTTTTGGGGGATAGCATCTTGGTTTTGTTAGGGCTTGCATGATCTATGCACTCATGTAAGTGCTTATAAAGTGCATTTGTGTAGGATTCAGCAGTTGTACCTCTATTGTCCATCTGCATAGGTGCCGTGAAGTTTGCCACTTCTGTCTTAAGAAGCATGAAGTTGGCTTTGGAGAAATTTTTTATGGTGGTTTCCCTAATGGGGGTGGGGGCGGGATGTGGATGTCTAGGGTGATTAGCTTGTAGTCGAATCTGACCAACGAGGAATTGACCTCTGGTGTGGAACACCGTTTGCCCATGTTGGTAATGACCAGGTCTAGGATATTGCTGCCCCTGGTGGGGGTGTGGATAAGTTGATCCAAGGCATTGGAATTTATGAGTTCCAGAAAACGTTGAGCAAAAGAGTTGGTACATGAGTAGTTTTCCCAGATAATGGTGGGGTAGTTGAAATAGCCCATTATTAGGGTGTTGGGTTTTACCCTAATATTTTCCAGTGTATCAGGAAATGAGGAGTGGGAATCCTGAGGCATGGTGGGGGATCTGTAGCAAGTTACAATTTGGATTGCTGTCTTGCCCAAACTTAGCTGCACTTGGATAATCTCAGATGCATTATGCTGAGCAACTAGCCTGGAGGTGTGGATATCCTTAATGAATATGGACACACCTCTGCATTTAGTGTTTTGTTCCAGATAAGGTGGCCAAAGGTGTGGCATGAATTATAGCCTGGTAATTCAGGGATGCCCTCTGGAGCCTTGAACCAGGTCTCTGTCACTGCACAGATGTCGATGTTCTCCATTTTAAGGAGTGCCTCGAGTGAGTGCATTTTGAAGTTTAGACTTCTAGCATGGAGTAGCATTACCCTTAGATTTTGCTTGTTTGTACCTGTTATGGTGGTGTTTGTCATTTGAATCTTGTCTAAAAAAGGCACTATAGGGGTGACAATAGCCTTAGCCAGTATCCGGAATCCCAAGGGCGACAGGTGCAGGCCATCTCTGGCAAAGCATCATGGTCTGTCGAACATGTCATCCCAGGCAGACAGATACTGGATCCCCTTAGAATGATACCAGTAGCTTAGCCAATTGTTAAAGTCAATCATTTTGTCCTTCTACTGTGGTATCATTCTGGGTGATGGCAGGATGCTACTCAGGGCTAGGGTCATACCTGTCTGGGCTACAAGATCGGACAGCTCCTTCATGTCTCTTTTCATGTAGTCCAGGGAGGTACTTCTCAGGTCATTCACACCAACATGGACAATGACAGGGTCATATTTGTACTTGTTGTGGAGTGACCCGAGTGCATGTGTTATGTGGCAGATCTTGGCACCTGACAAGCAGCTGACAGTAACTTTCTCCTTGTTTAGCCTGTTGAGTGAAACATCAGTGTGCCTGACTACAGTGACACCTATGACTAGAGTGTTGGGTAAGTTGTTATGCCTTATGGGCTGTGGTTGAGTGGCATGTTGAGTTTGTGGGCTATGTGTCATTTGGGTTGTGTTGGGGGGGTGGATGTTGCTTGTGTTTCTGCTATGGAGGTCCCTGTTGCTTGGGCAGATTTTTATTGGCAGCCTCTGTGAATGTAGGTGTGTGTTTTGTGTTTCTATGTGTGTGTTTTCGTGGTGTAGGTTTTGAGGGATTATGTGATGATTGTGGTGTGGTGCAAGTGTTTACCCTCTCCTCTTGACTGTCTTCTCCAGTCTTGGGTGAAGAGAGCTTTGCTTCCAGTTTGGCTATATAAGTGCATCTCTCTCGGGTTGTAGTGTTGAATGGTAGGAGGAGAGGGCTGTCTGTGTACATGAGGCAATTGCTGCATTGCCCCAAGATGCCCAGATTCATCAGGTAGACAGGAGAAAACACCAGGAGCTGACCCTTAGACATGCCTGGAGAGATGCTTATTTATTAAGTACTAAAACCTGTTTTCCTCTAGACAAGTGAGGAAAGCTGAGTGCTGTATTAATTTGTAGCTTATTTAGGCTTACAATGAGTTCTGAACAAGTGCTAAGCTCAAAGAAACAGATTTGAATGCTAAAACTAAAAAACTGGCTAGTTCTAAGGGAATATTTGAAGAGCAGACTTTATGGCGCTGGGAATAGTTTAACCTTAGCTAAGCGGCAGGGGCTCAGAAGCTTACAAACAGTCCTGGATACAGCAAATCTGTATCTGAACTAGACTACTTACAGGAAAGGCAGGAAACAAGCTTAGAATTTTTTTTTGTAAAGTGGAAAGGGAGTAAGGAGGAGCAGAAGATAATTCAATGTTCTCGCTGTATTAGGTAGAATGAGGTAATGACACTAAACTGGGAGGAGTGTCCCAGATCAAATTTACAGTAGGGGCGGGCAACTGCAAAGCCACCAAGTATAAGAACAGGATACTGATAGGGAGGGAGGTAGGGTGGGAGACAAAAATCAGAATAAACAAACCCAAATAGCTGCTTAACAAATGTAGAAAATTTCCAGTTAATACCTCACACACAGTGAAACTAGCTAGAAAAGTATGCAGCAGACAATAAAAGTGCTATAAATAACTCATAAAAATAAGCAAAAAACAGGATACCTAATGTTATATATCGCAGATCAGGGTTTTTCTCAGTGCCCTTCCTCCGATTAGCTCAGTGTGAAATGGCAGAAACATTCACAAGTTAACTTCTTAAGTAACAGAAACTTGAAACCTGAAACAACTTTAAAAAAAGCTCAAAAAAACCAATGAGGTGCTTGCTTCAAGCCGTAGTCCAGGTAACCCCAATCATCCAATGACCATAAACACCCCCTCTCACTGAAATGCAAGAATGGCTTTGGCTAAACTAAGATGGCCTGGAACATGTGCTCAGACACACAGCCTCTACAAACAAACAACTAGGCCTAAAACACAAGCCTGAATATGGACAATGCTACAACTACCCACACTACTTAGGTGGAAAAAACTGCAGAAATGTTTATCACAGCAGAAAAGCAGCAGTGGGCCTTTAAATGAAAGTTTTAAACAGATAAAGGGGCAAGGAGAACCAATAAAAAAAACCTTCACAGCAACTGGTAAAATCCAAAAAGCTTTATTGTACCACACACCGGTTGAGCACTTTCTTCCCTACTGAAGGGACTTCATCAGAACAGTTTCAGCTTTACAACCCAGCCCTTTCATGTAAAGAAGCACCCAATTAACCAATTAATTATACTAAACACTTACATAAAAAACTACAGAGACATAAAAACAAGATGCATGTAACAATTATGTGTATACAACAGTTCAAAACATTACATGGCAATTACATATCAGATAAATTAACGTTCACTATAAAAACTTTAAAAATATTCACTCAAATGTCTAAAACTAATGTTACCCTAAAATATTTTTTAACTTCAAAAGACATACAATATTCACATTTTCATTAATACCAGGTGTCTGGGTGGCATTCAGCCTTAACTGCCACCTTAACTCACATATATCTAAATGTACATCCAGTATTCTACCCTGAGGGTCCTTAACCAACTGTTGCAGTACAAAAAACTTAAAAATGTGGTCCTTATTCTCAGATATATGGCTACTCAAGGCGTTAGTCATTTTGTTGTTTCTTAAATCCAATAAATGTTCCTTAAACCTGTCCTTAAATCATCTACAGGTTTTGCCCACATAAAAAGCAGGGCATGACTGGCATCTAGCCACATATACCACATTCTTACTGCAACAGTTAAAGTGCCCTGCAATGTATATATACAGTACATTTAGCCTCAAATGCTCTGGGGTCTCTCCTATATTCATACAACAATTCCCCATTCCACATTTAAAATGTCCCCATTTTCTGCTAGAAATAACCACTCCTTCATTTCCTTTTGATTCTAACAAATTTTTGAATGATCTGTCCCTCCTAAAGACAATCACAGGAGCAGATCCTACTTTTTGAGCAATACGTTCATCATATGACAAAATTTCCCAATTACGCCTGAGTATTTCAACAATTCCATCTGCATCCAAATTGAAAGTGGTAATAAAACTAAGCTTCCTATCAGGCTCCTCCTTTCTGACCTGATAAGCTACCTGACCTCTACCATTATTCCGATCAGGCCTGCCCAAAATGGGTTGGTAAATGCCATCCGCTCTCTTTTTAATCACCTCTTTGGCCACCACTGCCACTAAACCACTAGGATATCCCCTCTTCAAAAACATTTCTGATATAAACTTCACTTCTTCCCTAAATGTGGCATCTTCACTCACCATTCTAGCAGCCCTCACGAGCTGCCCCTTAATGATGGACTTTTTGTGTTCATAAGGATGCCAACTATCAAAATTCAAATATGAACTGGAAAAAGTAGGTTTACGATAGAAGCCAGAGGTAAGTTATGCAGTTTCCTTATCAGTCTTTAAGCCCACATCAAGATCTGTTACACCTTCCACACTATAATCATAGGTAAACTTTAAAAATTCCACATTGGCATTAATATAGTCAAAAAAAGTTTGCAGTAACCCTATACTGCCTTTCCATACAAGAAATATGTCATCCAAAAAGCGAGTGTAACATATAATATACTCTCTGAATCCACTCTTGAAGACATATTCTTGCTCCCAGAATTACATCATGTAATTTGCAAAAAGAGGGTACAAGCTGCCCCCATGGCTACACCTGTAGCCTGCTTAAAGTACTGACCCTCAAAATTAATGTAATTGTTTTTCAGTACAATTTCCATCAAAGCAAGCAACATATTAATGGTGTCCTGGTCGTATTTGCCTGTTTTTACTAACTGATGTTCCAGCCATTCGAGGCCAGTCTCATGTGGAATGATAATAAACAAATTACATACATCAATGGTAACCAGTATTTTGTCTTTACATGTACAGATGCTGTTTAACTTTTCTAAAAAATGCCAAATCCCTACAAATATAATCAAAACATTCCAAACCTTTGCATAACTGTGTGTCCAAAAATGTACTAATAAAGCAGGTCGTTCTCCACTTTCCATGCACTATGGGTCAAAACTTTGGATTAATCAACCCCTTATGATTTTTGGGGATACCAAAAATATTAGACATCATAGGGTGGTTATTTCATACATAATTATACTGTTTTTCATCTAGCTGTCCTTCCAGCACCATGTCCTCCAACCTCAAATCAACAGTTCTATACATAAGATTGATTTCATTAATTGAATTTTCCTCATATACCTCTTCCATTAATAAAGCATTCGTAGCATTAGAATAATGCCCAGAATCCATAATCACCAAGCCACTTCCCTTATACGGCTTCATGACACGGATTGCTGGGGTCTTTAACTATTTCCATCAATAAATGCTGTTCTTCTTTAGTTAAATTATAGTCAAATACATTATTTTCTTTCATTAGCTGTCTTATTTCATTTTCACAAACGTTTTCATATATACCTATAAAGTTATTTGTTGGTGAATTAAATGTACTTGGCTTCCTTACATTACTAACTTCTTCCTGGATTTGTGTATTAATAAACCACATTTTGCAATTTAATTTTTGGACAAATAATTTGAGTTCAATAAGTACTTGTGCCACATTACCTCTCCTACTCGGAACAAAGGTTAAACCTTTGGATAACAAATTTGCATACTCAGAAGTTAAAGGTCTACTGGAATAATTATAAATCTTAAAATCACCACTTGTTATTTGTAATAATATCTGGTACTAAACATTTTTTATTTAGCAAATCTATTATAACATCAATGTCTTCCTGTTCATTAATACAATCCATAATAGCTTCATCCAAATGCTGTTTAGTTAAACTGGAAGCCATATCTAAACATTCAGTCATCATATTGTCATTTGGCATACTAAAATCAACAGTTAATTCACTACTATTATTTTCTGGGACCAAAGATTCATGTTGCCACCCACCAGAGGCAACACACATTATTTCTACAGTAAAATGTCGCTGTTCTCCATCAAAAAATTGCATATTACACTCATTACTATTAATATTGCCATGTAATGCATTACATTTTCCATTTTGGTCATTTTCCACATCAAATAACACATTACAATCTTTTATTCCATAAAACTCTACTCCATCAGTTTCAAGAGTCTCAGTAGTCATTTCACACTACCCTTCTGCTGGTTGACATCAAAGTTTTTGAAAGGACTTACTTCTGAGCAGTCAGAGTCCACTGGTTACTTTAATTCTATTTGCAGAAGTTCTGACCCCTTTGGTTCTTCGGTCTCACCCCTTGGTGATTGTATTCTCTCTGTACATCTCCAAAAAAATGATGTTGTTGCTTTTCCCTTCCTCTTAGGCATTCAGACCGCTGTAATTCACCTTCATTTGGTGAATGCTGCCTTACTTCCTGATCATGATGTACTCTCGGTGATGACATCACTTCCTGCTCTCTCCGATCCATCTGATTGGGTATAGCATTACTGTTACCATGGTTTCCATGGGAATATGGATACACCCGCCCTTTTACATACTCATTGAGATCTCTTTTTAGTTTATTGCATTTTCTGAGATATGTTTCCGAACAAAAAGTGTCCACTTTACTAAATATATTGTTATAGTTAGTTAAAAACCTGTCAAATAATAAATCCTTTTGAATGAATTCATTATTTTCATCCAAGGTTTTTGTTAAACTGTCTAGGGCTCGTGTGTTATGTTTTACCATAATTTCCATCAGTTCAATTCCAACCTTATCAAAAAATTCATGCAGTTCTTTAAACATGTCTGAATTTTTTTCAGACCCATTAGGATATTTCCACATTCTCAGTCCACGTGGAACCTGTTGCAGCTCAATATTTTTTTCAAGTTATGAATTCTCCATCTGAAATCTCTTGAAAGAAATCAGGTCTTTTTCAAGTAAACCAAGTCGATCTACCATACATAAATGTTTTTGTTGTCCAACAGTATTAGGGACTGAATCCTCACAAAAGTTAAACCCATTAGTTTTCCACTCTGCAAGAACCACTGCTGCTCCTCTGGAATCATCCATTCTTAAACCACCAGAATTGTTCATTTCTCTGGGCTGGGTAGCCTGCGAGCCCCTAGTAGCTTGTGTTAGAGGTAAACCCAAGCTGCCAAAAATACTAGAGGCACCACTCTGCTTGTCAATCAACAATTTTATCTGAGTAGTGTGCATTTCTAGCTGCTGATTAATTTGTTGCAGCAGCTCCATAATATCCTTATTAGCTGTGGATCCTTCCATGCTGTAAAGGATAAACCAGATAACAATACCTCCAACTCCAAACCACAACTGGAACCACTAAAACACATTCACAGCAACTGGTAAAATCCAAAAAGCTTTATTGTACCACACACCAGTTGAGCGCTTTCTTCCCTACTGAACGGACTTCATCAGAACAGTTTCAGTTTTACAACCCAGCCCTTGTAGGGCAAGGAGACTCTAGAGAATGCTTTTAACTGCAAACAAATAAGTTGTATGATACACTCCTTGGCAGGAAGTCAGAACAAACAAACCCAAACAGGTGCTTAACAAATGTAGAACATTTCCAGTTAATACCTCACACACAGTGAAACTAGCTAGAAAAGTATGCAGCAGACAATAAAAGTGCTATAAATAACTCATAAAAATAAGCAAAAAACAGGATACTTAATGTTATATATCACAGATCAGGGTTTTCTCAGTGCCCTTCCTCTGATTAGCTCAGTGTGAAATGGCAGAAACACTCACAAGTTAACTTCTTAAGTAACAGAAACTTGAAACCTGAAACAACTTTAAAAAAAGCTCGAAAGAACCAATGAGGTGCTTACTCCAAGCCGTAGTCCAGGTAACCCCAATCAGCCAATGACCATAAACACCTCCCTCTCACTGAAATGCAAGAATGGCTTTGGCTAAACTAAGAAGGCCTCAAACATGTGCTCAGACACACAGCCTCTACAAACAAACAACTAGGCCCAAAACACAAGCCTGAATATGAACAATGCTACAACTACCCACACTACTTAGGTGGAAAAAACTGCAGAAATGTTTATCACAAAACAGATAAAGGAGCAAGGAGACTCTAGAGAATGCTTTTAATTGCAAACAAATACGTTATATGATACACGCCTTGACAGGAAATCAGAAGAAACAAACCCAAACAGGTTCTTAACAAATGTAGAAATTTCCAGTTAATAGCTCACACACAGTGAAACTAGCTAGAAAAGTATGCAGCAGACAATAAAAGTTCTATAAATAACTCATAAAAATAAGCAAAAAGCAGGATACTTAATGTTATATATCACAGATCCCGGTTTGCTTAGTGCCCTTCCTCTGATTAGCTCAGTGTGAAATGGCAGAAACACTCACAAGTTAACTTCTTAAGTAACAGAAATTTGAAACTTGAAACAACTTAAAAAAAAAAACTCAAAAGAACCAATAAGGTGCTTACTCCAAGCTGTAGTCCAGGTAACCCCAATCAGCCAATGACCATAAACACCCCCCACCCCCACTGAAATGCAAGAATGGCTTTGGCTAATCTAAGATGGCCTGGAACATCTGCTCAGACAAACAGCCTCTACAAACAAACAACTAGGCCCAAAACACAAGCCTGAATATGGACAATGCTACAACTACCCACACTACTTAGCTAGAAAAAAAACTGCAGAAGCCAATAGATCTTCACTCTGCTCTGTCATATTTAAAAACAGAAAGTATGACAGAACTAAGTGTCTACAGCTGTTAAAATTAGTTTTTCTTCTGCCAGAGAAGCACTTAGTTCCTGCCTGCAATACCTTTCAACTGACCTTGATTATGTAGAACATCCATGTTTTGCCTCATATTTTTCCCTGTCCCTTGTAAAATGTTTGATTTTCCAGTAAATCTCTGTGGATTACAATTAGTCAATAATGCCAGGCATTAGAGTTTTATAAATTTTATTGATCAAAAAATGCATTTTGCTGCAAAACTTACTAATAACTTTCCAAAGTGAATTAGAGCAATATTTAAAAACTGTCTATGATTTTGATCCTTCGTCCCTCATTATTTTTGTATTCCTCCAAAATTCTTAAGCAAAGAGGTTGAAATGTATGCTGCTTTCTGATTGACAGTGCTTCCTTAGTACTTTTCCAGCTTCCAAATCTGGTAAAACACTTTGTGTTCCTACACTTTCTTTTTCCATTTTGTTTTTCAGTAACTGGTTGTACATGGAGCAGATAAAACTCTCTGCACTACCAAGAATTATGAATGGGTCTCCAGTCATTACCCTCTATTATGTGCTCTCAACATGAATGCCAAATTTCTATGGAGCTTCACACTTTAGGTGAATTTCTTGGCATCTATGTCTCAAACGCATAATAAGCTGGTTATGATAAGAAACCTTATCATAATCCTGCATATTCTGGGCCCCAGTATCTGCTGCAATTGTAATAAATATATATATATCTTATACATAGCTTTTCAGCCCCCCCCCCCCCCGTTACTTTTACATTAGTACAATTGTTGACTTTCTGAGGTCACTAATGAAATTAGTTTCAGCACAGCGATCAACTGCATTCACAGATTGTTTTCAGCCTTATGTGGGTCAGTTTGACTATAGCACACATTAGAGTTTGCACAGCCATTAGCCTTGTTTGCTTCAATCAACACTTGCAAATAGGTTTCTGCTTTCTTTTCTTGATTTGTATACCTCAGAACTATTTAGCTTAACCACATTTCCTACACTGTCTAGCTCTGAGTAAATCAACATTTGATAAGTTTAGGTGTCTTTACCTTAAAAGTCTGCCCCTTGTTTGGTCTCCTGTTACACCACAAACTGTACTGTACCTTATTAATGAATCATGTAATTATCCATATACAATCTTTGGCTGGATTCTTCAGCTCAATGTCTTGAGCATCTATAGAGTATCTAGAATCTTCTGCCCTTGTAAATGGTAAATAAATGACAAACTCTTCCTGGGTTTACAATAACTTGTCCCTGATGCTGTTTTATTTTTATATTTCTGTTTGTAAATAAAAGTAAAAAAAAAATAAGTACCTTCTATGCTTCTTTTCTAGCAGCATATAGAAATATGTCAAGCTGTTCTTTTTTAAGCTTCACCTCTATCCATCTCATAGTGAGGAATAAATCAAGATTTGAGATCCTGTCTTTCCAGTTTTCTGTTAAGACACCTTGTAATGACACATATGTGGTAGCTGTAGCTGGAGAATTTTTCCAGTGCGAATTATATTTTAAGTACCTTTAGGCACCTACGTTCTTGAAAACATATTTCTTCACTTTTACAGATATATTTTTCCATTCTGATATCATGTAGCATCTGCATATTCAAGCTTCTATGAGGTCTTTAATCAGATTACCTTCTAGAATAATATGCATTTCTCTGAAACAAGATACTACCATATTTAAAGCTACGTATATGTTATATGCTACACTTGCCTTGAAGGGAGTGAAAATCAATAGCAGTGAGCCCTGTATGCCACCATGTCAGTGGCTTAGTTTGTGAGAACCTGCCAAGCTGGCTTGATATTGACTTAGGAAGATGAGGATATAAAGTCAACCTCATTGCTGTCTTTTATTATGGGATTTTGCAGGGTGGAATGGGAAATGGACTGATTATGATCATAGTGTGCTTGTCCTCTGGCAAGGGGTAAAGGGTAGGAAAATTTCAGGCATTATTTAGGATTTCCAATGGTCAGTGGTATCCCACGATCAGTGTTGCTACACTTTGTCTGTATGGTATGCCAACACAACTGGAGGGTGATGTCTGAATGGGGTATGGTGGTGGTGTTTGTTTTCTGTAGATATAAAAAAATGGGCTACAGAACAAGATTTTTTAGTGGTAAGCTGACTTGAATGGTGGTAAACTGCAAGCTAAAATCACTTGGGGGGGGGGGTTGGTGACTAGATTTGACGTAAATGCCTGAAACGGTAATAAGGAGGTGCTGGGTAACAAACAAACACTAAACCACAGAGGACACATGGACAATCTAAACTGTATAAAAGAAATCAAAATTCTAGAATACTATTTCATGTACAATAGTTTAGAAGATATGTGGGTCTTGCCCTGAATGTGGGGGTGTGGAACCCCATGCAAAAGCATTTGTTTCAAGCTGTCCCATTACTTTGTATGTAAGGCATAACTTTCAAGGTTGTGAGAGTGAGCACTTGTGAAGCAAGGGGTTGTATTATTATTGCTTATAGAAGAATCTAGTTTGGGGAGTTTCTGAGTGCTGTCTGTATGTGTCTGAGTCTGTACCGGCATATTTGGCAGTGTTACAATTTATGTCTAAACCTGAGATATATGGTATGCTTGATTGTAACTGAAAATATCTTTCTAGTTTGAGTGGTTCACTGCAATGATGAGTACAGAGACTTGGCACATTATAGTATCACTGCAGCAGAAAAACAGTCTGCATGTCTTCCATTCATGGTTGTAAAGGTTGCATGTAAAGATGTTCACATATGTGTGTGTGTGTATATACATAAACACACACACACACACACACACACACACACACACACACACACACACACACACACACACACACACACACACACACACACACACACACACAGTCATACATACATACATATGAAATAAAATGAATGCGCTATGGAAAGTAATGTCTGAATGCATTATTAGTGTTATATGGGAATAGACTTGTGGGGGGTGGGATTCAAAATTACAAACACCAGCCATGCTTAGGGTGACAGTAAAAGGAAAGATTTTCATGAAACAAACCTAAGCACTGTGTAGGAAGTGGGCTGTTAAGCAGTATGTTTCAGCTTTTCTAGGATAAAGTTAAGATCCTACAGAAACACTGGATGTCACAGTGGGGGTCTAAGATAATACACCTGAGCAATATCTTAAATAGCTTCAGTGAGTCCACAGTGATAGAGACAGGCAGGACTCCTACTGAATGTATAGCCCTGGACTGCCTGGCCCTTGCAGTATCCATCCCTCCTGAGGGCATATGCATGCATGGTGGCAATGGCTAAGAAGGTTCTCAGAATGAAGAGTCATACTAAAAAATTAGTTGAGAAAGTCCATCATAGAAGATTTAACCTGCAAGTCCTGGATAGTCTTGTATATGCATCAAGGGAGCTGTATTCTGGCCATCTATGAAGGATCTTCATGTGACTTCTGGCACATGCCAGCAAGCAGATGAGCACTGCTATTAGAGGGTCCAGTTGACTAAGTATAGGGAAACTTTGGCCCCTTGTAGCCTCAGGCTATGTGTGACCATGGGCATACATGTCAATAAACACCCTAGGGACTATGGTGATCCTGAAGGGAAGGAAAGAACTTGAGACCTATACCATCAGAATTTCCTAGCTATTCTGATGTGAAATTAGGCAGCCTTTAGATTTAAAAGCCCATCCAATCATCTCTTGACAAGCATGACATGGTTAATGAAAGGGTGATGATAAAAAATAATTATTTAAAAATAAAGAGTTTTAGGCCACTCAGATATGAAATGGGCAGGTGGTCTGTGGTTTTATTAGGCAATAACAAGATTTCAATATGGTATCCAAATCCTTGCTGATCCATGTAGACATGTTGGATGGCTCACTTTGAGGGAGGGGGGACTTCTGCATCTCTTTCTTTGTTTTTGGATTACAATTAGTTTAGAGGTCTGATAAAGGCCCTGCTGGTGCATGGATTGTGACAGGATGGGGTGAAATATTCACTTGAACCTAATCCTGTAATGTAACTTTCTTGCCAGATGTGATGCAAAGCCAAACAAATACATGGTGGGAAAGTCACATCTAGACTGCTTCTGAGGCAATACATCCATCTGAAAAGTCAGAAGTGTTTTGAACTATATTGATGATGAACAAGGCCACCAGAGAATCATTGATTTCCATGACTTCTGGGCCAGTGGCATTGCCGAGGAGCTATGAGAGAGGCTTCATGCATCCCAGCTACCTCCTGTTGTGGCAGCTGTGGACTGCATTGGAATACAGTTGACTCCTCAGATTCCTTACACAGGGGCTTTGTGGAAAAAGAAAACATGCCTTATATGGTTCTGCTCTTATATAGTACATAGACCATAGGGGTGGTCAGAGTGGCAGAAGTAGGCCTTAATTTCCTCTTTAAGGGGTTCAACAGGCAGACCATCCATCATATGCTATAAATTGTCTAACATATATCCTACTGATATTACAACACATTAGTAGGGTATTTTATCAGAGTCACAGTGGTAGTTAGAAAGAAAGAAAAAACACCTTCTAGAACAGTCTATTAGCCTGCAATCCTGCACTCAGTGCTGGGGGAAGTACTGCAGGGCTTTGTGGTGTGGGGTCTTTCCACTTCAGCTCTTTGCCACTTAATGGAATTTCATATTTTTTTTTACACTCAATATATATATTTTTTTATTTTTGGATTAATGTACTGTAATTATTACTGGTTGGCTGTTTTTGGAAGGTCTGTATGTTTTTCTTTTTTCTTATGCATTTTTCTTGGAATGAGACTGAAATTGATCCTAACAGTGGATCAGTGTGCTCTAACCCCTGTCAATAAAATTAAATAAAAATAAAATGAATAAAATAAAATACTGCAGTAAAGACCAAAATGCTTATTTCTACCCAGACTGAATACTCTTTTTGGGGGTCTGAAAACATATTCCATTTTCAAAGGCATACTGGTGGGGGTTGCCTTTTTTTCATGCTGGGTGTCAGGTGCTCGAGGCTCATTCACTGGCAGCTGCATACTCATCTGTGTATTTGAGTGGAAGAAACACAGACACACATAATGTTTCTGAATACACTTTCTCCAAATTTGTGTGATATCAGAATCAGCATATTTAGTGATCAGGGGTGTGGTTACAGATACCCCCCAAATCGTGGGTTCACTTTTTATTAACTTGTGAGTACAAGATTTGTGGAATTGGCAGTGAATTAATAGTACCTGAATGAACTGTATTCAAGTTATTAATGTGGATCCTATTCCCGTGATGCTGTTGAGTATTTCCCAGGCAACAATAGTGGCATTCTGAAGGATGTCTGTCAGTGGTGGGAGCACCCAGGTCCTCTGCTGCAGTAGTCTTCATAGGTTTATAGGTACTTACTAGGCTATGTGCGAGGATCTTAAGAACCCTAGCCTTACATTCCAAAGGTAGGTTTCAGTTCTTTTATTTGTGTACAATTAACCCAAATACGAGCAGAACATGGATATGTTGGGACATTTACATGTTATCCCTGTCTATAAGGGACAGGGGTACTAAACCGAGAGAATGGGGTAAATTTGTGATTATTCATCCATCCACCAAAATTATATTTGAATAGAATAAGAGAAGTAATTTGCTTAATGTAGAGTGGAAGATGGTTCCATAGAACTGGAATTCTGTTTGATGCATACTTGCCCCTCCAACATGTTCTACTTATGCTGTATAAGTTCATCCCTTAAGTGGGTGTTTATGTCCCCACTGGACTTTTGAATGTGTAGGAGGTCTGACAGGATGGAGTCGGTTGCCTCTCAGTTGCTTTAATTATATTGAAAAGAGGGAGAAGGTTTTGATATGATCCATATAGCTTTTTTGACTTAGGCCCCCAATTTTCTTAGTGAGGAAGCATTGTGTTGATTCCAGTTGTGACAAGTGTTTGTACAAGTACATACAGAAAGGGGCATTTTACTCAGTGATTGGCCCAGTGAGTGCTGAGTACAGTGGAATGATTACATCTCTAGATATTGACATCATACATTTAGATAAAAGTTTTGCAATGAAAAAGGACTTCCTTACAATAATGGATATGTGGGGATCAAAGGATAGTTTGCTGTTGACATAGATTCCCAAATCCCTGACTGCAGGATCCATTTTCAGGGGCGTGTTGTCGATGTGATAGTTACAAGGGGAGCCATGTTTGTCAAAGAATACGAATATACATTTCGTGGAATTTAGTTATAGTCTATGATTTTGACCCTGGCTATTTGTCTGGTACCACCCCTCATTGGAGGATCATGATTGTGAGGATTGGGTGGAGATAGATGAGGGCTGCCAGCCTAGCCAGATAGAATTTTGGAGATAATTCTGTCATCTGTAAATATTAATGTAAACCACAGACTTGTTGTCTTAAATGGTAAAAATAGTGTTACATGTGGAACTGGAACAAATTTAACAACAGTGCACTCTACTGACCAAGTAAAGCATGTTGTGACCCTTTGATGTTAAAACACGGCTCCGGCTGGTCTAGATGAAGGAATTCTTGCTATTGTTTTAAGACCAGAGTTAATGGCCAGAATTTGCATGCATAAATGTTCTTAATGGCTTTGCTTCCTGACCTGGTATGAGCTTACTAAAGAATGTAGCCTGTTAGCCTGGGAACCCCAGGAAAGTGTGAAGAATGATGTAATGTAACCCATGGAAGGTGAAGAATGATGTAATGTGAACCAGGAATGCAACTTCAAAAACAGAGAGAATCAGAGAGCATTAAGCATTTTTGTCTTGACTATCCAACTCTCAGCACTGTCTTGCTCTATGTGTAAGTTTACCTTAGACTTGTGTTTTCTCTTAGAAATAGCTAGAAACTAGAAAGATTAGACTAAGTGTTTTTCTGTGATGTCAGAACTGCACTACCGAATTTTTGTAAGTATTTCTCTGTGATCTCTGAACTCTTGACTAGCACTGTGTAGTAAAAAGTATTGTCTTGTGTTTTGACTATTTGTTAGTAAACATTTTTAAACCCTTTCAACTGTGGCTGTTTTTGTAGAGATAATTTAAGTTTTTTACAGTACTTGCATGCCTTTGGCAAATTGTACAAAGCCACTTCAATAGCTTTAGCCCTGGGCTATACTACCAATTGGATAATAATATTGCACAGTAATAACTGGACACCCTTTTAAGGGCCTTTGAGTAGCTGATAAATATTAGTGGGTGGTGGCAGCTGGTACTACGGTCTAGTCTGGAAAAAAAGTGGCACAGCTGGAGAACCCTGTCCCAGCCTTCCCCAGGAGAGTCTGTGTGGTTGTATAAACTCTTCTCAAAGTGTGTGTGTGTGTGTGTGTGTGTGTGTATATGTGTGTGTTTGTGTGTGTCAGCTACTTGAGCAGGGACACGAAGCACTGGTTGGACAGAGAGGGTGCTGGAGGTTTTAGCTTGCCCACTAGATCTGGACCCTATAGCTGTGCCAGTGGGGAGTCTTATTGGGGACTTGGAGAGCAAGGGAGCGACCAGCCCTGGACTGACTGTGATCTCTGTGTGCTCTTAAGGGAAATTGCACTTTACTGTGTATTTGTCATCCTTTCCTCCTATATGAGAAGCCCCTCACTGGTGATAGTGGTGAGGATTGAGACTCCTTGATTGCTGGGCCAGGGCATGGACATCACAATGATGTTCCCTCTGCTTATTGAAGACATTTTTGTAAACCAGGCCTCTCCTTACTGCAGGAGTCACTGGATCTCACCAAATTCATGGTCATCTGGTGGTAAATCTCCTCTGTTTTCCTCTTCTAGTATTTTTTTTTTTGTTTTGGTGGGGGTCCTCTTCAGATTATTTATATCTAGTATTTGTATCTCTATCTTTTCTAGACAGCTTATTGGACTCATGAGTTGTTAAGAGACTATATTGGAAAGCTCTGCAGTGAACTTCCTGATATTAGGAGTCTCAGAGTGGGATGCTTGTGATTCAGACAGATGAAAACAGAGAAAGAAAACTGCTGAAAGTGGTTGAAGCATCTTCAATAGAATATGCTTATGTCAAAAGGTATAGTGTTAAGGACATTGCTATCATCTTGGCTAGGGAAACTATAGGTTCAGATACAGAGGATCTGGTCAGCTCATACAGTAAAGCAAATATTAAATCATCTGAAGCTGGTATAACTGGCATCTATTAAACTAACACTGGAAAAATTGTGGTGATAGACAGATATTGACTGAACTGATACCAGCTGCCCTGATATTAACTTGACTGTTGGGTTCACTTGTCCATATTAAAGAGATATGTAGCTAATGAAGAGGTTGCTGCTAGCAAACAACTTTATATTTTGGTGTTTCATCTACAAAGTCAGTGCCTGCTGCCCTTTAAGAATAAATTGCCTATGTTACATTAAAAAAATGGTAATCTAGTAATATGGCAAAGGGAATGGATGGCAAACTGACAGCAGGTTCACAGTTAGTAGACATCTCATCTATAGGAAGACATACTCAGGAGTGCAGCACCCCACCTCCCAGTACAACACAGTATCAGCAATCAAGCTACATGCTATAGGAGTAGAACCCACAGCCTTCTGCATCAAAATCAAGCATGTTACCTGTTGTGTTACTAACAACACTTTTAAATTCCTTAAAAATGCACTTGAAACTCATTTCCTTGAAAAATGCACCTGAAACTCAATTCCTTGAAAATGAACTTGAAACTCAATTTTTTTAACAGCTAGGTAGTTGGAGTAGAGGATTCAGGCTCATTTCCTGTAACTAAGGTACAGGGTTTATGCATGAGTAAATTAACTAAACACCTGCTATCCGTAAATGGGGCATTTCACATCCACACACACCCTTTCTTGTCCATCTGTTCTTGAAGAATCAAGGTCCAAGTGAGCAAGTCTACATTCAGCATTCCACGCAAAGAATGTTTTCTTGTATTTAAATTCAGCACATGTGGAACAGAAGTAGTAAACAACAGGAGGTGTGTGTTGCATGCACAGACCCAACAGGTGTGTGACCAGATGCAGAGGGCGTGCTTAAAGAAGTACTCCCCTATCTTAAAAAAACACATAATTTTTTAAATTAAAACAGTAAATGTGACAGTCCCCTGGGAAGGGGCCCCTCCCAGCCAGTGAGGCCCATTCACAGTCAGTGGGGCCTAGGCAACTGCCTCGGTCACCTAGCGCTGGATCCATCTCTGCTTCCCATCCATGTATACAAAGCTCATCCCTAACCACATTCAAGCATAACTTGGATAAATGGATGAGAAATTGGAACTTTACCCCAGGACTCCCCCCATAATACTAATGAACAGAGGCAGCTCCTAAATGCTTCATCCCAGTGCATGAGTCCCCTCTAAATATCTATGTTTTGACCTAATAATTATCCCTAGAGTAATACATAAATATAGATCTTGAAAAGGGTTAGGTGAATCAAACTTTAGCTGGATTGGTTAATTTTAAGCACCTAATGGGATAATTGAATAGGCTTAAAATAGCCTATAAGGCAGTTAGCATAGTACTACCTTAGGAACCAATGAAGCTATGAGAGGTTTCAGTCACCAGGGATCTACTTTGCCATTGAAGGGTACAAGTGCCTAGGCAGTGGTGTAACACAGAACGATGCCCATGGTGTATGATTATGACTCTGTGCACTTGAGAACTTTAGCCATTGTTGTACCACAACCATAGACATCTGAGTCATGCAGTGAATCTACTGTGTGATGCCATGTATGGGTCACTAACCCTCTTACTAGGAAGGCCACATACAGGGTACTACCAGTGTTTCACTTGACAGCCCCATTATGCCGTACTGACAGTCTGTGTAGCATTGCTCTGGAGGGACAGGAGAAAAGGATTGTTTAATGCATATATTACTTCTAGATGCACCTGCTTGAGGGAACACAACAAGACAGAAATGTGATCAAGAGATGTTATTGTTTATGATTATGTAGTTAGTTTGATATTCCACAAGGCCCATCTACACACACACGCACACAATTACCAGTTGATGACACTTAACATTGTGACCCTTCCCACCTGTGTTTGTGATGTATAATTGTGCCCTGACATCTGTACTCTATCACTTGGGTATCCTATGCATGATGCAAAGTTTGGCCAGTCTGTGCAGTAATAGCATAGCATTCGTGAAGGTTTGCATGTATCACTTTTTTCTTTTCTGTAGACTGCTTTATTCTGGCCCATAATTAAGATCCTGCAGAATGCTCTTACCAGTATCATGGCATACCATTTCTGTATTCAGCTGGCATAGTCCTCCCCTGCAGCCACCTCCTCTATAGTCTCTTCATTAGAAAACCACTGCTGAGTTTGGGACTTCTTTCTTTTGAATGTGCTTGCCCTGCTACAATTGTTAGCATGCAATGATGTAATGTAACATATCACATTCAGAAAATATCTTCCTGTGTGCAGCAGAGGCATACTGCAGGGCTCCCGTAGCTACATCAAGACAGAAGAAGTAGGCTTTCAGCAGGCCAAATGCATGTTCATTGATGACCTGGGTTTGTGGCAGGGCATAGTTTTAGCCTTTTTCTGCCATGGTCTAGAAATTTCTGATGTGTCATTAACCATGGATTCAGAGAATATCCGTCATTGCCAATAATATGCCCCTATGTAAAATCACCTCACACAAATCACTGATATAAGTTGCACATGTGCCATATGTGGGAGTCATAGATACTGCCTTGGGCTTGCATACACATCATATATTATACCTTGTGCATTATAGACTACCTGGCAGTTGATGGAGTGGAATCCCTTGCAGATAATGTAACTTCTTCTTTGCTTTCGGGGGGGGGGCTTTATTACAATGTGGGTGGAGTCTGTGGCTCCCAGTATGCCAGGAGAATGGACTATTTCATAAAAAGCCCACATGATGTTGGCACTCTCCTGTGTGGTATGTGGAACCATATATGCTCTCTCATACACTGTAGCATGTCATCTGGTATAGTATCCTTCGACAGATGCTCGAAATACACCCACTATGTTCCCTACTGGTTGATAAAAGGCTACTGTAGATATTACTCACAAAGCTACACATAGTTTGGTATCCACGGGGATATGTACTCCACACATTACATCTCACTGCATGTGAGGGACGCACATCTCAACCATCCTACATGATCACTTTGTCCACACTGTAGCTGCCCCACAATTTCAGTGTGTCCTGGAGAGTATGATATGTTAGGTACAGACAGATAACACAGTGCCACCATGGGTAATGATGAACAATGCAGTGACTAAAAGTAGCAAGTGCTGCCTATTGCCTATGCAGGTATACTAGTCCTACAGCTACTCTGTGGATATTTGGGTCTATATCATATATTCGAAATTCCAAAATGTCGAACACCATATGTTCGAACTTGGAATTTCGAATATTTAAAACATCAAATGCTCAGAATAGCAAATTTTTTTCCCAGGGAAAAAATTTGCTGTTCCGAGAAACATACACCCAACACAAGCACACCAAAATAAATAAACCACACACATACATTTAACAAACCCCAACCCCACACTAAACCACACATACATTACTAACTATCCACTTACCTTAACCCGCACCCTAACCCTAAGGTCCGTAACTATCGCACACATACCCTACAAATCTATGCACAAACAAACTAATTAATACACACACATACAGTTAACAAAACACAACCCTACACTACACCATACATACATTACTAACTATCCACTTACCTTAACCCGCACCCCAAACCCTAAGGTCCATAACTCTCGCACCACAGTGGAGGAAATAGTAAAGCCACGGAACGGGCCACCAAAATCTTGCCCTAGGAAAGATTTTGATGTTCCTGGGCTTCGCTATTTTCACCATTCGATATTTTGGGTTCGATGTTTTCACATTCGGAGTTGTACCTCTTCGGAATTTTGATATAGACCCGCATATGTTTGCAAATCACCTTCTGCAGCCCCAGGACTTTACTACAGTCATTACCTCTGCTACTAGTGCCTCTAGACACAATAATATGTTTTTGAATTACTCTGCCATATTGTTTACCCTTATTTGCATCCACAGAGGTTCTCATTTTAATAATGCAGCTCATTACCATCTCATTATGCTGCCATTAGAATACAACAAGGGTCAAAGAATTTCTCAGGATTTCTCAGCCACGCTCAATGTGTCTCTGAATCTCCCACACCCTGTGTATGGCTGCTTATCATGCAAAATCACTTAATGAGACACAGAAAATGTTTTTGAATCAAAGGTTGTGGGTGTCTGCTTATGTAATAAATAAAATATTCCCTGGGATTCAGAGAATTTCTCTTCACCTCTGCTAATTGCCTCACATGCATTGGTCAATTAGCAGAACAGAAAGACATTTTGATTCAGGGAAATAGTATAGCCACAATGAGATGACCTTGTCTCTGAATCACATACTGTATTAACAGATCTGAATGTGCTATTGTTCTTCCTATCATCATGTGCATTGCATTAGCAATGGCACCCCTTTAAATGCACACACAGACACATTCAGACATCCATGTGTGTGTGTGTGTGTGTGTATATATATATATATATATATATATATATATATATATATATATATATATATACACGCACACACACACACACACACACTCTACTGATCTCCTACCTAGCATACAACTTTCAAGACACACACACACACATATCCAGTCTCGGCATCCCCTACCTACTACCATACTGCAACCAGCCATGCAGACACAAACATGGAGACACACAGACATACATATACCTAGTACTTTACTGAGACCACACAGGCTGATACAAACACACACACAAATTCCTCCCACACACACCCCCTCACACACACACACACAGTCTCAGCATCCCATACCCTTCTCTAGACTTATCAACACTGTGTATACTCTCATAGGAGTGAATGGATGACCACCATCTTTTGACAATATTCACTTTCTCCTCCCAGAGTACAGTTTCATTTGGCTGAATGATTTAGAGAATCAGTCAACCAATTAATTTAGGGCCTGAAGCAAACATTTCAGGGGGTGAACGCAGGGCTATTCAGCATTAGCATCTCTCCTGGACAGCTGGATTAGCATATCATGTCTCCCATGAGACCACTCTGCAGACTAAGGTCCATGGCAGGGTACTCAGAAGGAGAGCAATCTATGAATCAGAAGGGCTTAGCACTATGTGTAAACCTCCCAACATAAGACTTCCTCATAGCACTAAGCCTTTTTAAATTTTAAGGATTGTATACCATAGGATTAAAACGCATGTTTTGTGACTTAGGACTTCACTACTCATAATAAAAGTTGTTCCATAAATGCATTATATAAGATACTTCATGTGTTACAAAACAGATGCCACATATTTTCTTTCTTTCTCTCTCTCTCTCGCTCTCTCATAGGTTCATAAGTGTGTTCTAGGAGCCTTTACAAGCCTAAGCCATAGGATTACTCTGGCATCGTGCCACCCGACTTTAGTTCCCAATGCCTCTGTCAAGTAGAACCACTGGAGTGATCCCTGGGGTGAATTTTCTGTTTCCCATCCAGTCATCAAGATTTCTCTTGAAGAGGGCCAGTGATGTGCCCTGTTTGACATGCATGGGAAGTCTATTCCATAGCATTTGCAGTCTCTGGATTATAAACCTGTCCCTCTAGCATGTTCTGTTTATTGTGGCAATGAGGTTGAGGTCTCTGGAGTGTGTGGTGAAGAGGGATTGGAATTTCTTTAGATGTAGCATTTTTAACAGACCTGGGTCAGACATGGCTTTGTAAATCAAGCAGAGATTGCCTCTAAGTAGGCGATATAAGACAGAGAATAGTTGGAGTTTTTTAAGTCTGCCCATATAAGACAAGTGTTTAAGGCCTAGGATCCTCTTTGTGAGGTACTTTTGCGGCCTCTCCAGTTGTTGCAGGTGTCTAGTGAGGTACATGCCAAATGGTGCATTGTACTCGATTATTGGCCTAATGAGGGAAGAGTAGAGGGAGACAATGACCTCTTTCTTCCTGGATGCAAAACCTTTAGTAATGAAATGTGCCATACAGAAGGACTTTCTGACCACAGTGGCAATGTGGTGGTCAAAGGAGAGGATGCTGTCAACCTGTGTTCCCAGATCTCTTATAATGCCTTCTCTGTTCAGTGGACTACCATCGATGTGGTAGTTCATGGGAACTGGGTTTTTCCCAAAGGGGGATGACAACACATTTTTTGGCATAGAGCTTAAGGTCATGGTTCTGACACCAGTCACTGGTCTCAGTGAGGCCTTTCTGTAGGATATCAACATCACTTGGGGAGTTAATAATTGCTCCCAACTTGCAATCTTCTGCAAACTTTGTCAACCAGAGTCCCTTTGTGTTGGCCTGGAGTTCTGCAAAGTAGATACCAAACAGGAGAGGACACAGGACCGATCCCTGTGGGACTCCACTCATGACTGGTTGGCAATCTGACTTGGAGTCCGCTACTTTCACAGTGTGGGTTCTATTTGTGAGCCAGTTTGCAACCCACCTAGTATTATAGGGGTTGATGCCTAGCTTAGTGAGTTTTTCTATGATTCCTGAGTGGGGAATGGTATCAAAGGCCTTGGCCATATCAAGGTAGGCTGTATGAACCACCTTGCCTTCATCCACAGCTCTGGTGACTGACTCACAGAAGTCAACCAAGTTGAGCAGGCATGATCTACCCTTAACAAAACCAAACTGTGTGGGATCCACAGTTTGGAGATTCCCTATATCCTTGTTTATTAGGTTCATGATGATGCATTCCATAGCTTTACATATCAGACTTGTCAGGCTAATGGGGCGATAGTTCCCAGGGTCTATAGTCGCTCCTCCTTTGTGGAGAGGGATGACTGTAGCAGTGTGCTATTCTGTAGGGACAACGGCTGAGGTGAGGCTGTGATTGAACAGGGCATACAGGTGAGGTGCCAGTTCACTCTGTAGTTCATGTAGAACACAGCCAGGGATATTGCCAAGTCCCATAGAAGCTGTATTCTTGGCCTTGGACAGTGCTGTTTTAACCTGTGCAGCAGTAATAATGGGTGCCTGGCAAACTACTGGTATTAGGATTGGTCCTTTGGGGGGGCTAAAATTGGCACTGAATCTGTCGACCAGTATATTGGCAATATCTGTTGGCTCTTTATAGGAGGTACCATTGTGCATTAGCTCAGAAAAAATCTGGGTATTGCCGTAGAGATTATTTACATAACTATAGAAGGCCTTGTCATTGTCTTTACTATATGCTGCAATTCTGTTTTCATAGCTGGCTTTAGAGGATTTGATGGAGGATCTCAACTTTTTGTTGAGGCTGATAAGGGAGTTTTTCCAGTCTTGGGACTTCACCTTATTCCACGTCAGTTTTCTCCTTCTGTTGTAGAGTTTGTTTATGGCAGGGGACCACCAGATTGGCTTCCTTTTTTTGGAGAGCATCTTGGTTCTATTCGGTATGGCGAGATCCATGCATTTGTGCAAGTATTTGTACAGTGCATTGGTGTATGATTTGGCGGTCATGCAACTATTCTACATTTGCTTAGGTGCTGTGAAGTTAGCCACTTCTGTTATTAGGAGCCCAAAGTTAGCTTTGGAGAAGATTTCCATGGTGGTTACCTTTGCGGGGGGATGGGAGGGATGTGAATTTCCAAGGTGATTAGTTTGTGGTCGGATCTAACTAGGGAGGAGTTGACTATTGGTGTACAGCAACGGTTGCCCATGTTAGTAATGACCAGGTCAAGGATGTTGCTACCACTAGTGGGGGTAAGAACAAGCTGGTCCAGGGCATTGGAATTAATGAATTCCAGGAAACATTGGGCAAGTGTAGTGGTACATGAATAGTTTTCCCAGTTAATGGAGGGGTAGTTGAAATCGCCCAGTATGAGAGTGTTACGCTGTACCCTAATATTCTCCATGGTGCTTAGGAACATGGAGTGTGAGTCTTGGGACATGGTTGGGGACCTATAACAGGCTACAACCTGAATCACTGTCTTACCCAATATTAGCTGCACCTGAAGTATCTCTGATGTGTTATGTTGGGCTACCAGTCTGGAGGTATGTGCATCCTTTATGAATATGGAAACACCACCTCCTTTGGAGCTTCGGTCCAAGTTCTGAGGCCGAAAGGTGTGGAATGAGGTATATCCTGGTAGTGCAGGGGTGCTTTCTGCTGGCTTGAACCAGATCTCTGTTACAGCACATATGTTTTCCATTTTAAGAAGTGCTTCGAGTGAGTGCATTTCGAGATTTAGACTTCCAGCATTAAGCAGCTTGACCCTCAGATTGCATTTGTTTGTAGCTGTTATGGTAGTAATTTGGTCTTTGGAACACCACCTAAAAAAGGCACTATAGGGATGGCAAAAGCCTTGGCCAGTATCCGGAAGCCCAGGGGTGACAGATGCAGGCCATCTCTGGCAAAGCTTTGTGGTCTGTCAATCATGTTATCCCAGGCAGACAGATACTGGATCCCCTTAGAATGACACCAGAAATTTAGCCAATTGTTGAAATCAATAATTTTCTGTTTGTACTGTGGTATCATTCTGGGTGATGGTAGGATGCTGATCAAGGCTAGGGTCATACCCACTTGGGCTACATAATCCAAGAGCTCCTCCATGTCTCTTTTCATGTAGTCCAGGGAGGTATGTCTCAGGTCATTCACACCCAGATGTATAATGACAGAGTCATATTTGTACCTGTTGTTGAGGGACCTGAGTGCGTGCATTATGTGGCAGATCCTGGCACCTGACAGGCAGCTGACTGTTACTTTCTTCCTTATTCAGCCTAGTGAATGGGACATCAGTGTGCATCACTATTGAGTCTATATATATATATATATATATATATATATATATATATATATATGTGTGTGTATACATATATATTGTTTTAAATAAATGTGTGTGCGCATGCACATCATCCATAGCTTACAGGTGACTGCAGATAATACTCAAAGATAGATGAGAACACGAAAGTGGAATGTAAAGATATAAAGTGACTTTTATCTGCCAGTTTAATCAGAGTGGTTTCCCCTTTTTGATTTATGTATTTGTTTCATTGAGGTGCTTTTTAATTCGGCAACAACAGTTTAAATATTTCTCACTTTTTTCACACCACTTTTACATCTATTTACTAGAGCTTGTTCAAGGCACTGTATCATTCAGTAAAATCTGACATCCTTAAGTCAAACTCCCCCCACACAGTTTTAACTGTCTGGACTTTGAAGTTAAGCTGATGCTGAATCATATAATTTGTTAATCATTTTTCCAGAATAACTAGATTTTCAAGTCTGAGATATTGTTCCTTCCTCATTTGAGAACTCTAGGTGTAACACTCTTCTTTATTGAGAAAGTTCTGCTACCAGCTGTCTGAGGCCCATCCGCTGCAAGGCGTCAAGGATGATCCTTTTTGGACATGACTGCATTCTTTGATTCTTCTGCCAAAGACTGACATGTTAAAGTACACTCCTCTCAATACCAGCACCACACTAAACAAAGTAACTTAGCAAACAAAGGGAGGGGGGTAATAATTGGGTAGGCCATAAGCAGCCTCCCAGTGGATAGTTTATGGCATAACCCCGCCCCCAGGAATGCCCTTAGGATCTGTGTCAGCCCTAATTTGAAAGCAGAGAGAGCCTGAGGGTGTATGGAGTGGCTGTCAGACCCAGACTTGAACATATACACCCTTCCCTAGAATACCTTTCATTACCTTGCCATCCGTAGTTTTCTTATATTTCTCCTTCTCACGAGAAATGGTCTATACACAACTACATAATGAATATGGTGTTTAGTTTGAATATTCAATGATTCACAGTGCTTCTTCTTCCCTTTTACCTGTTTGCTCATCTGTTCTATTGCTTTGATTACCTCACTTAAAAAGGGCAATATCTGGCGGGGTACCAGGCGGGCATATTAGCTCACAGTCCCCCCCCCCCTAGATCTGCTTCCTAATAATGGCATTCCCCAACAGAAGTCACATTTTCTTCCTGCAGGGTCCAAATCCACACATTCCACTTTGGGGAATTTCTAGCCTCCTTCTTGGTCTTCACTTTTGATACATCTTTAGAGTGAATCTGCCTAGGGATGCACAAGATCTGTGGGGCAGAATAGCATGAAAGATGCATTTGTCAGTCATAGCTTTTTGCAGCCATGCCCCAACTGTTCCTTATTCCTAAAAAACACTTAATCAGTACTGTTATCCTCTATGATCAGGACACATGATTTCCTTGAATCTTGTCTGCAGATGAGATGTCTATTGTTGTCACAACTGTTTTGGAATGTCTCCTCTCCTGCAAGGTTGCTATTTCATAGCCACTGCATTATATCACTCCCAATGAATTTCTCAGCTTTTTAACCACTGCTTTGCTTGCATATGAGTTCAGTAAAAGCTCTGAGAAGCTAAAAGAAAGTAGCTATCAAAATATATCTGAAACAGAACAAACATAATGATAAAATCACCAAAGACTATGTTTTAGAAAGTGGAAACAATATGGAAGGTTTATACAAAGGAAAATTAACTTTTACTGTGACTACATTGTTATTTTATTTTCCTATTTCCACTACTGATTTATTTTAATGTGATAATGAAAAACTGGCAATAGTAATGTCTTTACTGTGAACTTTTAAATAAATTTTGCCTATGTCTTGTCAATAGGGGGAGCTCTAAGCCTGATAACTGCATTCATATGAACTAAAATAGTGAAGACAGACAGTTGCACACTAAGAATTTTTCAGGTAAGCTGAATATTTCAGACTTTACTGCACCATGCAGTTCTGTAGATGTGTACTTATTCTTCATCTCAAGATTCTGCTCATTCTCCAATCTATAATGAGGAATCGTCTGCCTCTTTTTCTATCACACTGCAGAAAACAAGAGTAAAATAACATTTAAACTTCTACATACAAAAAAAAAACATTGCCTATCCTTGTTACTCTCTTAGAATTCAGGAAAGAATAGAACTCCAAAGGACATCACATACAAATGCAGCGAATTAAAAAGACCTTCACCAAAATAGTCCCCATGCTGAAACAAACTGCCTGATACACAGAAAAATACCTCTTTTTCTTTCGGCTGCTCCTGTTAGGGGTCTCCAAAGTGGATCATCTGTTTCTATTTCTTCCTGCCCTCTGCATCTTGCTGTCATGCCAACTACTTGCATATCCTCTCTTCTGTCACACCAACTACCTGCATGTCCTCTCTCACCACATCTGATTAGCATAACTCTCATGTGTACAGATTTTTTCAGAATGTCCAGAATTTTGCCTCATATTTTTGGTCAGTTTCTCATAAAATTGCAGTTTTCTGACAAATCATTGGGAAGTCATTGAGGGTTAAAGTCAGAAAATAAAGACAGACATTTGAATTTCAGACTTCATACCCTTCAGAAAATTCATGCTAATGCAATACCTTTTATTCAATCAACTTTTTGTTTGTAAGAGCAATATTTAAAAAGTGTCCCTATTTTTAGTCCTTTGTCCCCCCATTATTTATGGCTTTGTCCAGATTTATTGCTCTGAGAGGTTGAGAAGTATGTTTTAGACCTTGCTCTTTTCTTCTTACCAGGCAACTCCATCCTTAGCATCTTTCTCCCACTATACCTAGCATCCCTCTTCAGCACATATCCAAACCAAAGCAATCTCCCCTCTCTGGCTTTGTCTCCAAACTGTCCAACCTGACAGACCCTGTAATATACTCATTTCTAATCCTGTCCACCCTCATCACACCGAGTGCAAATCTTAACATCGTTAACTCTACCATCTCCAGCTCTGACACCTGTCTTTTCATCAGTGCCACTGTCTCCAACCCTTATAACATAGTTGGTCTCACTACCATCTTGTAGACCTTCCCTTGCACTCTTACTGGCACCCATCTGTCACAAATCATTTGTGACACTCTTCTCCACCTACTCTACCCTGCCTGCACTCCCTTCTTCACCTCTCTTGCACACTCACCATTACTCTCAACTGTTGATCTCAAGTATTTAAACTCATCCACCTTTGCAACTCTACTCTCTGCATCTTCACCATTCCTCTGTCCTCCATCTCATTCACACACACATATATTCTGTCTTAGTCCTGCTGACTTTCATTCCTCTTCTCTCTAGAGCATATCTCCATCTCTTCAGGGTCTCCTCAACCTGTTCCTTACTCTCACTACAAATCACAATGTCATCTGCAAACATCATAGTCCACAGGGACTCCTGTCTGATCTCGTCTGTCAACCTGTCCATCACCATTGCAAATAAAAAAGGGCTCAAAGCTGATCCTTGATGTAATCCCACTTCCACCTTGAGTGCATCCATCACTCCTACTGTAGACTTCACCACTGTCACACTGCCCTTGTACATATCCTGTATCATTCTTACATACTTCTCTGCCATTCACTACTTCCTCATACAATACTGCAACTCCTCTCTAGGCACCCTGCCATATGCTTTCTCTAATTCCACAAAGACACAATGCAACCCCTTCTGACCTTCTCTATACTTCTCCATCAACACTCTCAGAGCAAACATCACATCTGTAGTGCTCTTTCCTGGCATGAAACCACACTGCTGATCACTAATCATCACCTCCCTTCTTAACCTAGCTTCCACTACTCTTTTCCTTAACTTCATGCTGTGACTGATCAATGTTATCCTTCTGTAGTTACTACAGCTCCGCACATCACCCTTATTCTTAAAATTTGGTACCAATACACTCGGTACCAAAAACTCAGAAAAATACAGAAGCTACTGTGAAGATTGAGGAAAGATGGGTGAAGGCTGCCAGCCTAGTCAAATAGAATTTGATACATAATTCTATCATTTGTATATATAAATGTAAAATACAGACTAAACTACAGTACATATGCTTGGAACAACTGCTAACAATTACTGCACTGTAAACAATGTAACCACCTCTTACTAAACATGTTTTATATATATATATATATGTATATATATATATATATATACATACATACATGGTTCCCCTTCATAAAGTCGAACGCTCAGAAACTTGAAATGCATATGGTCGAAGCCATATGCTCGCATTTCTGAAGCTTGACTTCATGAAAGGGAGCTAAAAACAAAAAAAAAAATAACAAATCAAAGTGTTTCTGCAGGGGTGCAAGCCCCCCTGCACCCCCCCCATGTGGGGGGCTGCGCCCCCACACCCCCTGCTACTTATTTCTTCCAATTCAGAGATCGCACTACAGCACAGAAAGGGAAATCTCCCATTCTGCGCTGTAAGCCGTTCCCCATTCACAGAGTCGAGCTTCCACAATTTCGAGCATATGGTCTCAACCATATGAATTTCGAGATTGTGGCCGTTCGACTTTGTGAAGGGGAAATATATATATATATGCTAACCACACATTTTCAATGGATACTATAACTGCAGTTTCTACAAACAGCTCTTTCTAAGAATGTTTTAAATTATGTCTAGAACTGCCATCAGAATCTACTTTATATCAGAGAAACCAAGGAGGGTGTAACTTCTGAGTCAGTCAATTACCAGTGAATGCATATGAAAATGGGCACTTATTTTAGTTTAGTGCATGTTAATGAATTACAAAGTTGCAGTTCACTGTTAACTGTATGCTACCTTGAATGCACTAAATGTAGTAAACCAGAGGATATACAACAGTTGTTACATCAATGTGCTGTGCCGTAAGTTATGTTTCTAAAGCACACAGTGATATTGTAATGTACTGTTGTTATATGCTGTTGCCATGTACTGTTTTGGTTGCATTTTGCCTTGCGGCCCAAGTTACGGGTGGAAAATGTCCTCAGACCATTTCATTCACTTGGTTAACAAGTTAAGTACAGCCATACATGCATAAAACAAGTTGCATTGATGCAGAGCCTATCAGGAAGCAGTTTTTTTCAGACTAGGATAAACTAAAACAAGCATATTCATACAGGTTACCATTTTTCCTTCCTCAACACAAAACTACTGAATTATAGGTAACTGGCTGTGTATACATGTAAACATTGTAATGTAATGATACCATACCTGTTATTCTGCAGACTCTGAAAATAGGCACAAAGGCTCTTGAAAAGTGAACAAATTCAGCCAAAATCCTGGACACATAATTAGCATATTTGTATACCAAATAGCACAGAGCATTTCTTGCACGTGTGGTGCATTCTAAAAGAATGTTTGACAGAATAAGTGGCCACTTAAGTTATGTTAAGGCTAAAAAACAAAGTGCACTATATACACACACAAATTTATATCACAATGCCTATTTTGTGTTTATGGGGACTGATGTTACTAAATCTGTTAATGATCATTCTGACATCACTTATTTAGTGAATTAAAAAGAAAAGTTTTAGATTATCACCACTGGGGCATGAAGATTATTAATGTCTCTAATTTAAATATTATATATTTTACTTGTATTTTTGTGTATGAATTTACTAGCTACTGGCTTCTTTTTTGATGCCTGGTGGTAGTTAACTTTATCAAGTTATTCATTCTTATTAATATTTTGTGTATTATTCTTTATGTTTTGTAAATGTGTCTACATTTTTTGGATCATGCTGCAGCATTCTTAACTTTTGGGATTCCCTGCCGTGGAAGCCTGACATCTGGCCAGTATACCAAAGTCTGCTGTTGCTTTAAGGTACACCGAATGTCAAACGTGGTCCTCGTGAGGTTGCGTAGGGCAAAAAGGAGATGTTTGGACATACTATCCTCAGGACTTGTTTGGTACCAGTCCAAACACATCTCCTGATCATCAGTCTGTTCACCTACATCCTCTTCAGCCAGTTGGTTCATAGGTTGGTACTAGGTTATCGGCCCTAGGGCCTATGCAAGCCTAGCCATAACAATTCCCTGGATATTTCTTCACACAATATTTACTTCTCTGGACCCTTGTCTAGCAGGTTGACTGACATGATCCCCGGGGTGAATTTCCTATCTCCCATCCAATCAAGGTTCCTTTTGAAGAGGGCCAAGGAGGCACTCTGCTTGACATGTATGGGCAGTCTATTCCAGAGTATGGGGAGCCTCTGGATCAGGAACCTATCCCTCCAGCATGTTTTGTTCATTGTGATGACAATGTTTAGATCCCTGGAGCATGTGGCTCTGAGGGATTGGGATTTCTTTAAGTGGAGCATGTCCAACAACTTAGGGTTTGACATGGCCTTGTATGTTAAGCAGAGATTGCCTCTGAGTAGACGATATGCCACAGAGTATAGCTGGAGTTTTTTCAGGTGGTTAGCATATGGCATCTGCTTTAGGCCTGTGATTCTTTTAGTGAGGTATTTCTGTGGCCTTTCCAGCTGTTGCAGATGTCTTGAGAGGTACATACCAAATGGGGCATTATACTCTATAATGGATCGAATGAGGGATGAGTACAGTGGGACAATGACCTCCTTTTTTCTGGATGAAAATCCTTTAGTGATGAGGGGTGCCACATAGAAGGATTTCTTGACTGTTGTGGCGATGTGGTTATCGAAAGTGAGACCACTGTCCACCTGTGTCCCTAAGTCTCTCATCACACTTTCGATGTTTAGTATCCTGCCACCTATGTGGTAATTCATGGGTACATGTTTTTTTCCAAAGGGGATAACTATACATTTCTTGGCATTAAGCTTGAGCCCATCGCACTAGGCATCTGTTTCTGTAAGGCCCTTTTGTAGAATATCCTTATCATTTGGTGATTCAATAATGGCTCCCATTTTGCAGTCATCTGCGAACTTTGTTAGCCAGAGTCCCTTAGTGTTGGCCTGTACTTCAGAGAAGTAGATGCAAACAAGAGTGGACCCAGGACTGAACCCTGAGGTACTCCACTTGTCTGGAGCTGGATTTTGAGTCAGCTACTTTTACAGTGCAGGTTCTGTCAGTAAGCCAGTTGGCAACCCATCGAGTGATGTAGGGATTTATGCCCAGCTTAGTAAGTTTATCTATGATTCCAGAGTGGGGGGTGGTGTTGAAGGCCTTGGCGAGGTCCAGATAGGCTGTGTGGACCACCTTACCCTCGTCCACAGCTCTGGAGAGTGATTCGAAGAAGTCAATCAGATTCAGGAGACAAGATCGGCCCTTCACAGACCCAAACTGGGTGGGGTCCAGTGTTTGAAGGTTGCCAATGTCTTTGTTTATAAGTTCCATGATAATGCGTTCCATGCCCTTGCAGATCAGGCTTGTTAGACTGATGGGACCATAGTTCCCGGGATACAAAGCAGATCCTCCCTTGTGGAGCAGGATAACTGTAGCTGTGCACCATTCAGTGTGCACAAAGCCTGAGGTGAGGCTATGATTAAACATGACACTTGGGTGAGGTGCCAGTTCATTTTGTAGTTCATGTAGTACGCAGCCTGGGATGTCATCTGATCCCTTGGATGCTGTATTCTTAGCTTTGGAGAGTGCGGTTTCTACCGGTGTGGCCGTGATTATCGGAATTTGTCAATATTTTGGTATTGAGATGGGCCCTTTAGGAGATGGGGGGGGGTGAAGTTGGCACTAAATCGATCTGCCAGGATATTGGCAATATCCTTGGGATGAGTATATTTAATGCCATTCTGTTGCAGCTCAGAGCAGGTCTGAGCATTGCCATTTCTATTCTTGACATAACTATAGAATGCCTTGTGGTTGTCTTTGGCAATTTTATTTTCGTAACTAGTGTTTGAGGATTTTATGAGGGATCTCAGCTTCTTACTGAGGCTGGTGAGGGAGTTTTTTTGCATCCTGGGATTTTCCTCTTTTCTGCAACAGTTTCTTCCATATTCACCAAGGATATTCACACCTCCAGGCTAGTTGCCCAATACAATGCATCTGATATTTTCCAGTATGTTTTGAAAGGTGTAGTGAGAATCTTGGAGCATGGTGGGGGATCTAGTTTGTTTACAGCATAGGACCATCAGATTGGCTTCCTTTTTTTGGAGAGGAGCATCTTGGTTCTATTTGGGATGGCACGATTCATGCACGAGTGGAAATGCTCGTACAGTGCCTTAGTGTAGGATCCTGCAGTCGAACTTCCAGATCCCGTCTGCATGGGTGTTGTGAAGTTTGTCACTTCTGACTTCAGTAGCATGAAGTTGGCTTTGGAGACATTTTTTAAGCAGGTTTCCTTACTGGGGGGTGGGGGTGGGATGTGGATGTCAAAAGTGATTTGCTTATGGTCAGACCTGACCAATGAGGGGGTGACCACTCGTGTGGAGCATCCATCTCCCATGTTGGTAATGACCAGGTCTAGGATATTGGAGCCCCTGATGGGACAATGGATTAGTTGATACAGGACATTGGAATTTATGAATTCCAAGAACCGTTGGGAAAAGGAGTTGGTACCAGAATAGTTTTCCCAATTAATGGCAGGGCAGTTGAAATCAGCCAGTATTAGGGTGTTTGGTTGTATCTTAATATTTTCCAGTTTGTTTAGAAAGGTGTAGTGAGAATCTTGGAGCATGGTGGGGGATCTGTAGCAAGCTACAATTTGGATTGCAGTCTTACCTAGTGCTAGTTGCACCTGAAGAATTTCAGATGCATTGTGTTGGGCAACTAGCCTGGAGGTGTGAATATGGACACTCCTCCACCTTTAGTGTTTCAGTCTTGGTTTTGTGGCCGAAAAGTGTGGTAAGAATTGTAGTCTGGTATTGCAGGGGTGCTCTCTGGAGCCTTGAACCAGGTCTCAGTTACTGCACAGATATCGATGTTCTCCATTCTTAGGAGTGCCTTGAGAGTGCATTTTGAGGTTTAGACTTCTAGCATTGAGTAGCATTACCTTCACATTTTGGAATGGAATGCATTTTCGTTCTCCGGTGATCTCCTACATCTTGTTCTGAAGTTCGAGCCATTGCAGATAAGTATCCTGTTGGGGTTTTGTTTTTTCTTGGCTTTTTTGTTGTTTGACACTGAGAGGGTACTGCATACTTTGGATGTGCACACACAACTCAGATTTTATTTGTACAAGACTAAGTTTATTAGAAAACCTACTCAGTGGTTTGTTTCTTTTTATCCTAGGTCTCTAGAATTAGCTGTATCCAAGCAAACTATTCTTCAAGGCTATTTCCTTTTGTTATACTTTTCATGGTAAGAGCCTTCAGTCTTCTGTAAAGGCTCATTCTACTAGAGCTGTGGCTTCTTCTGGTGCTTTTTTCTAGGGCTTAGATACTAATTCTATTCTTGAAGCAGCTACCAGGACTTCTGTGCATAATTTTACCAAGCACAAGTTGGATGGCATCTCCATAGCTAGAGCTGGTTCTGTTCTTCATGGCTTCTTAGAAGTCTCTACTGCTGCTTCCTCGTCACAAGTTTCTTCTTGAGCTTGGGCACTCTCCCATACATGATTAATACTGTAGCAGTGAATGTAAGGACATAGTACAGTTGTGTAAAATCTTACCATAATAGTAGATGTCCTTACATTCACTGCTGCAGTATTCACTTCCTCCCTTTTTCCCCTAGTCCATTTCCTTCCTGGATGTAGAAGTTGCATCTTGGGTTTCCTTAGACTGGCACGCCTACTGGGGCAATCTGTTCTGAGGATGGTACATCTGAACCTCTCCTTTATGCCCAATGCAAAGGGCATATGTGTGACGTTTGGTGTACCTTAAAGCAACAGCAGGCTTTAGTATATTGGCTGGATGTCAGACTTCTACAGCAGGGAATCCCAAACAAATACTGCAGTAGTGAAGGAAAGGACAGCTACTGTTATGCTAACATTTTACACAACTCTGCATTCTCTAGTTATTTAATGTTTCCTTCCTCTCCATTACTCAGACTCGGAAGAAGCAGAAGTGAAACTGGTTTAATCGATTAAACCTTCTTGAGGGACATTAAATATAGTTTTTCATCCATCTCAGTGCTATTTTTTTCTTTTGATGATATAGATGTACATCAAAACACTGAATACTCATTTGGTTGAAAAGTTATTTCTGGGTGCAAAAAAGAGAATGCAAAATGAGTGAATTGTCATGTGTGTGAATCACATATGATTGAATTTAGTTTTATATAATTTAAGTAGGACTGTGCAGAAAAAACTGATGTTTGAGTGAAAAAGTAGCAGTTGCAAAGATGTACAAGGCTGTTTTACAGCAGTTGGTGCATATGTACAGGTGTTCACAGGGTAAAGTTAGAGAAAGGATTTGGTAAGGGGATAGATTAAATGTTGTGGGTGTTTGGTAGTGTATGTGCGTTTGCGCCCTTTTTGTTTTGTACTACTTGGAAAAGTGGTTTTAGTAATGGACAGTGTTAGAGTTAGGACACATGACTAAGGTGGTGCGAGGGGTGAGGCTTCCCTGCCCACTTTACTCATATGTGCTACCTTTGCCCCATGCCCCTACATATTATGCTATTATAAATCCTCTTCCTTACAGTACCACTACCAAGGCAATACTTGATCTTGGGTTTTGTAACTAGGATTTACTGACACACTTTTTTTTTTTTAAGGGAGACAAGTACTGTTTTATGATTCACTCTTATTGGTACTTTTTTTAGCATATAACCTTTCATGATAGTTGAATCTTGACAATTCAACAAGCATTTATGCTAAAAACACAAATCAAAAGAAAAACACAGAACTCACTTTTCTTTTTGCACAGGGCAGGCCCCCGACTCCCCCCACACTCCCTGCTTCTTGTATATACCAAGTCAGAGATCACACTACAGCAGAAACAGGACAACTTCTTCAATCCCAATTAACACTGTTCCACAATCTCACACAGAGAAAAAGGCACTACAGTTCAGTCAAATGCATTTTGATCACCTGCACCAGTTTTTTTTTGCCTTCAAAGGAAAACTTGACCAACTACTTTACACCCAGATATTCCTACATATGGTTCCGCTGTGTTTTGTCAATTGTGCAAAATGTTGAAGGTACAAAACACTGAAACCATAAAATATCAAAAATAGAATTTGCCCTTCCCCCTCTATTAGGCAATAACAGTGTGGTATATATAAATAGCAAGGGGTGTGGGTGCAGGGGGGCTTGGTCTCCTGCATAAAATTAGTTTTGACATTGTGTACCTTTAACATTTTGTACCTTCAGTGAATCATGGGGAAGTCATGTGTGTGTATCAACATGGAAATGATCAATGCCAGTATTATGAAAATCAAAAATAACATGGGTGTTAGTGTGCGTGTCAGTTAGTTCAGAGGATTAAGGCTATGAATTGTTAATAAACTGTTTTCTGTGGTACACGGTTTGATTCCCACAGCCTTCACCTTCCCACTGTATGACTTTATGTCAGTCAAATAACCAGACAGTGGTTTGGAGAAATTGGGAATTTGGACTAGACTCTTCAATAGTCTCCTGGATTGCATACCTTGTAACAACCTATGGACCTGTTAAAACAACAAAGATCACAAAAGGAAACAGTTACTTTTGAGATCTGATTACCAAAACTATACCACCTATTCAGACATAATTTGCCTGAATAGTAAGTAGTACTGTTACTAAAAGTTTTATTTGCATGGTTAGGATTAGCAAGCTTTGCCGCCACCCCCCCCCCCCCCAGTGTCATCTTACTAATCCTTGCTAACCTTGTTACTGCTCCTTACCTTTGAAAAACCCTTTCCATATCACAACGCAGATGATTTAGTGTAGTGACACATATGTACATGTATATACACATGCACACATTTTATATATATATATATATATATATATATATAAAATATGAATCATCAAAATACACAACACATTAGAGCAAAAAAAATACAATGATCTCCCAATCCACTGAAAAGGACAACTGAAAAAAACAATATTTTTGCGAGGGGCAGGCTCCATCTGCACCCTCTCACCCCCACATTTTAAAATATGCTAACTGTGCTATCACACAACAATAAAAGGGGAAAAAACTTTTCTATTGTATTTTTCAACATTTGTTGTTTGTCTTTCAGCTTATCCTGGTTAGGGGTCGCCACAGCAGAACTCCGGTCCGCTAATGATTGGCAGTTGGTTATGGTGTCGAGTTGCCAGCCTGACGCCCAACCTTCAACAAAGGCATGCCCATTCAACACATGTCTTTCGAATGCCCACTCGACCACGGGGAGGACATGCAGACTCCACACAGAAGGCACTCCCCGCACACCAGCCGAGAATTGAACAGGAGAACCTCTTGCTGTGAGGCAACAACGCTACCACTGCACCACCGTGGAAGTTACCTCTATTGTATTTTTCAACTAATAAACTGAAACTAACAAAGTACATCTGACGTCAAGTAAAACATGACTTTTGTAGAGAGATAAGCCCCCATCACTCCCCATATATAATACCGCATTTCTAATGCTGCCAGTTTATGATAAATACCTATCCATTGTTTGATCCTATACCATAAAAGGTACAGACAAATGTCTCAGTGATTAATAAAACAAGCTATGCTTTCTTCAGCATTTTGTGCACCCTGCATTCCATTTATTTCAATAGAAGAGTGGATTTCAGTACTTTCCCATCAACATTTATGGAATAAGATGCATTCAAACTGAAAAATGCACTTTCTTCACCTTTTAACTGAACGGATAAAGTTGTGTTCCGAAAGATCTTTGATAAGAGGGTTGGACTCAAAGTGCTAGCAAGGTGAAAGTTGTTGGGGGCACTATAACAACTAGCTAACTCACCTTGGAAGAAGCTGTGGTTTAAGATCACTACATAGCTAGCCCAGGTGCAGGCCAACTTAGTACATTTCTAGGTGACAGGGTATATTTGTGGGGTCACAGACAAATGGAGTACATCTACAACAATATATAAATTTGCCTTAGGGTATAGGTTTTACATGTACACACATTTCTCTTATCCCCACTCCATTGCTAACGGTTCTAGTCCTGTCTACCACTCATAAAATGATTAGAGACTTCAGTTATACTACCCCTAGATCTGGGGACAGAAAGAAGCAGAGAATCATTGATAGAAGACTGGATCATTGCATATCCACAGTGCAATGGGGTAGATACAAATTATGAAAGAAAGCTGGACCCATTTATTTCTATTTTGCAACCTACTTACAGCTAACAACTTCAACTAGGAACGTCACAGGATGGTTAAAATGTTTCTTTAAACTTAGAAAATGTTTCTTTGTTAAATTAATATGATTTAGTACTATTTACCAGGGATATCAGTTATAAAGTTTCTAACAGTATATGTAGGACAGACCCCTTCAATGTGGAACTTTGAGGAACACTGACTTTTTTTTAAGATCCAAAATGAGGAACATTCTTCGTTGAGAGATATGGTGATGCATTTTGTTCAGTGTATTAAGGCACTGCATATCCCTTACATTTCAATGTAACAAAACTACTGGCCTTATGCCTTCCCATTGAAAATGAGAGTTGCAACTAGATTAAAATGCAAAAGGAAGCAAGACATACCCCATTCAACTTTGTTGCTGTTTTTTATTGGTCAAGCACGTGCACAAATGATTTCACTAAATCAATAAGATAAATCCCAAGGCCTGCTGGGACATTTGTGCTTACATACTGGGTAGTGTTACCACCTATCCCTCTTCACTCTGTGCAGTCCTATTTGGGCACTTGTGTTGTGCAGTAGAAACAAAGAAAGGCAAATGTCTTGAGATTTTTGGGATAAGAAGTCATTTTTAACTGTCCAGTGATTGTTACTTAAGACAATACAATTCTCTATCTGAAATAGCTTAATATGATACAAAGTAATATAATCAATTCCAGATATAAACCAATGATATTCCATTTTAGAAAAATGTGAAGTCCAGTCTTTTCCACTGCTTGTTGGTGCTGTTTGCCCTGTAAAACGTCACCTTTCCGTGAAAATTTCCCAATCCGGAAACTGGAAAAAGGTGGCACCTTAGTACAGTGTGATTTTAGTTAGCTAATGTAGGCAGGTGAGGGCCATGATGCTCGTGGACTCTTCTCACCACAAGTTCAGGGTGGACGTGATAGATTATATAGTGGCTAGTTTGTTAGAGGAGTTTATTTACTGGACATTGGTGTAACTTATGGATGTGGTAGGGGAATGCTAGATCAGGAGAAGGGGGAAAAAATGTTTGTTTTAACCCATCGAGGTAAAACAGCTTCATGTGTAAAAAATGCCATCTCAGCTGATCGGGCATACTTCAATAGAAATTACATCTTTCTCCTCTAAGCAGTTTCTGCACACACCAAGGGGTGGTAAGTATACAGGAAAAAGCCTGTATTTTTGTTTTGGCACACTGCTGTACCTGAAAGCAAGCAATTTTAAAATGTACCAGGCAGCAATAACTGCAGTATATTGTCTGTTTTGAGTCAATAGGATCCAAGGTTTATTTCTTGTTTATTTTCTATGTGAAATTCTATCTTTTTTTTTTTTTTTTTAAATTAATGCTACACATGGTTCCACTTCTTTGCACTTCATACTTCCATACCCGATGATCTCAGCTTGTCCCTCAGGCTGGCACTGGTGGTCTTGGGAGATATCCATAGCTGACCTAGGTACAAGCTTCCAAAACACCCTTTAGGCACCAGTCTCTTGCAAACCCCCAGCTTCATAGGTTCATACTAGGCTATCTGCCCTAGGGCATTTATAAGCCTAGCCAGAGTGTGTTTGGCTTTCGCCACCCATTTTAAATGAATTTTGCTATGCCCTTTTTCGAGGTTAGTATACTGTGCCTCTGTCTAACAGTGACACAGAAGTGATACCCGGGGTAAACCTACGATCTCCTATCCACTCATCAAGATTCCTCTTGAAGAGAGTCAATGAGGGACTCTGCCTAACCTGGAGTGGGATTTTATTCCAGAGTGAAGGGAGCCTCTGGGTTATGAATCTGTCCCTCCAGCATGTCCTATTTATTTCAGTGCTGAGGTTCAAGTCTCTCGAGCGCGTAGCTCGATGGGATTTGGATTTTCTGAGGTGCAGCATGTCCATTAATTCCGGGTTGGACATGGCTTTATACGTCAGGCACAGATCGCCTCTGAGCAGGTGGTATGCCACTGAGCAGAGCTGGAGTTTCTTTAACCGGCAGCATATGGCATCTGTCTGAGCCCTTTGATCCTCTTGGTGAGGTACTTTTGGGGTCTTTCCAGTTGTTGCAAGTGTCTGGTAAGGTACATCCCAAAAGGGGCATTGTACTCAATTACGGGCCTGATGAGGGGTGAGTAAAGAGGCATGATGACCTCCCCTAATCTAGATGTGAATCCCTTCATGATTAGGTGGGCTACATAAAATGTTTTTCTAACCACTTTGGCCATGTGGTTTTCAAATGAGAGATTGCTATCAACTGGGGTCCCCAGGTCCCTAATTACTTCTTCCGTACTTAATGGATTACCACCTATGTGGTAATTTGTGGGCACTTTGTTTTTGCCAAAGGAGATGACTATACACTTTTTGGCACTTAGCTTGAGGCCTTGGCTCTGGCACCAGTTGTCTGTTTCTGAGGCCCTTTTGTAGGATGCTTGTGTCAGCTGGAGAGTCTGTTATGGCACCTAGTTTGCAGTCATCTGCGAACTTGGTCAGCCACAGTCCTTCCGTGCTGGCCTGTACCTCTGAGAAATATATACTGAACAAGAGGTCCCAGGACTGAGCCTTGTGGGATGCCACTTATAACTGGTTTGGAGTCTGACATGGCTCCAGCAATTCTAACCATGTGGGTTCTGTCCTTGAGCCAGTTTGCAACCCATCTAGTGACATAGGGGTTTATATTTAAGCTGGTGAGCTTATCTATAATGCCCAAGTGGGGTATTTTATCGAAGGCTTTTGCGAGGTCCAGGTAGGCTGTGTGGACCACCTTCCCCTCATCAATGGCCTTGGTGACTGTTTCAAAGAAATCGACCAGGTTTAAGAGGCAGGATCTGCCATTAACAAAGCCAAACTGGGTAGGATCCAGTGTCTGTAGGTCCCCAATATCTTTATTTATGAGGTCCACGATGATCCCTTCCATAGCTTTGCAGACCAAGCTAGTCAGGCTTATGGGGCGATAGTTTCCAGGATCCGTTGAGGCACCACCTTTGTGGAGAGGGACCACTGTTGCTGTACGCCACTCTTTGGGTACATATCCTGTAGTAAGGCTGAGATTGAACAGTAGTTTTATGTTTGGGTTTAGCTCTTCTTGGAGTTCATGTAGGACGCAGCCCAGGACACCGTCTGGTCCCATTGATACTGTGTTTGTTGCTTTGGAGAGGGCGGCTCTTACTGGAGCATCTGAGATGTCAGGGGGGCAGCACTCTGCTGGGATAGATATTTGCCCTTTTGGTGGGGGGGGGGGTTGTGCTGAACCTGTCAGCTAGGATGTTGGCAATGTCTGTGGGTTCGGTGTATTTTTTGTCATTTTGGACTAATTCTGAGCATATCTGGGAATTCCCACCCAGGTTCCTAACATAACTAAAGAAAGCCTTGTGATTATCCTTAGTGCCCTGTGCAATTTATCTCTCGAAGCTGGCCTTAGACGATTTTATGAGTGCCCGTAGTTTTTTGCTAATACTGATCAGAGATGCCTTCCCTGTTTGGGATTTTGCTCTATCATGTAGTAGCTTCCTCCTATTGTATAGTTTTGTTTATGGCTGGGGTCCACCAGACAGGACGCCTGCCTTTGGAGGATTGGGTCTTGGTTTTATTTGGGATCGCATGATACATGCATTCCTGAAGGTGTTCATAGAATGCGTTTATAAAGGATTCTGCGGTCTGGGCCGTATTTTCCACAGGCCCAGGGGCTTTGAAGGATTCCACCTTGGTTTTGAGGAGTGTGAAATTTGCTTTAGAGAAGTTTTTCACTGTGGTTTTCTGGGCAGGGGGTGGGGTCGGGATGTGAATATCCAGTGAGATTAGTTTATGGTCAGATCTTACCAGTGAGGGATACACTTCTGGTCTGGAGCATAGAGCCCCCATGTTGGTGATGATCAGGTCCAGTAAGTTTTCCCCTCTTGTGGGAGTGGTAACAAGGTGTTCCATAGCATCTGAGTTGATAAATTCTAGGAACCTTTGGGCTAGGATGTTGGAGCTAGAGTAATGCTCCCAGTCTATGTTTGGGTAGTTGAAGTCACCCAATATAATGGTGTTTTGGAGAGACCTTCATATTTTCCAGTGTTTTCAGGAAGGCCGAGTGGGGTTCCTGGGTTTGGGAGGGTGGTCTGTAGCAGGCTATAAACTGGAAGGCAGCTTTACCCACTGTTAGTTGCACACGGATAGTCTCTGATGCTTCGTGCTGTGCCACCAACATGGAGGTGTGGATATCTTTGACGAATATTGATACTCCCCCTCCTTTTGTGGCTTGGTCCAAGTTTTGGGGCCGAAAAGCATGGTATGAAGTATAACCTGGTAGTGCTGGGGTGCTCTCGGGAGCCTTGAACCAGGTTTCTGTTACTGCACAGATATCTATGTTCTCCATGCTAAGGAGAGTTTCGAGTGAGTGCATCTTGAGGTTTAGACTTCTGGCATTGAGTAGGCATTGAGTAGCATTACTCAGTTTCTTATCCCTTGTGATACCTATGGAGGTGGGTTTGTCTTTTGAGCCTTGCCTAAAAAAGGCACTATGGGGGTGGCAAGAGCCTTTGCCAATATCCGAAAGCCCGGGGGTGACAGGTGCAAGCCGTCCCTAGCAAAGCATCATGGCTTGTCGAGCATGTCATCCCAGGCTGACTGGCATTGGATCCCCTTTGAATGACACCAATACTTAAGCCAATTGTTGAAATTGATCATCTTGTGTGGCATCATTCTTGGTGAGGGTAAGATGCTACTCAAAGTCAGGGTCATACCGGCCTGGCCTACATGCTCAGAGAGCTCCTCTAGGTCTCTTTTCATGTAGTCCAGGGAGGTACGTCTCAGGTCATTCACACCAGCATGGAGAATGACTGAGTCATATTTGTACTTGCCTTGGAGTGACCTGAGTGCTTGTGTTATGTGGCGGATCCTAGCGCCCAACAGGCAGCTCACCGTGACCTTCTCGTTGTTCAGCCTGGTGAGCGGGACGTCAGTGTGCCTGACGATAGAATCACCTATTACAAGTGCATCAGGTGTGTTGTTTAGCCTTAAGAGCTGTGGCTGTTCGGCACACTGGCTTTGTGAGCTATGTGTTGCATGGGTTTTGTTTTGGGGTAGCAGTTGCTTGGGTGTCTGCTTTGGAGGTCTCTGCTGCTTAGGCAGATTTTTATTTAGAGCCTCCGAGTATGTTTTTGTTTGTTTATGTGTTTGGTTTGCTGTCGTGGTAGGTCTATGTGAGACTGGAATTGTAGTGAGTGTGGTTTCCTTCTCCTCCTGACTGGTTACGCTAGTACTGAGTTGAGAGAGCTTAGCCTCCAGTTTGGCTATATGGTTTCATCTCTCACATGTGCTGGAATTTGTTGGGAGGAGGAGAGGGTTGTCTGTGTACATGAGGCAGTTGTAACATTGCCTCAAGATTCCCAGATTCACCAGCTGGACCAGAGACAACTGACCTTTAGACATGCTAGAATAGTATTGGGAATTCCTTTATAATTGAAAAAAAGGGCCAATGGGGAACAAGGTACTCAAGGGGAGTTTGTGAGGGTGTAGTGCTTTTAATTTTTTAGTGCTGACTTATATAATTGCTTTAGTGAGCAAGTGCCAGGCTTTAGAGTAGGAATAGGGTGTTTATTATGAGAACTAGATCAGTTGTAAGAGAAAAAGTGAACAGCAGACTTTGTGGAGCCGAGAATGGTTTAAACCCAATTAAGCGGAGCTGCCCGATGCTGTGCTATACGCAAAATCGCGCAAAGCTGCACCAAAGCGGGTTTTATACAGGGGGGCTTGAAAGAGCTAGAAATTGTCCCAAAACGGCCAATAGTCTACCAGATTCTTGTGCTGGGAACACTCCTCCAGGGATAGATAGGCTGCTCTAAGCTCCTCACTGCCACTGGTGAACAAAGAAGCCACACTTTATCCAAGAAAGGAAATGGGCAACACAGGAACTTTCCAAAAGTCCAGAATACAGCAAAGCCTGTATTTGGACTACTCTAGGCCAGGAAAGGCAGGAAACAAGAATATTTTTTTTTTCTTTTTTTGCAACAAACAGCAGGAAAATGCAATAAATATGTAACAGGCTAGCGCACTTGTGTAGCTTCAACAGGTAAATGCAATGAACAGGACAAACTTTAAAAGTGCAGGTGCAAAAACAACAGTTCAAGAAGCAGAAATACTTGCAGTTTAGCTAGATCGGACAGTCACCCAGGTAGTAGCAGGAAAAAAAAACACTTATCAGGTTAGCAGTTGCTCTTTTAGCCTCTCTGTTGCTAGCACCACTCTGCAGGACCACGAGGAGCTTGGCTGAGTAGTAACTAGTGCAAAAACCGCGCCAAAGCGGGTTTTATACAGGGGGACTTGAAAGAGCTAGAAATTGGCCCAAAACAGCCAATAGACTATCAGATTCTTGTGCTGGGAACACTCCTCCAGGGATAGATAGGCTGCTCTAAGCTCCCCACTGCCACTGGTGAACAAAGAAGCCTCCCTTTATCCAAGAAAGGAAATGGGCAACACAGGACCAAGTCGTTTCCAGATGTAATCACCTCCCCTAACAATAAGGGGACACACTTGGGCCTTTATTCACAGGTTGATTATCTGGCAACCAAAATCCATTTATGATCTGAAGTCATCAGCATCACAGGTTCAAATCAGCCACTCTGCTTATATGCAGGCAAAAGTGCTTATACCAAGGTACTGCTGATTATAGTTGAGAGAGTGCACCAGAGTAGACTCCTACTATATATCTGGAGAGGCTAACAGCAGCAACATTTATTTTTATTTATCTGCCATTTGTTAACCGGGAATATCAGACTGAGCATGAGCGCTTTTCAGCGCAGGCCCAGGGAAAAGGCTCCATAAAAAAAGTAATACAAAATAGGAATAGTCAAGATTGTACAATGATTATGCAAAAGCGGTGAAAAATGTAAATTGCTGAAGTAATATTACATACAAACAGCAAGGTTTAAAATTAAGGTACAATATAGGTCTAATTGTATATATATATATATATATATATATATATATATATATATATATATATATATATATATATATACACACACACACACATACATATATACACATACACACACACACACAGGTTAATACAGCTATATTACTTTTGGCTAACATTTCTGGACTTACAGAATGAAATCTTTTTTGAAGCATCAGTAATATTCTCAGACACAAATTCTCAATTTCTTACCAGACTTTTTTCTTAAAATTTTTCAATCTGAACTGGTTAGCAATGACTCCATAAGTCCATTCTTTCATACAGGAGTATATGAGAACATGAGCATTTATAATTTTATCTCATAGGTGTTAATACATATTTTCCAAGTACTATATCTGTTACACGATACCACTTAAACTTTTCATTACCTTCCTTTGCAGAAGTTTGTCAAGCCAAGCCTTATGTGCTGTACTTGCTATCACGTATCAGTTCAAATGCATGCGGTCCAAGGCAGCAGAGCAACATTCAGGACTGCTGGTCTATCTATACAGTGCCCTCAAGTTAAACAGCGGAAATGAAAATGGAATCCCACAGTTACACCACACCAATGTCAGCATATAACAGAGTTGATAGACTGACATGATTTTAACACCCATTCAAGCTATAGCCTAGGCCAAGGGCATATACCCAACTCAGAAAAAAAAAAAAAAAAAAAAAGTGCTTCCATCTATATGTCCATTACTAATGCTCTGTAAGTGCTGTACTTCCATCTATATGTCAGTTACTAATGCTCTGTAAGTGCTGTACTATATTTGATCTGTTCAAAGGTATTCTGTTTCCATGCACTGTGTTGTACTACAGCAAGGTTAAAATGCATAGTTATAATGTAGTTACCACTGCCTAGTTCCTGCCTTTATATTCAGTACTATTTATAGTAGCTGGAATCTGGGTATGGAGAGAACAGCCCAGAGGTCTTGGGAATCACAGAAGCAACTGAAACACAGCAGTTGCTTACATACTCATAAGAATACAAATTGTTTAGGACAACACAGGTGGCATAACAGGAGGGGGAAGTCCTTTTTTTCTGTTAAAAGGGATTTTCAGGAAAAACATCTCCCAAGAAGAAGTGAGACAGAGCTGGTTGGCCACTCAGATCTTGCCAGACAATTGCAAGAAGATCTCTGTAGAAATGCATTGTATACCCTCCACCAGCTTATGTTAAAACATTGAGGAAATTCTTGGATTAGCAAAGATAGTTCAAGGAACCACATTTTGGTTTTAGGCAATTTCATCCTAAACCAGTTAGGTTCCAATAAAGATAATAAAGACCTTCTCCTAAAAACAACTGCTCTCCAGACCCCATCACAACTAATCAGGCTGCCCATAAGGCCTTATACATACAATTATGGATATTCATTGCTAGACATCATATCAAACATCCTGGGCAGATGTGTAATCACCAAATTTCGCCGATCATCAGGTATTCTCATTCTAGTGCTTTAAAAAAGGTCAAGGGCAAACCGGTTTACATTAAAGCGCATGAATCTACATTTTTTGGAAAATGGATTTACTAAAATAATTACCTTATTTGTGAGGTAGTCAAACAAAATAATATTACTGCCTGGAAAGTATTAACCAACATTCTTACAGAAAATATTACTACTGCCTGGGAAATTGAAGTTTCTTTAGCTACCCTGGAAAATGTATTTCCAGTCAGGATGAGAAGACTTACAGCAAATAAGTGTGCTTAGCTGACCATTAGATTCAGGGCACAGCTTAGAGGGAGGGACAGATGGAAGTATAGGGCAGAAACAAATAACATCCTGAGGATTACATTTATAGAAGACCTTACAGCTCTCAGCTGGTGAGGCAGCTAAACTCTCTCTTCTCAAAAATAAAAAAAGTCTTATTAGGGAAAAACTGTAAACTGTTCCGGTGAGCTGTCAACAAACCAGCAGATGCTGTACATAATGGACTTACGACAGCAGCTTCTGCTGCCCCTAAAAGTAACTAAAATACAACTTAAGCTAATGTTTTACAAGCTCAAGAATCTGACACTATCCTCAAACATGGCATACCAGTTCTTATAGACTAGGACTAAAACCAGAACATCAGTGTGTCTGCTAGTGCTTGTAACCACTGCTACCCCCAGTCATTTCCTGACTCCTCTGACTAAAGGCAGCATTCACTTTATTCTCCTATTTCTGCAGAAATAAGTTGTTGGTTTCTTTGAGCCACCAAAAAAATGCTAAACCCCACAGCTCCTAAAATGTATGCCCTCATTACCGGAAAGTCTCCGGCCCACATAATAAATATTTCACTTTCCTCTGTATTATGCCAGCCCCTGCAAGAAGAAATACATATTATATTATACACACATATACATTATTATATATATATATATATATATATATATATATATATATATATATATATATATATATATACACACACACACACACACACACACACACACACACACACATAGGCACACTGCTGTTAATCTTCTGCGTAGAAGCTTAAGGTCCATTCCAAACAAAAGTCCACTAGCCAAAATATTGGAGGAATGTTTATGAACAGATGCCCAAATACTCTTCAAACTACTACTTAATACTCAGCATTGAGTTAGGAAGTTTCAGCAATTGTCCCAATGTTTACATTGTAACTGATGTATTTATTTTTGGATATGTTTTGAACCGAGCAATCTCACAACAAAGTGCTCCACAAAAAATATGTTTAAGGCTGATACTTGCATTAATCATAAATGATGTGATAAAGCTATTTTCAAGGACTCCAATTTATTCCTTATGCAGAGCTCTAAGAGTGGCAAAATCTCAAACTAGTTTAGCAGAGTATTCAGAATAATATTTAGAAAACTGTATGCTTGGTTCACCAATAGTTACCCAATACTCAATTGCAGCAAATTTGCTTCCATGCTGTTTGGAACTTGTACGAATCTAATGTAAGCTGGTGGGATGAGTATTAAACATGCAGACAGCCCATTTAAGCAATTCAGTGATTACAGATATCAGGATACTTGGTTAACCCCTTAGTGGCTGAAGCAGAAGAGTTGCTGGTGTTAATGTGCAAATATCAGAGTGAAAATATACCTGCCCCCCAGTGTAGTCAGCAGTTGCTCAAACTACACTGAACAAAATGTTTAACTTTTATGCATGGATGGGTGGTTATGTTCTCTTTGGTAAGAGAGAAATTGAGTTATTCCAAATCACATACATTGAACACATTAAACTTTGTTATTGCAGCCTAAATACTGTCCACCAATAGCCAATCAGCTGAGATTTCTTCCCAAACACCTTCCCTTAGAAGCTTTGCCACCAAAAGGCAGACATTCTTTCAAGTGGCCAGGGAGACTGCTTTCACTAAGGCAGGATCACCCAAACTGGAATAGTTTACTACCATAATTTGGAACCTCATAAAATTAGAGAAAGGAAGGAGTATCTTACTTTTACAAGTGTTGTGGTTTAGGGATAATTAAACTGATGTTGGGAGGATCAGCACTGTTATTGCCTTCAGCAGTGGATCAGAGATGGTAGTGGTCCAAGGTTAAAGAGCGTTTGCCCAAAAGTATTTTATAGAAACTATAATTAGTAACACACACTATGTACAAAACAGAAATGGACAAGATGTAGAAAAAGTTGAATGTTATGTAGTATATCCCGGTATCTGCAAACCATTTTTTCTTTAGAATGCTGTGTGAAGAATACCAGATTACTTTCAGTGTTATGCTATGATTAAGAGAACCTAGTTTCATTTTATTTGCTACTTGTCTTTGTGCCTTCTGGCCCTAGCTAAAAAGGGCATGCCATATGAGCAGTGGATATTAAAAATAGCAGGAAGTCTCATTAGAAGAGAATTTGGTCAAAAATGGAAGCTTCGAATGTGTCATAGTCTGCAAGTGGGAATTATTGATACTGGTTTTGTATTACAAATGTTTGCAATTCCATTATGCCAGTTCATACTGTGCAGTAATACAGGTGTGGCAGGACAGTTCACTTCACAAATGTTTCACCACAAATTACTAATGCATTGTGTAAATTAGATACAGGATTTACAGCAGTCTCCACTGTGAAATGCAGCAGACTGGAGGGTATATGAGCAATTTGGGAAGTGAGAATTCCCTAACCATTACGAATGACCTTGACTGAAGTGACCAGTACTTCAGCTAGTAGGTGCATACTATGACATAATGGTTAGCTAACTAGTGGCTGTAGCTACAGTGGCTCCTTTCATGATGTAGATTACATTTCATTAGTGAACAGGGTTGAAGGGGGGAGGACAGCCACATCTGACTGCTTACTAGCTACCCCTCTTATTTAGGGCTCATCTATGCAGCTCCGTCTGCATACCACTACATCACAATGCAGTAAATAAAGGTACACCAAGACATGGTAATGGCAAACACAGATATTTTGCACTTAAGAGCTTTCATTTTTTGCAATAAAAAGTGTCACATAATGGGTATTTACATTATGCCTCTCTGCAATGGCATGAAGTATTAGAAACAGTGTGTAGATCAGCTCAGTTGTATATTTTTAAAGATTTTTTCATGCATCCCAACCCATACCAAAGAGCTCTTATCAGCGTTGATCTTCAGGGAAGATTGAAGAATGCAGTCATGGCCAATGGTTTGCTCTCAGCTGGTGGCCTTTAGCCATATCCTGATTCTCCTATCATGTGCATAACCTGTTGTGGACACAACTTAAAGCATTTCTCCCAAACCACTGCTGCCTTGGTGGAAGGCCCAAGGCTTCCCCATGAGACCCCCCCCCCCCCCGAATACCCATGCTCCACCTCTCCACTGCAACAGACATAGGTTCATAATTGTACCGTAAGACAACGACCACTAGGGCCCTTATAAGCCCTAGCCATATGACCCAAGTGACTCACAAATTAGTGTCTGTCCAGAGAAAGCCACAAGACCAGGGGCAAATTTTCAATTACCCATCCCCATTGGTCCAAGTTGTGCTTAAAAAGTAATAGGGAGGAACGATGGGGGAGCTTGTTCCAGAAAATGGGAATCCTCAGAGAAACATCTCTCTCTCCAAAATGTCTTAGTTATGTTGCAAGCAAAATTTTTCACGAAGTGCTCCAGTTTCTTCCCACATGCTAAATACCTGCTGTAGATAAAATAGTAACTTTATAATTGCCCACAATGGTGCACACCATACATAAATGGAGGTGCCTCTGAGAATGTGCATCACACTATAGAGCCTAGCATCCTACATTGGACTGGTTTCTTTGCCTTGTACCCACCATCACACTATAGATCCTAGCATCCTACATTGGACTGGTTTCTTTGCCTTGTACCAACTGAATGGGCTGGGGTAGGTTTGACTCCCTGACACCCTGAACAGGATAAACTGACCTATCAGGACAATGCCCCCCCCCCCCCAAAACACTAATCATTAAGTGTAATACTCAAAAATGAATAAAATACTTAATGTTACAGCATTTAATACCTCAAAAACGTGTATCCCTTTTTGTATACCTCTCCTCCCAGCAACAAAGAACAGTACAGATAATCTCACTAAATAGCAAAGGGGGAAAAATGAGTTGGTGGTGGAAACAAAATACTTCTCAAATGCACTCTCAATTGAATTGTACCACATCTTTCTATTGCATTCCATGGTGTCATTTTGTATTGTAAGGTTACTGTATTAACAAAGGCACAAGACAAGTGCTTTTTGAAGTGAGGTACTTTGTCAAATAGGTTTGGGAGAATCGGAACCAGGGCAAGATGACATTGTGAGTAGCTCAAAGTCCCTCCCCCCATTTTTAAGCAGATTATTATGTATCAGCAGCAAAGGTCAACTTCTAACTATCCCCCCTCCCCTGGTAATCAGAGTAAATCTGAACAGCCAGTTAAGGACCTTGCAGCTGACTTACTCTGCCAATTTCCCATCCATATGATCAGCTGCAGATCCCACTCATTTATGTAGTGATTTGTTCCATTTTTTTTTTTTAAATCAGCACCTTATCAAGTTCTTACCATGGGCAGCCACGGTGGTGCAGCGGTTAATGTTGCTGCCTCATAGCAAGAGGTTCTCCAGTTCGATTCTCAGCTGGGGTGCCTTCTGTGCGGAGTCTGCATGTCCTCCCTGTGGTCATGTGGGTTTCCTCCAGGTGCTCCAGTTTCCTCCCACATCCCACAGACATGCGGTAGGTGGATTGGACACTAATTGGCCCTAGGTGTGAGTGTGTGCCTTCTGTGGAAGGTTGGGCATCAGGCTGGCAACTCGACACCATACAAAACTCGACTGCCAATCATGAGCGGACAGATGATCCGCTGTGGTGACCCCTAACCAGGAAAAGCCGAAAGAAGTTTATCAAGTTCTTACCATCATGAGAATAGCTTTGTATGCATCCCATACATTCCTGAATTCCATCAATGAGTCCAACTATTTCAGATGCTATTCCAGTCATTGTTAATCTGTGCATAAAATATGGGTTCCTTACCACCCCCCCCCCCAAGTCACCCGCCTTCCATGTTGAAATCATTAGTTATGCCATGTTCTAAATCAATCTCTTGCTATTTTTTTACCCAACTGCATCGATCTGGACTGTGAACTACAAATGCTTATATCCAACTGCAGATCCCCCATACTTTGTACCCCATCGCATTAGACTCCCTCGGAACCTTATCACAGTCTTGTTGGCTTTTGTGTTATGTGATTCACATTGATTGTTGTTGCTACTGCCTCCCAGCCTGCTATGCTTACCTGACATTTTAAAATCCCCTAACAATCTTACTTTGACCCTATTCATCTTCATGTTTTTGTGTACCAATAAAACCCCAGTACTGAGGACAGTAATTCCCAACCAATATTTCACCTGAACAAATCACCACTCCCAGTCATCCCACCTGCTGTTTTTCTAGTCGTGTTAGTCTAACTCTTTAGTACAAAGACAAATGCTCTGTAAAACCACAAGTGAGCCCAGTCTTATGCACCACTAAATTATGGAACTTTATGCATGTAACACATTAGGATCTTAATATAAATGTCAGGACATTTTCCATTTGACCCCCCCCATATCAGCACAAAAACTCATGACAGAAAAGCAAAACCAAAACATACTTTGGCACCTTCTTGTGGAGGGCTTTGCAGAACCGTGTATTCATGTACCCCATCCTAGTTAGAGCTGCTGAAGCATCTCTATTTAAACTTTGCCTGAAGTGACCAGAGACGGTACTTCTGACCATTATCAGTCAGAGATGACCTAGCAGCTTTACTTATGTACTTTGGACAGCATTTCAAAAGCACAAGTCTTGAGTCTATCACTCTCCATTCACAGTAGAGCACACTATCCTTGTTCACGCTGCAGTAAATTGGCCCATGTAAGCTTGCCCTTGGATGCCATATATGGATAAAAGGTCCATGATATAACCTAACAAGCTCAAAGCTCTAAAAATCTAACCTGACCATTTCCAAATACAAAATACATCTGGAAATTCCAAGTAATTCTGGTTAGTCAACTACTTCTTTAAAATAAACCTCCTGCTACCTAGCACATAAAGCTTTAGAGTGCAGTTTACTTTGTATTGTAATTATTTCTTTGTGGGGGGGGGGGGGCTCTTCCTCTTTGGTTCCCTCCAAAAAAAGGGTCTGGCGCAATCCAACACACGAAAATGTTTCCACCAAAAAAATGATGATGGTGCTTATAAGAAATAAGTATACACAAGGGTGCTTGTTATTAAAAAAAGTATTTTATTTAGGAGTATACAGTTGCAAGAAGTAATCAAAAAGGAAAACAATGTAATGTATAAACATTATAAATACATATACATTCTTATAAAAAGCAAACACTATTTACAAAATATTTACATTCCAAACTGTTTGCACTATTTTACAGGTAATGATCTTCACTCGGTGAAACACACAGCTGGGTAAATCCTTCCCAAATCCACAGTGGGAGTCAGGTCTTATGAACCACTAGATAAAAAAAACTTGTGCTGTGTACACAAACCTTGGTCACACTAAAAACTTCAAAGTTTTAGGTACACATCATTCACTAATGAAACAAAAGCAGCAATTGTAGATTAAAGACAAAAAAAAGCCTGTTTTCAGCTGTACATCCAGACTACCAATGACATGAGGCTAACATACTTGCAAAAAACAAATATGTAGTAACAAAAATGGAAAAGAACCAGTTAGCATCTTGTGATTAGGGATAAATGTGGTGATGGGGGGTGCAAGTGCCATCAAAAACAAAGGATTTGTCTGAGAGGGATATCGCATTTGTACATCAACAGCACCAAAGCAAACTGTAGCACACTTCTCAGTGCAGCAATGTTATTTTACCTACAGGAAAGGAACTATTATAACAGTTTAATGAACTGGAAACAGAAAATTAAATCGAAGGATATATGAAGGTGGGCAAAACACATAACTTCAGTCTTGCAAAACAAGGAAAGTTAGAAAGATGTTTCTTACACAGCTGTGAAATTATAGGGCTACATCACAAATCATGGCAGGAATATGTCCAAAAGTATTCTGAAATGCTTGCAGAGACCAGATTTTTCACTCAATTTGTGTGCGTCACCCAAATGAAGTGTGCTACATCTTTTTGCATCGTTTGTAAGACACACAAACCTGTGGTAAAGTGAAAAATATGCATACTTCTGAGTAACTTGAGAAAAAAAAGTTGCTATAAATTAAATTTCGCTTCACTGCCAACAATGAAGGCCAGTAATCCAAAACACATGCAGAAATGCGTGACAAGGGACAAACATCTGCAGCAGAAATGAATGATGTCGACCACACTTGGCAAACTTCACAAGTGGACATTTTTTTTTTGTTACAGTGAATTCATGCCAGAGGACGAAAGAAGTTGCAAAAATGGTCCCTCAATCTGAACTCCACTGCAAAGCTTGCTGAAATTTCATACGTCTTCTCAAATACAATTGTTTTTACAGTGAGTAATATAACATTACACAGACATGTTACACAGCACCATTTGGTATCACACAAAAAAGCCTATACTTCTGACATGCTCACGTAGAACAAAATAAAAATATCTGAGCAGCCATAATACTCTGCCATTAGTCAGGGTACTTTTTAAAGTCATCCATCTCCACAATAATACAACCATACAAGGCAAATACTCATACTGCAGAGTCATAAAACTATAATGCACAATGTTTTGGGTATAAAACAATAATATGGAGATGGGGGGTGGGGCGTGCACTCCATGCAAACAGTAATCTCTGGGTCATTATCCCACAAGGTAAACTGGAGCAGCTGTAAATTAGACATTGCTTTTCAAGACTTTAAAAAATGATACCACACTACAGCATAAAGTGATTTTGCTAAAGTGGTCTGTTTTATGAACCTTCTCACAGTAGCTTCAAATTCTCATTCGCTTCTCTATGTTCCTATCTCTGCCTTAAATCCCAATATTTCTCCTTCCCTTTTCAGTCTCTCAAAACATCCACTAATTTGTTTGTGTAGTTCACTATGCACTATGATTTTTTAGTGCTTGTTCTGAAAGCTTATCAATTAACCAATTTATTAATGAAAACAGGGATCATCCCACTCAGACAACCTGTTAAAAACATTTAGCTATTTTGTTTTTAAACACGATTATATTTCTTTTAATACCAGATTTGGACGGAAGAATTCAGGTTAGGTATAAACCTTGCAGCTGAATATGTAACAGAATCATGCTCAAAACTTCCGCATAGAGTGCCACTCGTCGAGAGAGAGAGAGAGAGAGAGAGAGAGAGAGAGAGAACAATTATAAAGAACAAGCTTAGTCTGGTAATAGTGCTGTGTATAACATGCAAAATGAACAGGACTCAAATCTTTCATTCAAATTTCAAGCTGCAGTTCTAAAGAGCATTACTCCACCATCACAAGAACATGTTGCACACAATCCATCAAGCCATGGGACATCTATAACGCAAGTAAAAACTTCTGCAAAATAATTGGGGGACAGTACAAATCATAGCCATTAAACAGCAGAAAAACTACATGGCTGTCAACAGCCTTATTTAAATTTCAATTTGTCGACACAATTTTCATTTTACAAATACTGATAGTATGCAGAGTCTTTAGGGGTTATTTTCTCTTTAAACATTTTATTAAAATAATTAATTTTCAATAGTATTTCTATGAAAAAAAATACCAGATTATACCCATGGAAAAATATTCTTGATACAGTCACTGAATTGCTTACTCTGCAGCTGTTTTTAATTAACTGTAGTCAGTGTTTGTCTGGCTTCATTCCCTTTTTCTCTTGTTTTCTAGCCCCCCTTTCACTACCCTCCCCACCCCCAAACAGTGCAAAATTGACTAACTAGTTAATGAAATGCAATGTGTTCTCGGCTGCCTCATTTTATTTACTTGTAATGACTCAGGCTACTTTTAATATTTGATGCAGAATAGACAGCATCTCTCACTTTAAAAAGAAAAGCTTTACTACAGCTTAAAAGTGCAACATTGGAATCACAGTTAAAAAATCCAGCCAGCAAAACTGCCAACTTTTAGTTGTCGTTTTGTAAAAGCGTGCTGTGCGCTTTTGTGAGTGGGCAGGAATGTGTCTTACATTGTCCAGATGGACAACTGTAAGAAAATTAGGTGTTAAACAGACATTGCCAGATAATTTTTTTTTTTTTGGGGGGGGGGGGGGTTGTCAACACTAAAATCCCAGACAATGCTGGCCAGTTCCTAAACAGTTGCAAAATTAGAATCACAAGTTTCCATGGCAAGACTGAAATGTGAGCCAAGCATGCTGCGACCCCCAGCTCTCCCCTCCTCCTGACTCGGGCAGGACCAGTTGAGCTGCCAGATTACTAGTGTAGCCATTATCCTACAACACATCGATGTAAAGAAATTACAAACTCCAGTACCACCACTACTTCAAGCATGCAGAGTCAGTTCTTAAACCATTACGAATCTCCGTTTCAGAGCAGCTGCAGGCTACAATGGGGGAAGGAGACAAGACAAAGTCTAGTACGGGGAAACAACTAAAGTAGGACATGTTTCTCTAGAACTTCTTCCTTCCAGTGAGTCTCACCACTACTTACAAGACAAAAGTATTCCTGTCAGCAATTTCAAAGACAGTGGCAAATAGTACAGTAGAGCCTACCCAATAGCAGCCCTTTTCAGAAATACACAAAAAGTAGAAATTGTGCTCAAGATCTTAAGTAACGCAAAACAAATCACCAAAAGGACAACTATGGTGAAAACAAATCACTACATCCCTCACCTCCACCTGCATGTATACAACGGAAGAAAAACATGCCAGTTCATGACATGAAGGCAGTGCGACAGCACAGAATCAAAGTCATAATTTGATGACCGAGAAGAGAACACAATATACATGAAATGGCAATGATGAGCAGGCTATCTTAGAAAACAGAAATACAGATTAAACCATACAATTGGTGGGACCTCAGAATAGTATAAACATTTCTGTAGTATGTACTTCACCAGAAGCTGAAACATATACTCCAGCCAAACTGACAAAATGCTCCACAGCATCTCGGATCAACCAAATCATTAAATGAATGTGCCAAACAGCCTGCAAGTTCTTAACACAACACAAGTATATTACTGTATAACCATACATCAAGTGAAGCAGAACACAGAACCTGACAAAAATAATGAGTAACAAGCAATCAGTTAAGGGGACAATGTGAAATTACTGCGAGGGTATAGTCACCCATACACAGTATGCTACAGCTCAATGAGACACCCGGTGGCACCCAGAGAGACTACACTAGAATCCTGCAAACTGAACACACTGCCGTTACTGCTATGCATGATGGCACACAGCTCTGCTAGCCAGGGCAAAGGCACCCTGCCATAAAGTGACGTGAAACTGAATCTTAGCATCAAAAGGCACTACTTTTTATTTTACATTTGTTGACCAGGAGTGTCCAACTGAGCGAAAGCTGTTTTTCAGCAGAGGCCCGGGGAGAAAAGCTCCAAATAGTATAAACAATTTAAATAGCATTATGGTAGTCACGGCACAAAGAAAATGAATATAGTGTCAAGGGTTTTCTCCCTTACTGCATAAAAACAGAATGCCAGGTAATTTCCACCCACTTTCTCTATCCAAACCAAATGTCCCTCCAAAAATAGCACAAAGCAGATAGTGTCTTCATCTTCATCTGGTTTAATTCTGGTAAGTAGTGCCTGGCAGAAGGTACGACAAAAGGAGTGGCATCCAATAAACAAAAGGGGTTAGAAGGAGAAGAAACAAAGCCATGAAATGCAGATAAAATACAAAGGCAACAGCAAAGCAGGCGAGGAATCACAACAGCAAAAGCAAAGTGAACAGGATATGAAAGGGCAGGCAATAAAAACAAAGCTGCAAGACATACAACATTAAGTGCCATACCCGACTAGCAGCTTCACTGAGCAGTATTTCACAGCTCTGCAAAAACCATCATGAAAAATGTAACTACACATTACTCCACAAATTGAGGAAGGTATGCTCTTCTTTGCTCAAGAAAGAGAGAAAAAACAATAGAGGAACAAAAACAAAATAACTTTGAATCTTTACTGACAATCTGATGCATTGCATACAATGTTTACATCTGGAAGATGATGTGCAGCAGTTTATTTCTAGGAAATAAGTGGCTTTATTGAATAAAAAAAGAAAACTTTTATTGTTAACTAGGCAAGAATCTCCCAGCACAAAACATGAGAGCCAGGAGCATAGACACAAGCTCGAGTTGTACAAATACTCGCGTTAAGACGCACAAGATAATCATATTTCAGCTCTCAATATACCGCCAACTGTCCCCTGCCAAGTTGTAAAAACGCTATACACTATCTTGTGGAAATACTATACAACTATGAGGAATGTCACAGTGAGAGAAGTCTTGGGAGACAAGGAGCTTGGGATTTTTAGTTTGTAAATACAAAAAATATATATATTTTAAAGTGTTTCACAGCATGATTTTCTAGGATACAGATACTGCTGTACAATTTTAACTGAGTGTGCTGAAAAGATGATGCTATAGCCCATGTTCACAAAAGGCTATAAAAGCTCTAAAACTTGTAGCTCATGTTTTAGATGCCATCCTCAGTTACATGTGAAAGTTAATGCTAGGAGAACACCCCTTCAAAACTGCTTTACTGTAGGCGATTCCCTTTCCAAGCTACTTTACTTTTGGGGATTCCCCAAATTAATTCTTGCACATCATCTAGGTGTTTTTGTATGACCATAATGAGTTAATTTGTAGATGACATTTCTAAGAATAGTGGAGCCAAGAGGCAAAATTAATCAAAATGAACACAGATGTTAAATTAAGATTGAAGAATAGAAGACAGACAAGCAACTTTTGGGGAAAAAACCTCCAGAACAGCCACTGCACTGAAATTCTTGTGACAGTTCAGTTACATTCACCCTGCCATACACTTTCCAGTATGTTGCCCAACACTAGGGAATGTTGCATTTCTCATTCAGCCATGAACTGCCACATAATGGCTGCAATGCTAAACTATGAAAGTATTTTTTTAACATTTATATCTGTGAGTGTCAATTAAAATAAATGTTTATCTTTCAAAATGCAAGAGAGTAAGTTATTCCCACCCCAAAATGGGATTTTTACATAAACAGGCAAATTCTTCCAAGCAGTAAATTAGAATAGTCTCAGCTTTGTTATACTCTCTCTGGATCCCCAACATCTTCATACACATCATAAAATAAAGTGTGACGCAAGTTTCCTGCAACTATGTACTTATACCAAATATAACCAACACAACGTATAAAAGGTCAAGATACAGAAAGCAAAACTCGAAACTTCACATAAAACGCAGGATGCAGAAAATACGTTCTCCATTTACATCACAAACCACATGTTGCAAATAAAAAAAAAAAAAAACTCTGTTCTGCACTTGTGTCCAACACTTCATGTGAATCTTGTGTATATGCAAGTCTGTAGCACTTGCAAAACAGCAGCAATAGTTCAGCAGCTTAACTGACAACCTTTGCACCTTCAGCAGTGAGCCCACCTTTAAGATCATTTTTTACAGCAAACAATGGAGTAACATGAAACTGAGAACTGTAACTTGCACAAAAAATGTAATAAATCTGAGAACTGTAACTTGTACACAAAGAAAAAAAAAATGCTACCGCAGAGAAAAAAATGCAAACAGAGATACTGAATTCTAAATTATGCTGGACTCACCTTAGCTATTCTGCAACACTGAAGACCTTCAAAGCATAACCGCAGAAAGCTAAGATGGTAAACATTTAGGAGGTAATGTGTGTGTTCAGTTGGCTGTCCACTGGCAGTTAAGAAATGACTGAAAGCCTCAGTGCAACACACTGTAGGTCTCATTAAAGTGCATCTTAAAATTCTTAGTTCCTAAAGTGTACATATAGATTACAAATACCACAAAAGCCAAGCTTAAACCCTCAGGAAAAAAATTAGCCATTTATGCTGAATACATGTAATAAAAAAAGTCACTATTAACAAAACTGGTCCAGCAGCTTGGTAACTGCTCCTGGCTCACTTGGTTTGGCAAGCACTCTTTAATATTCCTGCATATTTGTTCCCTTTGTGTAAGCTGTAACCTGTTCAGTGATGCACAATGCAAGCCACGCATCCTAGTATGTCCTTTTTTGTTTTTTCAAAGCAGTTCCAGCAGTCAAGCAGTTTAAGACAAAAAAAGGACACATCCAAAAAACTTGCAGGCACCTCCCTATGATGAGAAATTAAATGGTGGCCACACTTTTAGCCAAACAAGTACACAGACCAACTTACAAGATCCTGGATTCTGTTGAACATAATTAGCAAGAAGTTATAGCCAAAACTCCTGCAATTTCTCAGCATTTTTATGGGACCAATCATGTTACACTTTTTTCTTGGTCTCTCACATGCAATTTGACAAATGCAATTCTTACATTCTAAGAATGTAGCTTGACAGCTGAATTTTCACAGTACATTGTGAGAGAAAAGATGCATTGCTAACACAGCTTGAGGAATGCATGTAAAAGAAAACAATTATACTGCAGTCTCCCCTTGACTGTTGCTGCTGAGTCTATTATAAAATTTCCTCCAGGACTGCAGTGTCTTCCCTGACCAGATCCAGAAGCCTGAAGTAATGCCAACAATCATTGTCATCAAGTACCGGATCATAAATACTGTGAAGTCAGGGGTCATGGGGGCAAAATTGTTGACTGGGCAGGGGACAGCAAAACTTTTGCAGGTCTGCAGCAGCCAAGTCTTTTCCCATTGCTCTCTGAAAGCTTGTTCGTAGAAGTAACAGGCAATGACAATGGTGGCAGGAACAGTATACAATACACTGAACACCCCAATTCGGACCATCAACTTCTCTAACTTTTCAGTCTTGGTTCCACCGTGTTTCATAATGGTTCGAATCCGGAACAGGGACACAAAACCAGCCAATAAAAAGGAGGTGCCAATAAAAAGGTACACAAACAGGGGTGTAAGGACAAAACCTCGCAAGGCATCGATGCTGTAAATGCCCACATAGCAAACACCACTCAGGAGGTCTCCGTCTACCTGCCCCATTGCAAGGATGGTAATGGTCTTCACAGCAGGGACTGCCCATGCTGCAAGGTGGAAATACTGAGAGTTAGCCTCTATGGCTTCATGGCCCCATTTCATGCCTGCTGCTAGGAACCAAGTCAGTGAAAGAATCACCCACCAGATGGAACTGGCCATGCCAAAAAAGTACAAAATCATGAAGAGAATGGTGCAGCCTTCTTTTTTAGTGCCTTGGGTTACAGTCTTGTACCCATCTTCTGTGAACCTGTCAATGCAGACCACCTTGTCCTCCAGTAGGTAGCCAACTCCATAAGCAAGGGCCACCATTAAATAGCAACCTGAAAGAAAGATTATGGGTCTCTCTGGATAACGGAAACGCTTCATATCCACCAGGTAAGTCAGGACTGTGAAAAGGGTGGATAATAAACACAGTGCAGACCAGACGCCTACCCACAGCCTGGCAAACCTGATCTCTTCCTCTCTGAAGTACATGAGTCCGTTGGGTTTAGTAGGCTCACAAGGTGCACCGCACCCTCTCTCCCCCATAAAGTGGTAGCTTAGATAAGAAGGTACTTCCAGCTGGCGTGGGCACACAAACCTGGGACGAGGGTGGCCCGGAGTGGGAAATGCAAAGTTTCCACCGCTGTATGGTGTAGGATAGGCAGGACTGGGGCTATCTCCGGTTCCTTCGGACGTGTTCTGGCCCACGCAGATCTCCCCGGCACCATGCACTGGAAAATGTTCGCAGCGCAGCCGTTCGGGCCACTGAAACCCAAACTTATTCATGAGCGCCTCGCAGCCATGACGAGCCCGCTCGCAGAGTGCCCGGCATGGAGGGATGGCTTGTTCAAGCACCGTACACACAGGAGCATACATGGAGCACAGGAAGAAACGCAAGTCAGGGGAACATTGCACCTTCACCAGAGGGTAAAACTGGTGCACCTCCAGCCCGGCGTCCTCTTGGTTTGTATGGCCCAACAGGTTTGGCAAAATAGTCTGGTTGTAGGCAAGGTCCGTGCACAAAGGAATTGAGATAGGCTGGCAAAATCCGTGCTCCGGAACAGAGATCCCCTTGTCGGCTGTTGCCAGATTAGGTAGCACAGCAAGCAATACTAGCAGATGCCAACAGTTCATCCTTGCGGTGGAGATGGTTTCAGTTCCTTGGTCACAGGAGCTCAGCTGCGGTTTCCTAAGGCTCCGGGAGTCCGACAACACGTATTTCAGCTTTCCGTACAAACTACAAAACAACATAGCACGTTTTTTTCTGGTTACTGACACTATGACGACCAATCGACTTGCCGAAACTTTTCCACCGACAAGGGCACCCTCCCGATCATGTGTTAAAAGTTTAAGGAAAGTTCTGGTGCCCCGTTAACTACTGCAACAATCGTTTCAGTCAGTCCTCATCAGAAGCATCAGCGTTCATCACTCTGTCTCATTCCTCGGTAGCACAGTCAAAAAATGAGCAACGTCCCTGCTTTCCCCAAGTTTCCTTCAAAATGTGCCGAGTTGGAACTAAAAGCACTTCAGCTTATAACAAATGCATTTAAGCTAAAGGACTCCACATCTCGCCTAAGTCAGCTAATACACAATGCAGAAAGCAGTCCATCCCTCTGAGAACAGCTTGGCTGCAGTACAGAAATATACTGACTAACCCTTGGAATAAGGCAACAGGAACAAGCTCTGGTCCAAAATATTTGACTAGAATAATATTTCAGTAAATGCAGCAATTCTGCCCTAAAAAGCAAGAGTCCTACAAAGTACAACGGTCTCTCGCAAACACAGACGCTGCAACACTGAGCAAACTTGTAGAGAGAACCATGTAACGACAGCAACGCTAGCTATCAAACAGATACGAATCAATGCTCCCCACAACTGAAGTGAACAGCCTACACTAGTCAAAAGAGTAAAACAAAAAACTCCCTCAATTCCTAGCAGTTTCCAGGCGACCTTCTACTGCCCATTCAGATTTACAAGGCCCTTGGCAATGGGGACACTTGAAACTGCACTATTGTCCAATCAAATTTGTTTTTCTTTACTAGCTTGCGGCTAATTTGCGAATTAAAGCTAGGAAGGCTGTCCCACTCCCAATTAAGACCATTTGTGAAAATGTATTGTAGTAATAAGGTTGTGAATATGAACATTGTGAAAAGTCTTTTATGCGTGGATGTGCTCTCTCTTTTCTTACGATGTCTGTGAAGTCATAGAAGAAAGTGGTATTGTAGTTCAGCAGCCAAGCACGACTCAAACCTTGCAGTGCCCATAAGTTAGGGGGTAATGTGATAAAGTGAATCCACTATGTATAATCGTTTCCTTTGCTGAGTCAAAGCTATTGTCAGTTATGCTGTTTAGAGAGTGCGTCTATATCTGTATATATGTGTTGTGTGTCTATGCATGTCTTGTCTGTATATTATTATACGACGTACCTCTTAGTACAATAATTCTGGACAACGCTTAAAACAATGGGGAGGTCAAAGTCCTAAAAATAGGGACGTTAACTAAAACAACAGATTTGTGTTAGCATGCATTTTTCTAAAGGATATGAAGCTGGAAACGTAAATATCTGCAATTAACAAGTGACTTAAATCCTCAGCGATTTGCCGTAAAACCACACGTTTTAAGGGGAAGAGACTGAAAATATGAGGCAAAAATGTGGACAGCTGAGACGTATGCTAACCACCAATCAAAACGTAAAAGCTTCTAAACACGCACGATCGATGCCAACATATTAAACAGTCAAATTCCCAGCAACCCAGAAGATCCCCCTAGGGTTAGTTCCTCTCTTGGCAGTTGTGTCCTGCAAAAAAACTAAAAAAAAAAAAAAAATGGCAAAACTGTTATTTTGTATGAGAAACACCTAAATGTTATAAGAAACAGAATAAGCAACTAAAATGCTACAAGAATAAGCTATTATTCTGGCAAAAAAGTGAAGTCCTGTCCTTTGTAGTTGCTGTGGGTATGTTTTTCCCTGCAAAACTGTTGTTTCTACAAAAGATGTCCCACTTTGGGCATTTGAAAAGGTGGCAACCCCATCCCAAGCAGGAAACATTTTCCTTTTGTGATCCCTGAGCCAGAGAGTCAGCTAGCGCCACCCAGTGCCGTTTCCCAATCTGGCGCGGGCGCTCCTCAACTCTAAATTGAGGGGCAAAAGCAATCCATTTCCGCGATGTGACATTATAAACCAGCCAACCAGGTCCGGTTCGTTCTTCCGAATTTGCACCGCTTAGTTGTAGCTGAAGGACGTAAATGACCATTCACCAGTCTGGCACATCTAAGTTGAAGAGCAAGCCAGCTCAATTCTTATTCTGTTATCCACAATCGGTATCACCCGAGGAAAAAAAAGTTCCCCCAGTCTGGCGCTCCTAACCAAAGGGACAAACCAGGACAATTCAAACCTCGCAACTGTCCAGATTTCGCAGAATGTCCAAAATATTAACTCATATTTTTGGTCTGATCCTCATTAAATGTGTGGTTTTCTGGCAAATCATTGAGGATTGGGGATTTCAGACTTCACGTCCTTCAGAAATTGCATGCTAACACAAATCTAGTTATTCTAACAACTTAATTTATAAGATAAATATTTAAAATCTGTCCCTATTTTTGGGCCACTGTCCTTTCATTATTATAGGCTTTGTTCAGATTTGTTGTGCTAAGAGGTTGAGAAGTATAATTAAAATTCCCTTTTTCCATGGCATCAAACTGAACCAAGTAGACCATATATTAAGTCTAACTGGTACGTCATTACTGTGGCTGTTGACAGCAGCCTAGAATGAGAAATCTTTAGTGATGTTTCAGGGTGGCTGAGGTAGAATAGTCTAGATGTCAGATGCTGTAAAAGAAATACGTGAGTCACTGTGACAGTTGTAGACTACATACTTGCTGAAGAATTTACTGGATGGACCTAAAGGAATACATGGGGCTTAGATCCATAAGGGAGGGTTTTGTAGTGAATGGGTTATGTTGATGGTAAAGTATAACATATTTATGGTAGGTTTATTAGCAGGATGAACTTTTTAGGGCTGGTGAACTATTGAATGGGTGAATGAAAATACTGTGCAGGAGACTTTATATCCAAATTCAAGTCAGTTATTGTATTTGAGTGCTATATGGTGCTGAGTGGTAGTTGAATGATTGGAGGCAAAGCAAGAAGCAGAATAATAATAACCAGCTGTGCATCTGGCAGTTAATGTAGAGCTAATATTAATAGAGAGATGAGCAGAAGAAGAGGATGGGTAAATGGAAAGCAGTGCTAATTCCAAGTCTATATTTTGTTGTTAGACAAGTTTTGATGCTGTACAGAGGGCCTAATTCATGGCTGAAGATTTGGACTGTTGTATCAATGTGGTGATCAGTTATAAAGTTAGCCCAAACTGGACACCTGGCAACTTGAACTGAGAAACTTGTTCAGCCTGTATGTTACTGGTTTCAGAAATTATGAGGTCTATGATGTGTAGATGGGGAGGTTATGCCAGTTTAAAAGACCATAACACTTTTTTGTTTTGTGGTTTTAGGCCAAAATCATCGATCCATTTACATTTTGAGTTAAATGCATTTTGACAGCTGAGCTAGCTTATGGTAATTGATATGTATGAATAATATAGGGCAGATTTATTGGAATATTGAATAGCGCTGGCTAGATGGCACACCTAATGCATGTTGTTTATAAATATAATAAGCAACAGAAGTCATCCGAGCCGTGGCAGACTTCTAGGCAACTTACCTGTGGAGATGAAATATAGTTAAAACATTTGACTGCTTGTGTTTAGTGGATAATAGCTGGAAAACTAGTTAAGGATAGGATTGGCAAGGGGAAATATTTGACAGTCTAGATATTAAGAGACTGTAGTAAACCACATCAAAAGTGTTTGAAGAGTCTAAAAGATGGTAAAAAGAGAGCACCTGTTATTGGGATGTTGCTTGAGATGAATGGTGTGTGGCCAGATCTGAAATAATTTTGTGAGTGTGAGAGGATGTTGTTATTTGGCAGGTGGTTTAATAATTGATGATGAATACACCTTTCAGAGAACTTTGGGGGGGGGGGGATAGCAATGGATCTGTATTAGCCTAGTTCAGTTGATGAGCGGGCTTTATGAATATGATGAGGATCATTTCCATGGCTTAAAGGATAATTCCTTGACTAACTTGCTAGTAAAATGAAGACTGAGCATAATTTAGTGTAGTCAGTTTTTTTAAATGTGGATAGGTAGACTATCAGAGAGTTTGGAATAGTATTTGAAGTAGTTTAATATTTTAAAATGGTGGTATCTGGTACTTCAGATAAAAGATGGCCTTTTGGTTAGAAACAGTGGGAAACTTTTAGATAGTAGGGGGATATTTGCTTGTGTTCTGTTTAGGGATAGGTTGTACCAGGTTACAAAACTGGTTACAGAATGTATGTATGACTTCTAACAGGGTGTTAGTTGAGAAAGAGTTTGACATAGACATTTTGCAGGGGGGATAATGGTAGGCTTTGTGTTCCAAAACATTTTAGGGTTATGCAAGCTGGGTTCTTGCTGGCTTACACATTTCTATTAACGATTAGAAATTTTAATTTGTGAAATATTCTACAGTCAGTTTGGCTGTCCTGAAGATTAGTTATTTTTATGTGTGCTAATTCTTTCATTAAGTATTTAATAATCAGGGCAACCCAAGGCATGTTGTTGTTGCAAAGTATTTCGATTCTTAATATCCATTCAAGGATCCCTTGCTTACTGGTGACCTTGTTTATTTCTTTTTTTTTATAACTTTATTTTTATTGATTTTCACAAAAAAACGTAAACTTTTCTACATCATTTATACAATTAGAACTTAATACAAGTATAGATAATATAACTATAAATAACAAAACTATGTACAATGCCCATAACATTAATCTACTTCAATTAAAAGTCTTACATTTTCTCTAGTAACTTTTTAGGCTTCATCCAAGATAATTTCTTTTGTGTTATTCTTGATGTTCTTGAAGCAAGGGTTAGAAGTTCTTTATTACATACAGTTCTGGCCAACAATAGAAACTCAGAAAATGAAAGAACTTTTTGCTTTTCCACTTTATAATAATACTTTTCCTTGCTATTGCCATAAGAGATCAAAAAAGATGCACTTGTGTTTTTGGGATATATTCTGGTATCGGAGCATTAAACAATAACAGCAAGTCTGAAATTATACATTTATCCGACCACAATGCCTTTGTAAAATCCCTAAATCCCTGCCAGAAAGGAGTGACAGTTCTGTATTCGAGGAACATATGCATCCAGTCTGCACATATATTTTTATCACATCCCCAACTATTATGACTAGTATTATTTGACATTATAGCTATTTTTTGTGGGGTGAAATAGCTTCTATGAATATATTTCCATGTAAAAATCTTCCAATAAGGGGATGATGTTGTGTGATTAACTGATTTGAGTATTAATGATTTATCATTTTCTGTAAAATTAAATATATTTGTCTTTTTCCACATAGCTCCATAGAGAGTCCTCAGGTAATTTTAAATCAGTTCTTAGTACTTTATATAACTTGGATAATGAAAATCCCAAATTATGATTTGTTGAGTTTGATTCACATAAAAGAGAAATTATTTTAGGTTGTAAAGAAATATCGGTCACTTGATGACTTTTAAATTCATTCTCTGTAAGTTTGAATGTTTAACCAATTATTTTGATTTATATTGTATCTGGCTATATGACTGTTTGCGTTGTACACATCATTTGTGCCTAGGAATTGGTGCCAAAATTTTAGACCATTACCCTTCATCTCCATTATTTTCTTCATATTAAATGAGTCTAGGCAATTGCTTGTGTGCGCTATGGGGAATATTAGGATTAGAGAGTGTCTAGCCAAATGGATTTTGTTTATTATTCTTTTAAAATTGTTTAATATATAAGTAATACAATATGGTCATTTCTCATTTTTATTCTCTTTAGTCTTTTACTATTAAAAATATTTTATTTTCTGTAAATATGTAATCATTTATTGCTTCATCTGTATCAGACAAAAAAATCATTTTATGTAAATTTTTCCAGTTTGATGTATATTTGTGACTTAACCATTGACTCATAATGTGGAATATAGCTGAATCTGTATAAAGGTCTAGGTTTGGGAATGCAATTCCACCTTTTTCCCACTCTCTGTAATGCCAAATCATATCTTAATCTTGGCTTTTGTGGAAACCATAGAAACTTGATTAAAAGTGAGTTAAGCTGTTTTATTGTTTTTTTCGGAGGACTGATAATTAGGGTTTGAATAAGAAACAGGAATTTTGGAAGAATACACATTTTTATTAAAGATTATTTCTCTTTGAAAGTAAAGAGTATTTTATTCCATTTGATTAAGTGCTCTTTAACCACATGTATTAAGTTTTTATAATTTATTTGTGTGGTTTCTTTCCAATTTCATTTTATATATATTCCTAGATATTTAAGAGTATTATTTTCCCAGTTAAAGTTACTATGTTTTCTCAATTCCGCATTCATTTTTTTATTCAATAGTAATGTTTCAGTTTTATTACTATTAAATTTTAAACCTGAATTTTTTTCAAGCTGTCCTAATGCTTTTATGATGTAATTTATTGAGGAATCTATATTTCCAATAGTTAATATGATATCATCAGCGAACAATTGTATTTTGAAAGTAGAATTTTAATTAACAACAAAGCTAGTTATATTATTATTACTTCTTATGCACTTTGCTAATGGTTCCACTGCTAAGGCAAATAGCAGAGGTGACAAAGGGCAGCCATGTTTAGTTCCTTTCAGTATTTGAATTTGTTTTGACAAAAGGCTCAGATTTTAACACATGATATAGAGTTTTTATATAGGCTGTTTATTAATTCTATGAAATCTGGGGAGAAATTAAATGCTTCTAAAACTTTGAATAAATATGGCCAGGATAAACAATCAAATGCCTTTTCTACATCTAGACTAATAATTGACAATTCTTTTTTTTCTTGTTTGCAAAATCTATTAGAGATAAAGTCGGTTTACATTATCCTGAGCTTTCCTGTTCAAAATAAAACCAGTTTGGTCATCTTCTATTATTTTTGGGATAAATTGGTTTAGTCTTTTTCCAAGTATTGAGGTAAAAATTTTATAATCTACATTTAGTAGTGAGATAGGACGGTAAGATGTTACTAACTTAGGATCTTTATCTTGCTTTAAAATGGGTGAGATAATGGCATATTTCCATGATGGGAAGATTTTTTTATTTTCTCTGAATTCCTTAAAAGCGGCTACTAGAATTTTTAAGCAGTCTTCTGGCAGTAATTTATAGATTTCTCCTATAATTCCATCTAGTCCTGGGGCCTTGTTATTTTTAAGGTTTTGGATACTTTCTTTGATTTCTTTTAAAGATATTGGTTTAAGCAAACTGGCATTTTGTTCATTTGTTACTTTTGTATTAATGTTTTCATCCAGAAAATTGCTTTTAAGTATATTGTTATCAGGGTTTGTATTAGAGCTATTTATTTTTTCATGATGTGTTCTGAAAATCTCCAAACTTTCTTTGAGATCTGTCACTTGCTTTGGTTTCCTTTTTGTGTTATCAGTAATTTCTTTTATGTGGCTGATATTTGCTAAATGTTTTGATTTGACTGCTAGTCTCTGTAAGTTTTTGGGATTTACTGAGTAAGATTGAATTTTAAGTTTCTCTAAGTTTATTGCCACTTTGTGATTTACAATTTCTGAATACTTTGCATTTAATGATTTTAATTCAGAGTTTGTTTTAATATATTTGGTGTTTAAATTCTTTCTTATAGCATCAATTGTTGATTGTAGTTTTATTAATTCATTATCCCATTGTTTTCTTTTGTTTAGATACCAATTTTTAATTCTACCATATAGATAGGATTTTAAGGAATCCCATATGATGGTCTTAGAAGTCTTATTATTGTCATTTATATCAAGAAAGAACTTTATCTCACTTAGAAGCCATTCTTTAAATCCAGTAAGTGTGACAATGTATGCAGGTAGTCTTTGCCATGTTATTAGGTCTTTTGGTGTGATATTAACCTTGAATAATATGGCATTGTGGTCCGACAATGGACAGGAACTAATTAAAACTTCCTGAACTTTAGAAATTAAGTCATTAGTAACTAGTACTTTATCAGTTGTTGTTTGTGTACCATATCTATAAGAATAATGAGTGTATTTTAATGATTGTGGTTCTTTTATAACATATATATCCCTAAGGCCTAGTATGTCAATAAAATTTAATTTTTTGGCTGCTGAGGACGTTCTGAATTTATCATCTCTAGTGGTATCTTTTGTGGTAAGAAGACAATTAAAGTCACCTGCGTGTATTATTTCTCCTTTGGCTTTGGTAGTTATTAACTCTTAAGTGTTTATTCACTGTTTCTTCTCCGATACCAGGTATCCAGTATGTATTTACTAAAGTTACATATCTTTTATTAATCTCTAAAACTACTAAACATAACATGCCATTCTTATTTTTTCCAATGCTGCACAATAAATTATTTTATCCGTGGATGTGACTGCTGGATTTCGTTTCTCACAAATACCAACTCTGAGGTGAACGGGCACGTATTGGGGACTCCGTGGCTGCAAGGTTACTTAGTATTCTTTCACAGACAACATGCCATTCTTGTTAGAGTATGTGTCTATAATTTTGGGTATTGGTAATGATTTCTTCCATAATATCATCGTGCCTCTTCTTTTGACTTGGTAGTGAGATTCCGTAAGAACCGTATAACCATTGAAGGACATTCTATCTAGGTCTTTATTAATGATATGAGTTTCTTGTAGAAAGACTATATCTGCTTTGTTCACTTTCAAATATTTAACTATACTTCCTCTTTTAATAGGATTATTAAGGCAATTAATATTTAGAGACATACATTTATATGATAACATTTTCAAGGATACAAATATATCTGTTAGATTTCTTTATGGGCAGGTATTTCAAAACAAACAGAATTAGCAAAACATTTGTAATTATATACAACTCTAAACATGGAAAATTAGATTCCTGGCTTGATGAATACATCATCCAAGCCACCATCTCTAACAATCCTACGTCAAATCAACCTTTTAATAATGCTTCTACCCTCTGTTGATTACGTATACAGATCAACATATTCATTATTTCTTTAACATTGTGTTTTATGTTGAAAATCATAAAGACTCAAGACTTCTAATAAAACATACTATATAGGTCTAGTTACACATAAGATGCAGTTATGAAGTAAATGCTCATATTCCACATATTTGTCAGTGTTTAATAATATGATTGCATTCTCAAATTTCAACTTACATATAACTGACTCAAACAACATTATAAAAAATTGAGACTATTATAAACAATAATATCTCTTTGGTTATGTCTTAATTATGAGTAGTGGATTTGTATCTAATTCAAATTTACTGTTTACATTAGTATTTCATGTTATAGGAAGAATTTAATTAGTAGTTAAGCTTAAGCTTAATTTTCTCCTTTCCTCTGTCTCCTCTCCCTCCCCATTCACTCCTCCCCCACTGTAGACTTATAAGCTACAATTGGGATAATTTATCCGAAGGTTAGGAGCGTGATGCTTATCATATTTAATTTATGTTATTATATTGCTGCATGTTTTTTAAACTTATTAACTTGTGATAGTCTTCCCTTTCCTTTGTTAATCTTTCGATCCCTCTGTATATTTAGGCTTATTCTAAATGCCTTTTATTATTCCTTGAGATGTTAAACTGCTAAACGTATATGCTATGAGAAGGAAATTAGAATAGGTGTGTATCTCTTTAATTAGTTAATTAATGTACACATAAAAAATATCTGAAGCTTATTTACATTCACTCTTAGATTTCATGTATTACTTACTATTACTGCTCAAGATCTTGGGTATGTGCCTCCAAGGGTTACCATCCTGTTGGCTATGTTTCATATTTTAACTTTTCTATAAATCATAGTGTACTGGTCTATCATATATCATGACTTGCTCAATAAACATTTGATATTATTGAATTATTACACTGTCAGTGGGGTTCAACCCCTTTTTTGTCTCTTTTTTCTCTTTTTTCACTTTTTCAAAACTAAAGAATAAAATAGTATGTATTTCATCATTTTCTATTACATAATATAAGCATTGTTACTGGGGAGTTAGATCTATGCGCACTTATGTTAAGCATTTAACTCTTAACCTATGACTTCACTAAATATAACTGTAATAATTTTATTCTGAATCTACATACAATAAAAGGAACCTTTCCCCTTCCCTCCTTTCACCCTCTCTCTTAGGATGTTTGTCTAAACTTGTTGTCTCTCCTCCACTACAATGTTTGTTATTGGTATCTTAATGTTTGCATTGTTTCAATGTCTGTACAGCACAAATCACATTGTTGAGACAAGATATTAGCTGAGGGGTTTCATTTTAAAATATGTTTCACTACAAGCTTTCTTCCTTGAATTAGAATGCCCAAATCCCTCAATCTTCATATTTAATTATCTATTTTAAATCTTTAAGAGCAACATTCATCCAAAGCTTCTACCTTCATCATATTGCCATGTTTAGTTAGGGGACTAAGAAAGTGTTTCAGACTTGCTTGTACTAATCAATGTCTGCATAGCAACGATCTAACACAATATTCAGGTACATAAATGCACTTACAGATTTTAGACAGTGTCCCACCAGCTAACTGTTAGCACAAAGTTCTGTTTTGCTTTTCTGGCTGTGAAATTACAATTCAAGTATTTTAAATTGGTCTGTAACTTTCGAGACTGTATAACTGTCACATTCCACCATTTTCTTTTGTCGCAGATGATTCTTGGTGTGCGACGCAAGTTGAAAGGTCAAATGCATCACAGATACAAGTTCCTACGGTCTTGCGCTAACCTGAAGAGCTGACAGGATTTAAAATGCTCGAGCCCTGGTTCTTATGAAGTTTTTCCTAGCCCTAGAATCAACTGTATTCTTGAGGTATATGAAAGTTTTCCAAAGCTATTCTTGCTTTGATATGCTCGTGCATTGTTAAAGTAGAAGTCATTGCATGTGAAAAAAAAAAGAATAAGCAGGTCAATACTGATTATTTATTTATTTATTTTTTTAAATAAAAACACCATCGACAGTATAAATCATCTACAGTATATCTTTAGAAGAACTCTACCCATCCCAGATGACTGGCACTATACTTTATTTTAAAGAAATGAGAAGAAAAACATATAATGATTCATTGCAGCTGTGACAACAGTTACGAGAGTCTCTCCAACAGTATACGCCCAAGCCCTAAGTCTCCCTTCCACCACAAATCTGACAGCAGTTCTATCTTTACCAATTCAGAGCTTTATGTCTATAATATAGATTACATTTAAGAAAGGCATTTATATATGATTTGTTATTTATACCATACACCTTGTTAAATACAATAAACTATATTTCACAATCCTTCACGTCCAACAAGTTCAGTGCACCCATGAAACCACACCATCTTATTGAATCATACTATTAGATATATAAGGGATAAGAACCTAACAAAATGACTGGGAAAAGGACAAAGAAGACAAATAAGGTTACTTAGTAACAGGAACAATTAGGGTGTGGGGAAGAAAGAAGAAGCAGGCACATATATTTACACATGTAAATTATAAGACTTTACCTCATGATTTTTGTGTTGATCTTGTTTTTAAGGGATATGACCACTGGAAGTTGGAGATTTTATATCTTATTTCCCTTTAAGTTTTTAGTGATTTTGTCCTTTGTTGTTGCCTTGCCATTATTAGCTTGTCTTTTTAGGCTTGGTAGGGACAGATCCCTATCTTCTAATTTGTCTAGTAAGTTGTGTTTTTTGACAAAGTCCATTGCTTCTTCAATATTATTAAAGTTTTTTGACCATCAGGAAGAGTGATTTTTATTCTGGCTGGAAAAAGTAACTGGGCTTTTATATCAGCTTTTTTGAGGTCTTTAATGAGAGGAACACATGGTTTTCTTTTTGCTATGGTTACAGATGTATAATCATTATCAAATATAATAATTCTTCCATTGTCTTGAATAGGATTTCCTGACCAGGCAGTGCTTAACACTAGATCTTTATCCTGTGTTGACAAGAACTTAACTATGATAGATCTTGCTGAAGATGAATTACTTGATACAGAAGGACTTGACAGTGACCTATGTGCCCTCTCAATTCCATAAGGTAGAGGCTCAGGAAGATTCAATACTTTAGGCAGCCAATTATTTAAGAACAGAACCATATTATTTCCATCTGACTTTTCAGGGACTCCATAAATTCTGATATTATTTCTCCTTGATCTTGACTCTAGCTCTTCCGTTTTCTCTATTAATGTGTTATTTTGTTTCAATAGAAAATTTATTTGGCTGTCATTCTCTATCTGTCTTCCATCTATTTCATTTATAGATTCCTCCAAGCTTGTTATTTGATCTGAATGTTTTGAAATAATCTCCTTTAAGTCTTCAATTTGCTTCTTACTTTCTTTCTTCACATTTTCCATGATGTTTTCTAAATTGTCCATTTTTGTAGAGAGGTCTTTTATACTTGAAATTATAGTTTGTAAATCTTTTTTCATTAAGCTGTCTTGAGCTGAAGATTTTGAATGGCTCATGACTACAGCAGGCTGTATACAGTTGTTGAAGTTCTGGCAGGTAATTTGTGAGAAAAAATCACTGAAAATTCAATTTTTTTTCCAGCTGCTAATCCACAGTGATAGAGTATTTATAAGGTAGATTTTCCAGTGAATTTAGAAAATTTCCAATTAAATCCTGTCAGAAATAAAATTTATAGACAGAGCATCAAGAAGCTGCTGTTCTCACTCTGACATCTTGGCCACGCCCCAATTAACACACTACCTTGTTTATTTCTGATGTTGGCATTATTAGTTGAGTTTATGTATTCATTTGTTGATTGAGTGATTGATTGACATTTGTTTACTAGGAAAGTCTGCAGGGTAGGAGCCCATTTTCAGAGGAGACCCGAGGAGAACAGTTCCAAAGTATTACAAAACATAATAGTTTTACAAACTTCAAAAATAATACAAAAAATAAATAATTATATCAAAGTAGACATACTATGAAAACATTTGTTAAGAATAGATACAAGTTATATGACAATGATTTAATATTTAGAGAAATTTTAGACAGTTTATAGAGAAAGTAAGGGCAAGTTAGTATAATGTTGTTGTTGTCTTTCGGCTTTTCCCGGTTAGGGGACGCCACAGCGGAACTCCAGCCTGCTAATGATTGGCAGTAGATTTTCACGAACGCCGAGGTGCCAGCTCGACGTTCAACCTTCAACAAAGGCACGCCCATTTACACATCTTTCGAATGCCCACCCAACCGTGGGGAGGACATGCAGACTCCACACAGAAGGCACTCCCCACACTCCAGCTGAGAATCGAATGGGAGAACCTCTTGCTGTGAGGCAACAATGCTACAAACAGGAATTACAATATGAAGTGAGAGAAAATCAGGCTTATGGTATATTTAGAGAGAAAGCCAAGAGGAAAAATTGCTAGAAGCAAGGAAGTGAGTGAAGAAGGGAGGGTAAGGAGGTACAAGGTATGAAAAGGTACTTATTCACATTTAGGGATATAATTTATTCTGGTGATGAGAAAGAACAGAGCCATCCTTTGGCTAGGAAGTCTTTCAGGATGTGTTTGTAGTATGGGAGGGAGGCTATTGACCTGATGTATACAAGTAAGTTGTTCCAGGCCTTAGCAACATGGTATGAGTATAGACAGTGGGCAGTAGATTTGATAGGTTTGTTAGCCAGCAAGTGCTCCCTCTCTGTTCAGTCTGTATTTTCTGTATCTTACTTCATTTTTGCACTCCTTCTTTCTTTTAATGACTACCTGAAATTCTGCATTCCATCACCAGCTTTCTTTATGTACTTTATCTCCACACCTGACTCATCCACATATGTGTTCTATCATCTCCACACATGCTACTTTGAGACACTGACATTCTTCTTCATCTCTGCATATTTCCTCTTGTTCCTGAGGTGCTAGAACCCTACGTATTTCATTGAACTTTTGAGCTTTCACTCCAGTTAACTTCCATGTCTTCAGACTAGTTTCTTTTGACCTTAGAACATTCTCTAATGACTGTTTGCAGCTAGTTGTAAACACCAGTGGTTTAAGATGGGGGCCAGCTGTTTCACAATAGATGACGTTGCAATATCTCTTCTGAACCCAGAGCCCTTTCCCTACTATCTTGGTGAACCATGTGTTGGCCACCCTCAAGTCATTTGCCAGACAAAGGTCTAGAATGGCCTCTCATTATTCCTGTTGTCCCAACCATGTGGACCTAGGCAATCCTCATATCCTGTTCTGTCTGTCTGGCCCAGTATAAGCATTCAGATTCCCCCATTATCAAAACTAAGTTATTTTCTCCTACTTTATCAAGGGGATCCTGCAACTGCTTTCTTATCCCTGCCATTACACCCTTGCTGCAGAGCATATGCTGAGATTATGATGAATGCCCTGTCTTTATGCTTGAGTCTGACACCAATTCTAATGATGTTCTTCACTGTCTTCAGAAAACTGTTTCATTATAGTTCCCATATCATTTCTTGTCTGTCCTCTCTCTGGGCAGTTGACTTTGAATCCCAAGCCACAGATGTTTTGCTGCCCTGCCCTTCCACCTTGTCTCCTATATACATAGAATATACACTTTACTCCTTATCATGTCATCCACTTTCAAACTGCATCCTGTCAGTGAATTTATATTCAGCGTAGCAATACTTAGTTCATTTTTGGCAGATCGATTGGTTTTATGTCTAGCTTTTTCTCAGCAGAGTTATCCCATATCTCAGTCTGGGCAACTGGAAACTGGATGGTCAGTAGTTTACTAATCCAGCGCTACTAAGTTTTATGCTGGATACATAGTGGCCAATGAGGGCACAAAGACCCCTCCCACTATCAGGATGGATTTCTGCCTCAGATTGTAATAGGCTGGGTCCTCCATTCACATAACAGTCTGTCATCCATGTTCTGCTATCTAGATGTGCACAATGGTTGATGCCTAAAGGGGTTGTTCTGTATAGCTCATCCACCAATAGATGCAACCTAAAGTCTGTGCTACTGCTGCCCAAGACTCCATACAGTTATGGGTGTCTTCTGATGGCAGACCTCTCAAATAGATTCTAAGATTCACACTGATCCAGGGCTATTGAGTCTTATGATTTTTTATACCTTGTCAATACCGTCCCTCAGACTGCACCTCCTTTCTCCTTGAGGGGGGGGGGTATATCAGTCATTAAATTTATGAAAACCCATCCAGTTATGTTAAAAAAAGATAGTGAGCTGCAGGGGAGGTTTATTTTGGAGGTTAGAGAGATACAGGGTTAGAAACCTGTCACCCCACCATGTTTTATTTATCTTTTGGTGAAGGTTTAGGTCCCTGGCTCTGCTATTGGTGGAGCCATTTTACTTACAGAAATGCAACAGATCCAAAATATCTGGGTCTCAATTGGTATGGTAAGCCAGAGATCTCCCTGCAAAACCCTCAAAAGCCTATAAGACACTGAATAAATAGATAGAACTTACAAACTCTCTCGATAGCTTGGGGACTTTAGGTCTGTGATCATTTTGGTTAAGAACTTTTGGGATCTTTCTAACTGTTTGATATGTTTAGCGAGATACCTCCTTGAAGGGTCATGCACTCAGTAATTGGGCTGATCTATGCTATGCTGTGTATAAGAGAGGGATTATCTCTTTTGAACTGGATGATATTCCTTTGGCAATCTGCTGTGCTAAATAAAAGGATTTCCTGACAATCAGTGCCATATGTTGGTCAAAAAAGAGGGAATTATCAACCAAAGTTTCTAGGTTTCTGACTACATTTTTTAGTTGTGTTTTGCCTATACAATATGATGAGGAGAAGGACTGTCTAGCAAAAGTGACAATACTATACATTTTACCATTTAGTTTGACTCCATTTTTAGTTCACCAAGAGTTTACTACTGATAATTCTTTTGAAGGATTTGGGAATCAGAGGGTGACTTAACAATCCCCAGTTAACATTCATCTCCAAACGTTTGTTAGCTAGAATTCTTGTCTCATTGATTGGAGAGCTGAGAAATAAAGGCCAAAAAAGGAGATGTTCCAGGACCAAGGCATGAAGGACACTAATGGTCATTTTCACAGATACTGATGAGGCACCTGCAACTCACAGTGTGTGGATTCAGTCTTTCAACCAGTTTGCTATCCATTTTACCACATACATATATATTTTTAAAGCATTTAGATTCTGTATGATGACAGCATGGTGAATAGTGTCAAAAACCTTGGTCAGTGCAAAATACACTGAGTGTACAGCGTGGCTACTGTGTATAGCCTCTGTCACCTTTTTGAAGAAGTTTATCAGATTCAGTGTACAGAATCTACTTTTGACAAAGCCAAACTTTGTGAGTCAAATTTAATAACATTCTTAATACCATAGATAATGAGGCCTATTATAACATGTTCTGTGGTGCTGCAGATGAAGCTTGCAAGACTGATTGGGCTGTACTTAACTGGCTCAGTTGAAAGACCACCCTTATGGAGGGACATCACCACTGCAGTGTGCCACTCATCATGGTTGAAGCCAGTAGCTAAACGTAGGTTAAACAGTTTAAGGAGTGGATCTGCAAGGGCAAAACCCGGACCACACCACAAAAGGAGGGGGTGTATCCATATTCATAAAGGATACCCGCACCTCCAGGTTGGTGGCAACGCACGAAGCTTCGGAAACCATCCAGGTGCAACTAACCATAGGCAAAACTGCTCTACAAATTGTAGCATGCTACAGGCCACCCTCTCAAACTCAGGAACCCCACACAGCCTTCCTGAAGACACTGGAGGGTATAAATGTATCTCCAAACACCATCATATTGGGTGACTTCAACTACCCGAATATAGACTGGGAACATTACTCAAGCCCTAACTTTCTAGCCCAACAGTTCCTGGAGTTCATAAATTCAAATGCCATGGAACAGCTAGTCACTGTTCCCACGAGAGGAGAAAATATACTAGATCTCATTATCACAAACATGGGGACAAAATGCTCCACACTGGAAGTATATCCCTCATTGGTGAGATCTGATCATAAACTAATCTCACTGGAAATCCACATCCCGCCCCACCCCAAACAAAAAGACCACAGTGAAGAACTTCTCTAAAGCAAACTTCACACTACTCAAGACTGGTGTGGTATCCTTCAAGGCCCCTGAGCCAGTGGAAACCACAACCCAAGCTGCGGAAGCCCTTACAAATGCCTTCTATGAACACCTCCAGGACTGCATGGATCAGGCAATCCCAAATAAAACCAAGACTCTTTCCACAAAGGGCAAACGTCCAGTCTGGTGGACCCCAGCCATTAACAAACTTTACAATAAGAGGAGAAAGCTATTACATGATAGAACAAAATCCATAAAAGGGAAGTCACCCGTGATCATTATTAGTAAAAAAATACGAGCACTCATAAAATCAACTAAGGCCAATTTTGAGAGAAAAATTGCCATGGATTCAAAGGACAATCATAAGGCCTTTTTCAGCTATGTTAGGAACCTGGGTGGAAACTCCCAGATATGCTCAGAATTAGTCCAAAATGATACAAAAATCACTGAACCCACAGACATTGCCAACATACTGGCAGACAGGTTCAGTGCAAACTTCACCCCTCTCCCCTAAAGGAGAGATAACTATCCCAGCCGAGTGTAGCCTCCCAGACATCTCAAATGCGCAGGTGAAAGCTGCTCTCTCTAAAGCTAAAAACACAGCATCAATGGGACTGGATGGTGTCCCCGGCTGTGTGCTACACGAGCTAAATGAGGAATTAAACCCGCACATAAGGCAGCTGTTTAATCTCAGCCTTACCACAGGATACGTGCCCAAGGAGTGGTGTACGGCAACTGTGGTCCCACTCCACAAAGGCGGTGCCTCTACGGACCTTGGTAATTACCGCCCCATAAGCTTAACAAGTCTAGTCTGCAAAGCTATGGAGAGGATCATAATGGGGCTCATAAACAAAGATATAGGGGACTTGCAGACATTGGACCCGACCCAGTTTGGCTTCGTCAAGGGCAGATCATGCCTTTTGAACTTGGTTGACTTCTTCGAAACAGTCACCAAGGCCATTGATGAGGGAAAGGCAGTCCATACAGCCTACCCTGAAAAGGCTTTCGGCACAATACCCCACTCGGGTATTGTAGAAAAACTTACCAGCTTAAATGTAAACCCATATGTCACAAGATGGGTTGCAAACTGGCTTAAGGACAGAACCCACAGGGTTAGAGTTGCTGGCGCTATGTCAGACTCCAAGCCGGTCACAAGTGGTGTCCCACAGGGCTCGGTCCTTGGCCCCCTATTGTTCGGCATCTACTTCTCAGAAGTACAGGCCATCATGGGAGGACTTTGGCTGACAAAGTTTGCAGATGACTGCAAACTGGGCGCCATAGTGGAAAGTGCATCGGACACGGATATCCTTCAGAAGGGACTCACGGAAACAGATAGCTGGTGCCAGAGCCATGGCCTGAAGTTAAACGCCAAAAAATGTATAGTCATACCCTTCGGGAAAAACAAGGTAACCCCAAGCTACCATACAGGCGGCAATCCACTAAGCACAGAAGAGGTTATCAGGGACCTGGGGACCCAGGTTGACAGTGGCCTTTCTTTGACACTCACGTTGCTAAAGTGGTTAGAAAGACCTTCTACATTGCCCACCTGATCATGAAGGGATTCACATCCAGATCTAGTGAGGTCATTGTTCCCCTGTACTCTTCACTTATCAGACCAATGATCGAGTACAATGCCCCATTCGGGATGTATCTCACTCGACATCTGCAGCAATTGGAGAGACCCCAAAAGTTCCTCACCAAAAGGATAAAGGGACTCCAAAATCTGTCATATGCTGCCAGATTGAAGAAACTCCAGCTCTATTCAGTCGCATACCGTCTGCTCAGAGGTGACATGTGCCTGACATACAAGGCCATGTCCAACCCGGAATTAATGGACATGCTCCACCTCAAAAAATCCAAATCCACCAAAACCACTAGAGCAAGTGACTTAAACCTTAGCACGGATATAAATAGGGCGTGCTGGAGGGATAGATTTATCACTCAGAGACTCCCTATGCTATGGAATAAAATCCCGGTCCATGTGAGGCAGAGCACCTCGCTGGCTCTGTTCAAGAGAAATCTTGACCTGTGGATGGGAGATCGTAGGTTTACCCCGGGAATCATCTCTGTGTCACTGCTGGACAGAGGCACAACAAACTAATGGGCACAGTATTTTTTCATATAAGGGGTGGCGTAAGCCACAAAACGTTGGGCTAGGCTTATAAATGCCTTAGGGCAGATAGCCTAGTATAAACCTATGAACCTATGTTTAACACTACTAATTAAACAACTGGGTATATTGTCAGGTCCCATGAAAGAAGGTATTTTGGTTAGCACATTAAAGGATTCATGGTTTTCAGGATTTTGGATAAAAGTCTTGTGGGTGAAGTTGGCACTAAATTTGTTTGTAAGAATATTGGCAAGATCTTTTGGGTCAGAATAAAATATGCCTTTATGAATATATTTAGAGCAATGTAGGATGTTGTTTCTTAGTTTTCTAATGTAGCTAAATAAAGATTTATAGAAAGATTTATAATTATCTTTGGCTTCAGAGGCCAGCCTGAGTTCATGGGCTCCTTTAGTGGATGCCATAGTAACTTTAATTTTTTTTTGTAATACTTTTGATATTTTCCTTGAGAAGGGTGGCTTTGGAGCTGCTATATGGACTATGGAGTTTATTTTGTTGTAGAGTTTATTTATGGTGGTGGACTGCTAGGGTAGTTTGTTTTGGTATTTCCCATGGTGCTTGGTTCTGGTAGGAATGTCTTGCTCTACACATTTTTCTAAATGAGTGTAGAATTCCGTATCTTGCTTGCTGCTGTATCATAGTAAGGGGTGGTGTCATCATATGCGAGTTTTGATAATTCAGGTAGGTTGACGTTGCCACATTTGTAGTGTTTAAAATCCATGAGGTTTGCCATGGGGGGCTTTTGGTAGTTTAAAAGAGAAGATCACACATTTGTGGTCAGACTTCACTGGGGAAGGAGATAACCAAGAGAGTAGTACAAGAGGTTGCCATATTTATAAGAGTCAAGTCAAGGATTTTGTGTCCTCTGGTAGGTTTGTTTATCAACCGCTCAAGGGAATATTTATTTATAAATCTAGGAATTTTTGGACATATATGTTGGAAGTGTAGGTGTTCTAGTTTATTCAAGGGTAATTAAAGTGATTCAAAATAATGGAGTTTTTGCACATAGAAACATCATTTAGAACACAGAGGAACCTTATGTGGACATCAGGAGACAAAAAAGGTATTCTGCAACAAGCAATTAATTGATAATTAATCCTATCTAGAATTATCTGTAGTTCAGTGAGTTCAGTTTGTGGGTCCCTAGGGATCTGGCTGTATAACTGGGAGGGCTTGATATGAACCTGGTACCATCCATCCTTGAGACAGAAGCACACACATACGATTTCCAAAGAAAACATATCTAGGTAATATTTCATATAAAATCCTTATAACTTTGCTATATTAATCAAAAAAGTTTGGAACCAATAATTTGAAATCCTATTGGAGAATGGCTATATTTTAGATTTCATACTAACAAACCTAGGACCTTACACTTCTCTACCATGGTTATACTCTCTGTAATTAACACAGATCATGATACCATCATCTTTGGCCTAGGGGCAAATTCAAGCTCATCATTTAATAAATCATCCTCTCTAGACTTTACAGATGAGAACTATGATGCAGTATATGACATACTTATGAAGTAGGCTGAGATGCTATCCTCAGTGACCTGAGTCCACTCAGGATACCATCTATGACTTGTGATATTATTAACTTCAGCATTAATGAATGTATGACAGTAAGACACCCATATATGATAAAATCAACATCAGTCCATGGTGGAATTGCAAAATGAATGAGTTAGCACCAGTCTCTTACTTTGCAATGTCCATAATTTTGCCTCATATTTTTCATCTACACGTCATAATATGTATAATGTCTCTGACATATCATTTAGGATTACAGTCACTGAAGTGATGCCAAGCATTAGAGTTTCAGTCTTCTTATTTTCCAGCAAATGTAAGTTAACGGAAAACCTATTACTGTGTTAATTCTCTTTAAGTGCAATGTTTAAAAACAAATCCTAATTTTGTGCACTTGTCCCTCGTTACTTTTGTTTTTACCTCCAGTTTTCAAGTTAAGAAGTTGAAAACTATGCATATGACAAACATGATGCAATACAATGTTCAGAATAAAACAACACCTAAAATGGAGTCTACTATATTTTGGTATGTAAGCCGCATACAATGTACAATGCTAGATAACTGACATTTGAAAGTGGCAGTTCACAACATTTAAGGTCATAATACTCCTTACAAAGTTAACTATACCAAGGCAGAAGTTCAGCACCCATAGGTTTGATGCTCATAAGGGTTAAGACTGTAGTGCAGCTCTTTGTTTCAAATACCAATTCCAAAACTGCAATATGTTTTAGAACTCCCCTTGCACTGAGGTACACTCTTCTTGCAGTTAAATAGTAGTGGTTTGAAATGTGCAATCTCTGCCCCCATGCTGGGAACACATGAAACAAGTTTCAGTGTTCACTGTCTTGTTTAGTTCTCAGGTATTCATGCCTGTACTTTTAGTTATTGAACATGTATATGCTAAGGCCATGTCTAAGGGATACGCACACCTCTCAACTGTACAGATTTTCATAGAATGTCCAGATTTCTGCCTCATATTTTGGTCTATTCCTTATAAAATTGTATTTTTTTTTTTGACAGATCACTGAGATGATCAGGGATCAAAATCAATAAATAATGAAATGCATTTCAGTTTCAAACTTCATATCCTTCAGAAAATGCATGCCAGCACAAATCCTGTTATTTTAGCAACTTTCTAAGTTTGTAAGAGCAGTATTTAAAATGTGTACCTATTTCTGGGCCTTTGTGCCCCCATTATGTCAGGGTTTGTCCAGATTTCTTGTGCTAAGAGGATGAGAGATATGGGACTAAGTTAGAATAAAATTATGAAAATATTTTACATAGAGTGGAAGAAGAGTTTAAGAAAAGCTATAGATGAAGCGTCAGTCCTTTTAGGGGGAATAAATCTAACAGCTGTTATAAAAGTCATAATGACAAAAGTTGGAGTTTAATACCAGTTTTATTCCACAAAGTGATAGTGATCTGCAATACATAATATTTATACACTGATTGTTGAAACAAGCTCATATTAAAAGAAAGGGTTTGATTCCATCCTTGTTGTGTACTTTTGGGCTACCATCAGAAGGTTGCAAAATAATGGAGTCTGTAACAGTGAGATAGCATCTAATAATGTACCGCCTATAACTTAATTGGATGCATTCATTGGATCTGGTCAGACTAAATCTTGTCACATGGCTTCCCCATTTCAGCCTACAAGGGTATTATTTGTTAGCAGTTAGGAGCTACACCCACCTAGATTAAGGGGGGATACAGTACCTTACAGAAAACACTATCCCTTCCTTAAGAAAATCAGTAAATCTAGGAGAAAGGCTAAACTGGAGGGAAAATCTTAGCATTACAAACTGCATATTGAATGCTACTAAAATTCAACAAACCACACTTTCATTTTGCTGAATTCAAAATACCAGCCTTCAGGCAAATGGACTTAACCGAATAATGGTTCCCATATTTTATGGATAATCTTAAAATGTTCTGCTTTTCCAGATTCTGTTACTGTGTATTTTTGTAAGCTCCAGTCAAGCAGCATGAATATAATGTAGATGCTTACTGAGATATTTTTGTGAAATGTACTGTGGTATTTAACAAGGTTGTCTGCAGACCACATCAAACAAGTAATATGAATTTGCTGTGATCCATAGACCTACCAATGTCCTTGGCATATGCTGATAATATTACTACACATACTGTCATGGGAAGGAAGCTTTAGTATGGAAATACAGTCACCATTTAAAAAAATACAGGTTTACAATTTAGAACTCCAAAACTGAGACACAGTAGATAGGATAGTAATACTAATACCTGTTACTTTAATAATGATAACCTCTCTCTAAGCTCTGATGTGGGGCTACTTTGGAAAATTTTTTAGCCACTTAGACTGAATCTCACACAATATTGTAGTCTTACCAGAACCTTTAAATATCTTTTTATGTCTTATTCAGTAGGAGTTGATTTATTTCACAAAATATGAATGATCCATTTGATGAAGAAAACATCTAACATTTGAATAATATTTTAATTTAAACTCAATATATTACTACAGTTTGTATACTGGGCATATATTTTTTATTACTTGCATGACTAAAAACTAAAGCTATGGGCTTTTCTCTGTAATTTAGGGAATGGTTTTAACCACATTAAATGGCAACTTTTATACTTGCCAGCAAACCAGAGTGAGAGTAAAATAGACCTTTTCTTAACATAATTTATTTAATGAAATGTTTTGAACTGATAATTCAGGATGAGGCATCTAGTGCTAAAAGATCTAGTTTATTTTTGTCTGGATAAAATGGGAGAAGGTATTTACAAGACAGAAGTGCAAGAGAAAGAAATTACTACATTTAACATATTTCAACTGGAATTAATAAGGCTGTAAGTAAGGATTTTTTTGTAAATTGCATGTGAATTAATATGCTTATAATCCTATATTATAACATTTTATCATGGCCAGCCCTATGCAAAGGCCAGCTGTTGTTTCTGTTGTAGGGACACTTTTCAATATTTTTTCATTTATTTTTTTTATAGTAAAGAAAAATGGCATGCACACTCCAAGGCCGTATAAGTGTATTTTGAGAAAGGCTTAGTAGTGGCCTCTGTACTGAACCCCGCCTAGTCTAAAACTAGTCTTTCTCAGAGGTGTGCACAGGAGGTCATCATAGTTTCTACTGGGGGGAGGCTTGGGATAATGCCATTATTTCTCTACTTTTTTCACAAATCTCAGAGGTGTGCACAGGTCACTATATCCTGTGTTGGACTGGGAACAGTGTAGTCATTATTTCTTTTACTTTTCTCACAGTTTTCACAAGTGTGCACACATGGTCACTATAGTTTGTATAAGAACACCATGCTGTTTAGGAGTAATATTTTTTTTCTCACTTTCCTCATAATGCCCATTTGATAACCAGGGGGTGACCTGACAGCAATGTCTAGTCACACAGTAAGTAAATGAGGGCTGAGAGAATCAAACCCTGTACCAGATGGAAGTACAGCTCACAGCCTTAACTCTCTGCACTAACTACCAGATGCATATACAGATGGCTATCTTTTGTGGGAGTGTACGTAGGCATGCTGTTTATATGTCTGACAGCCAATTCTGTTTTTTTTTTCCAGTTTAGTCCCATTCTAACAAAAAGATACATAGAATGTGGCTGTCTTTTGGGGGTAGGAGTGAGGAGGCATGCTGTGTATTTGTACAGATTTGAAGTGTATATGACCATGGTCATTTGTGCCTTCACTTTCATCCCAGTCAAGCACCTAGATGGAGATACACAGAAGATGACCTGGGGTGGGGCAAGCTAGAGAGGCATGTATTATTCTCAGATATGATTTATATATCCTTTCCAACATTTGTCTTCACAGTTTATTGCAAATTGCTAGTTTGTCAACTTTGAACATTAAGGCTTGGACACAACTTATTTCTTCCTTGAAAAAAAATATAAATAAAACTGGATTTCTTTCCTTACAATTTTTGTTCAGGCTATTTTTGAATTAAAAGTTTGGATAAAAGTTCTAAAATGCACCCTGGAGCATCTAGAACATTCATGGCTTCTGGTGGTCTAGCAGCCCCCAGATACCATTATAACATGGGTCGAGGTAGGTGTTCAGTATTATTCTGAACTACAAACATTTCCCCTACCTCGACCCATGTTAAAACCCATTCCTAGATTGTTTTTTTGACATCGATATTACCGTTTTCGAACTTCTGTGTTCGATGATAGTACAGTCGACGAGTACGGTTCGAAATTTTGATAGTAAACCTATATATATATATATATATATATATATATATATATATATATATATATGTGTGTGTGTGTGTGTGTGTATTTATGTATGCATATACATATGTCCTCTTTTATGCTGTCTGCAATTTGATAGATGTCCATTATTTTTCATTATTGAAGCCCAGATGGCACACATTTTAGAGCTCAGGCACTGGGGGACCAAGGTTGTGTGGCAGGGTGTGAGCAGATTACATAAATTTGCCTATCCTGGGTGTTTGGAGTGTGTTTCTGCTTGTGACTTGGCACTCCCTACTGGAGACTTTGGAGTGAAACAACAAACACAGACAGGTTGATGAATGCTCAACAATGGGGCTGGGGGGTTGCAGCTGACACTGAGTACAGTGATGCACTTGATATCATGCATGTTCCACCACAGTAAGGGTTCCATTCCCCTTGTATAGTAAAATCACCGCCCTGATGACATATATGATGTTCTCCCTCTGACTCTGACTCTTCTTGGGGGCAGTGAATTACTAGGATGTACTGTGAGGACAGTCCTTTCCTTGACAGTGTGGACCACATTCTGGAAGTAATATGGCAAGATTCACTCCATTCTCACAACATAAGGAAATGACTGAGTCACTAGGGAAAATATGACAGAGATCAGCACTTGAGGTGTGTGTGTGTGGGGAGGGGGCAACAAATTGATGTTTGAGGGCTATTTCTTGATGTGGAGGAAGAAAATAGGATAACCCTTCATATTACACCTGCCATCATCATACTGCATGTTTGGCAGAACATAACAACCACTGCATAGTTTCAAGGCTCTTTAAATGCACAACATGATGAAATGACACTCATAATATTTACTTCTTGTAACAGCAAAACATATTTTAATACTGCAGCTGTCAGACAACCCTTGGAATTTTCTTGCTGTTTTTGATGGTATGCTTCTATTCACATTGCTTATATTGTAGCATAAGTTTTAAACTTTGCAATATGCACTGGTGTAATGATCTTCAGTGTATGCTTTTAATGCACTGATCTGATTAAAACAAAAAATATATATTCCTGCTTGCCATCAGGAAGTGCCATAGGAGCTATACTGTCTACCTAAACTATTAGATGTCACTTCCCTTCAGTTTAATATCTCCTCAGACAGTAGCGGCTATGAATAAACTCATCTCACTCTCTCTCCCACTTATATCTGTTCATTAGAATTTCCCATTCTTCTGGTTTTATGAAGTCATTTGCTTTTATGCATCCGACTGGTTAGACACAGGTCACAGCTGAAAAGGTTCCTCAGAGCAGCCCTTCTGCCTGGTTAACACGTTTAAAAAAATGAAATAGATTATCTCAGTTTTTTGCACATTTACTGTATCCTGAACACTGCTCCTTTTGCAGATTATATTGCTGTCATCAAAAAGGCATGTCATCCGTCTAAAATTATAGGTTCACTAAAGCAGGCTGCTTTAGTTCTGTGCCTGTTATCATAAAGTAAGGTCTTGCATACCTTGTGTGACTTGTGTTTATGCACTACACTCACATTTATTGATTGCTTACATAGCATACCATGTAGAACCTTTCTGTGGTTTCCTTGGTTTCTTAGAGAATCCTTGTACATACGTACATATATATATATATATATATATATATATATTTATTTATTTATTATTTACTGACATTTGATCACCGGGAAAGTCCAACTGGGTAGGAGCCCATTTTCAGAGGAGGCCCAGGGAGAAAAGCTCCAAAGTACTGCAAAACATTTTAAGACTAAGAATTTTACAGTCTTTAAAAATAACAATAAAAACAAATACAGTCTCCATTATTATATAAAATCAGAAATAATATGAAAACATTGGTTAAGAATGAATATAAGTTATATAACAATGATTTAGCAGTTAGAGAGGTTTTAGCCTGTTTATAAAGAAATTAAAGGTAAGTTAGTATAATACAAACAGGAATTGTAATACAAAGTGAGAGAAAAGCAGGCTCTCTGTATATTTAGATAGAAAGCCAGGGGAGAAAAATTGATAAAAGTAAGGAAGCGAGTGAAGAAGAGAGAATAAGGAGATGGAAGGTATTACTAGGTATTTGTCCATATTTAGGTATTTGTTGAGCAACAAAGAGAGAGCTTTCAGCTAGGAAGTCTTTCAGAATGGTTTTGAAGGATGGGAGGGAGGGTTTGACCTGATGGCTACAGACAGGAGTTCCAGGCCTTAGCAACATGGTACAAGTACAGATAATGCCCAACGGATTTGATAGGTTTGAGGACAAACAGGAGTTTCTGGTCAGTGGATTATAATGACACGACTAGAAACATAGTTGTGTAGAATGTTATTTAATGCTGGATGAGGATTCTGGATAATTTTATAGGTGCTAAGAAGCTGTGTATATGTTAGTCGATGGGGTTGTTCTAACCAATTTAGGGTTTTTAGTGCTATACAATGGTAGGTTTTGAAAGGGGTATTTACTAAAAAATGTAACAATTTTGTTATAGTATTGCTCAAGTTTTGATTTTTGTGACACCTGAAGTTTAGTAAGGATGTGACCACCATAAAGAAGTGTGAGGAGGAGATAGGTAGTGGCAAGTGTAACTTTAGTTGTGTTGGTGAGAAAGTTTTTTGCTATATAAAGCATCCCTAGTTTTTGATGAGGTTTGTCTTATGCAATTTTGTATATGCAGATTGAATTTAAAATAATCATCCACTATCAACCCTAATAAGTTACTATGAGAACTGACTTCAGTGGTTGTATTATCAAGAGAGAGGACTTTAAATGTTTTTTTTTTTTCATAGAAGAATATGAGAGGGATTTGGGGGAAAAGTAGTAGTTTGGGTTGTTTTAGGTCTAAGCATGAGTTGTTCATAGGTTCATAGGTAGATACTAGGCTATCTGCCCTAGGGCATTTATAAGCCTAGCCAGAGTGTATTTGGCTTCTGCCTCCCTATTAGATTAGCCTACTGTGCCTCTGTAAAGTAGGTCACATAAGGTACCCTTTTAAGATTAGTTTACTGTGCCTCCGTCTAGCAGGGACACAGAAGAGATCTCAGGAGTGAATTTGCGATTTCCCATCCACGCGTCCAGATTTCGCTTGAAGGGGGTCAGCGAGGGGCTATGTCTAACATGAATTGGGATTCTATTCCAGTGTGAGGGGAGCCTCTGGGAAATGAATCTGTCCCTCCAGCATGTCCTATTTATTTTTGTGCTGAGGTTTAGGTCCCTGGAGCGTGTAGCTCTAAGGGACTTGGATTTTTTGAGGTGGAGCATGTCCATTAATTCTGGGTTTGACATGGCTTTGTACGTCAGGCATAGATCGCCTCTGAGTAGGCGGTAAGCAACTGAGTAGAGCTGGAGTTTCTTTAGTCGAGCTGCATAGGACATCTGTTTGTAGCCCATGATCCTCTTGGTGAGGTACTTTTGGGGTCTCTCCAGTTGCTGCAGGTGTCGGCTAAGGTATATCCCAAAAGGGGCATTGTATTCAATTATGGGCCTGATGAGTGACGAGTAGAGGGGCACAATGACCTCACTTGATCTAGATGCGAACCCTTTCGTGATAAGGTGGGCTATATAGAAGGTCTTTCTAACCACTTTGGCAACGTGATTATCAAAGGAGAGATTACTATCTACGTTGGTCCCCAAATCTCTAATTACTTCTTCCATACTTAATGGATTACCACCCATGTGGTAATTTGTGGGCACCTTGTTTTTCCCAAAGGGGATGACTATGCACTTTTTAGCATTTAGCTTGAGGCCGTGGCTCTGGCACCAAGCATCCGTCTCTGTGAGACCCTTTTGGAGGATGCTTGTGTCAGCTGGAGATTCGATTATGGCCCCCAGTTTGCAGTCATCTGCGAACTTTGTCAGCCATAATCCCCTCGTGTTAGCCTGAACCTCAGAGAAGTATATACCAAACAAGAGAGGTCCCAGAACTGAGCCCTGTTGGATGCCACTTGTAACTGGTTTGGATTCGGACATGGCACCTGTGATTCTGACCATGTGGGTTCTATCTCTGAGCCAGTTTGCAACCCATCTTGTGATATAGGGGTTGATATTTAAGCTGGTAAGCTTATTTATGATGCCTGAGTGGGGTATTGTGTCGAAGGCTTTTGCAAGGTCCAGGTAGGCTGTGTGGACTACCTTGCCCTCATCTATGGCTTTGGTAACTGTTTCAAAGAAATCAACTAGGTTTAAGAGGCAAGATCTGCCCTTAACAAAGCCTAATTGGGTAGGGTCCAGTGTCTGGAGGCTCCCAATGTCTTTGTTTACGAGTTCCATGATAATATGCTCCATAGCTTTACAGACCAGACTAGTCAGGCTTATGGGGCAATAGTTTCCGGGGTCCATTGTGGCACCACCTTTGTGGAGTGGGACCACTGTAGCTGTACGCCATTCTTTGGGTACATATCCTGTAGTAAGGCTAAGTTTGAACAGTGACTTAATGTGAGGGTTCAGTTCTTCTTGGAGCTCATGTAAGACACAGCCTGGGACACCGTCCCGTCCCATAGATGCTGTGTTTTTTGCTTTGGAGAGGGCAGCTTTCACCTGTGCATCTGTGATGTCAGGGAGGTTACATTCAGTTGGGATACGCATTTGCTCCTTTGGGGGGGAAGGGGGGGAGTTTCTGCTGAATCTGTCTGCCAGGATGTTGGCTATGTCTGTAGGTTTGGTATATTTTGTACTGTTATGCAATAATTCAATTCAGAGCATATCTGGGAGTTTCTGCCCATGTTCCTAACATAGCTAAAGAAGGCCTTGTGATTATCTTTAGTGTCTAGGGCAATTTTTCTTTCGAAACTGGCCTTTGATGATTTTATGAGGGATCGAAGTTTCTTGCTACTACTGATCAGAGATGCCTTCCCTTTTTGGGATTTTGCTCTGTCATGTAGTAGCTTCCTCCTTCTGTTGTATAGCTTATTTATGGCCGGGGTCCAGCAGACCAGTCTCCTGTTTTTGGAGGAGTGAGTCTTGGTTTTATTTGGGATAGCACAATCCATGCATTCCTGCAGGTGCTCATAGAATGCATTTGTAAAGGATACTGCGGATTGGGCTGTATTATCCATTGGCCCAGGGGCTTTGAAGGATTCCACCTCAGTCTTGTGAGTTACAAAGCCATGTTTCAGTTGCTTTTAAAGCTTCTTGAGTACTTTTTTTGAGGTGTGCCACTTTATCAGCTCTGCAAGTGAGAGTGGAGTCATCTGCTTAATGTGTTATGGAGGCCTGCTGTGTGGATGTGTGGAGGGTGTTGGTGAGAATGCTAAAGGGATGGGGACCAAAGGTAGATCCTTATGATGCACCAGTGGTGACTGAGAGATATGGAGAAAGGGTGGAGTGCCATTTTACTGACTGATTCCTATTGGATAGGTAGTTTTTGAACCATAGAAGGGTGGGATGAGAAAGACCTAATGAGGACATTCGAAGTAGAAGTTTGATGTGACAAATTATGTTGAAGGCTTTATACAAGTCTAGAAACAAGGAAGAGGCTAGTTTGCCATTGTTTCTAGCTTTATTGACAGTATCTATATCTGTGTGTGTGTGTGTGTGTGTGTGTGTGTGTGTGTGTGTGTGTGTGTGTGTGTGTGTGTGTGTGTCTGTGTGTTAGAAGTGCAGTGTTAGTACTATGGGAAGGACAGAAGCCATGTTGAGTGGGGTACAGCATTTATTCCTCTGGAAGATAGCTTAGCAGTTGTTTTTTATACATTTGTTAAGTATTTTGGAGAGGGGGGATAAGACAGCTATAGGTCTAAAGTTAGTAATGTCTGTTTAATTTCCTCCTTTGTGCAGAGGGACACTGTGTGACTTTTTCCAGAGAGAGAGAGAGAGAGAGAGAATGTGGGATTCCTGGATTGACCTATTTATAAGGATTGAGACAGGGTAGGCAATGCTTTTGGCTGCCACTTTAAGGTATCCACTTGGAAGGCCATCAGCTGAAATACAGCATGATTTGAGTATTTTTTTGTAGGATGTGGGTACACAGATGTGGTGATACATGCCTGCTGCATAAGGTTAGGATTATATGTTGTGGAATCCTTGGTTACAGATGCTATACTATCTATGAAATACAAGTTGAATTGTATTGTGGTTTCAAGTTATGAGTTATTGGGAGAGGATTTAGGGCTGGATTTATGGCCTGGATGGAAGATTTCTGTAATGGCCATCTAGGATTTTTTTACGGTTTTGTTTACTATTATTCTGAAAGTTGTTATAGTATAGCTTTTTGTCTTTATTAATTTGCTTTTTAGCATGATTGCGAAGCATTCTGAAGTTTAAGATATTGTGGTGTTTTATATTTTTGCCATTCTTTCCATGCTTTTTCACTGTCCTACATTAGCATTCTACTCTTTTTGGATAACCAAATTGCATTAATTGTTTTTAGTTTCTTCCTTCTAGGAGGTGCAAAGCTGTTTAGGATATTCAGGATAGTTCTATTGAATTCACTTACAGCAGGAAGATTTTTAGCAAGTTCCAGTTAATAGATGACAAGTTAGTAATGAAAATTTCTGGGTTAAACTAGGAAATGTTGCATGTTGTTTTATGAATATGCTGTTTTAGTGGATGTATGAGATATCTAATAGTATAGATTGCGACATGATCGCTAAGACAATCAGACAATGTACCTGAGGTGGTGTATTTGCTAGGGTCCAATACTAGAGTCCAGTCTAATACAGAATTTGATGTCTTGCTATAATGTGTGAGACTATTAATTGGTTATGTGACACCAAATAACTTCATACTAGATGTAGGGCAGTTTAAGTTTATGTCCAACCAGCTGACGAACACATCATCTAGTAGTATTATTTCTTGTGGAATTGTTGTGGATACCCAATGTAGGATATCTTCCTGTATTGCTGTATTGTCACCAGAAGTGATGTAAGAACAGTAATACATATTTGTTTATAATTGTTTAATTTCAGGACAGTAATAAGAAGCTCTGCTGTACTGCATTTTGGTATTACTTTGGTGTATGGGGAAATGTGGTAGTTGTTGGGAAATATTAAAGCAAAACCACCGCCTTTCCTCTTTATATGGTCATTACAGAAGAAATTTATACTTGTTTTCCCACCGTTCTAAGCTAGTATAGTCCAGTTTTCAAGTTAGTGCTGAATTCAGGGCTGCTGTTTAACAAGTTTCTATGTTTACCCATACCTTACTTGGATAGAAGGAAGTTTCTCTGTTCACCTGTGAGAGAGGGGAGCTTAGAGCAGCCTAACTGTCCCTGGAGGAGTGGTTTCAGCCCAAAAAGTAGTAGTTTATTGGCCACTTTGTGCTAATTTCTATCTCTTTCATTTCCCTTTTATAAAACCCACATTTGCAAGATTTTTGTGCTTGTATACAGCTCAGCAAGCTCCTGTCTGGTGCCCTACAGAGTTCTACAGCAGCAGAAAGACAAAAGAGAGACTTTGGAGTGATTGAGTATTATTTTTCTGCATTTTCTTGCTGCCTTTAGCTAATTCTGCCTAAAATGCCGATTTTTTAGAGTTTCTGTGATTATAAAAGCTTGTTTCAGCTACATATTGTACTTATTTTACTGCCTACACTTTAACAAAGTCGATTTTGTGTTTAAATTACCTGTTTAACTGTTGTAGGCTACACAGCAAGTGTGACAGCCATTTCTGTGCATTTAAAGTGTTTTTTTGATTGTATCTGCTTTATTTTCTTAAAAAAAAAAATATATATATATATATATATATATATATATATATATATACTTGTTTTCCTGCCTTTCTAAGCTAGTATAGTCCAGTTTTCAGGTTAGTGCTGAATTCAGGGCTGTGTTACAAGTTTCTGTATTTGCCCATACCTTACTTGGATAGAAGAAAGTTTCTCTGTTCACCTGTGAGAGAGGGGAGCTTTGAGCAGCCTATCTGTCCCTGGAGGAGTGGTTTCAGCCCAGAAATTAGTAGTTTATTGGCCATGTTGGGCTATTTTCTATCTTTTTCATTTCCCTGCTATAAAACCCACATTAGCACGGTTTTGCACACTGGGCAGCGCTGGTTAGCTAGGTTATAACTATTCCCGGCTCCACAAAGTCTACTCTTCAATTTTTCCCTTGGAACTAGACAAACTTGCAAGTTAAGCACTCAAACCATTCACTTCTCAGCCCGGCACTTGCTCAAAACTCATAGCAAGCACTAATAAACCTTAGCACTAGACACCTCCCTATACTGTAGAGAAGGACAAGACTCTCTATTCGACCTTACCAGCCAATCAGTAAAACAGCTCACTGTACCTATCCAGGCATGTCCAAAGAGCAGTTTCTGGTGTACTCTTCAGTCCAACTGGTAAATCTGGGCATTTTGAGGCAATGTTACAACTGCATCATGTACACAGATAACCCTCTCCTCCTACCACCAAACACTAATACATGCGAGAGATGCAATTATATAGCCAAACTGGAGGCTAAGCTCTCTCAACCCAAGACTGGGCCAGACAGTCAAGAGGAGAAGGGAATTACTTGCATCACACCACCAGTCTCACATAGACCTATGAAACCAGCACTGGCAAAAACAAACATAAATGCACAAAAACATACTCGGAGGCTCTAAATAAAAATCTGCAAAAGAGACCTCCAAAGCAGACATCCAAGCAACGTCCACCCCCCCAACACAAACCATGAAACACATATTTCACAAAACCAGTGTACCATGGAATCACAGCCCTTAAGGCAAAATAACATACCCAGTACACTAATAATAGGTGACTCTATAGTCAGGCACACTGACGTCCCACTCACTAGGCTGAACAAGGAGAAGGTTACTGTTAGCTGCCTGTTGGGTGCCAGGATCTGCCACATAACACAAGCACTCAGGTCACTCCAGAACAAGTACAAATATGACTCTGTCATTGTTCATATTGGTGTGAATGATCTGAGCCGTACCTCCTAGGACTACATCAAAAGGGACATGGAAGAGTTCTCTGATCACAAAGCCCAGGCCGGTATGACCCTGACTCTGAGAAGCATCCTGCCCTCACCAAGAATGATACCACAGTATAAAGAAAAAATTATCAATTTCAACAATTGGCTAAGCTTCTGGTGTCATTCAAAGGGGATCCAGTGTCTGTCAGCCTGGGATGACATGCTCTACAAGCCATGCTGCTTCACTAGAGATGGCGTGCACCTGTCACCCTTAGGCTTTCGAATACTGGCCAAGGCTCTTGCCACCCCCATAGTGCCTTTTTAGGCAAGGCTCAAAAGGCAAACCCACCACCATAAATAGCACAAGTAACAAAAAACTGAGGGTAATGCTACTCAATGCCAGAAGTCTAAACCTCAAAATGCATGTACTCGAGGCACTTCTCAGTATGGAGAAAATTGATATATGTGCAGTAACAGAAACCTGGTTTAAAGCTCCAGAGAGCACCCCGGCCGTACCAGGCTACAACTCATACCATACATTTCGTCCACAAAACCCGGACAGAAATACAAAAGGCGGAGGTGTATCCATATTCATCAAGGATACCCACACATCCATGTTAGTAGCACAGCACGATGCTTCAGAGATTATCCAAGTGCAACTAACAACGGGCAGAACTGCAATTCAAATTGAAGCTTGCTACAGATCACCCACCATGTCCCAGGACCCCCATTATGCATTTCTGGAAACACTGGGAAACATAAAGGTCTACCAAACACCCTGATATTGGGTGATTTCAATTACCCAAACATTAACTGGGAGAACTACTCAAGTACTAACTCCCTTGCCCAACTTTTCCTAGTATTTATAAACTCAAACGCCCTGGATCAACTGGTCAGCACCCCCACCAGAGGTGACAACATATTGGACTTGGTCATCACCAACATGGGCGACCGGTGTTCCATACCGGAGGTCAACCTCACGCTGGTTAGATCTGACCATAAACTAATCACTCTGGATATCCACATTCTGCCCCCACTCCCAGTCAAAGAAACCACCGTGAAAAACTTTTCAAAAGCAAACTTCACGTTACTTAAGATCGAGGTGGAAAGTTTCAAATCCCCCATGCTAAAGGATAACGCTGCCCAAGCTGCAAAATCCTTTACTAATGCACGCTACGGGCACCTACAAGAATGCATGGATCATGCTATCCCAACCAAAACCAAGACTCACTCTTCCAAGAAAAGGAAACCATTCTGGTGGACCCCTGCCATAAACAAGCTATACAACAGAAGGAGGAAACTAGTACAGAAAAGAGTAAAATCCCAAGAGGGGAAGACATCCCTGATCAGTATCAGCAAGAAACTATGATCCTTCATAAAATCATCCAAGGCTAGCTTTGAAAGAAAAATTGCCAAGGACTCCAAAGATAACCACAAGGCATTCTTTAGCTATGTCAGGAATCTAAGTGGCAATTCCTAGATCTGCTCAGAGTCGGTGCAGAATGGCACAAAATATACTGAACCAACTGATATCGCCAAATTCCTGGCAGACAGGTTCAGTGCAAACTTCACCCCCCTCTCACCCCCAAAAGGGTCCATAAACAATACCAGAAGAATGTAGTGCCCCTGAAATCACAGACACTCAGGTTAAAACAGCCTGCTCCAAAGCCAAAAACACAGCATCAATGGGACCGGACGGTGTCCCAGGCTGCATCCTACATGAGCTCAAAGATGAACTAACCCCTCACCTATACACACTGTTTAAACTTAGCCTCTCCACAGACTACATGCCCATAGAGTGGCGCACAGCAATGGTTATTCTGCTCCACAAAGGTGGAGCCACAACAGACCCCAGGAACTATCGCCCTATAAGCCTGACTAGCTTGGTCTGCAAGGCTATGGAGCACATCATCATAGAACTCATTAACAGAGACATTTGGAACCTCCAAACACTGGACCCTACCCATTTCGGCTTTGTTAAGGGCAGATCATGCCTCCAAAACCTGGTGGACTTCTTTGAGACAGTTACCAAGGCTATAGATGAGGGAAAGGTGGTCCACACAGCCTACCTAGACCTCACAAAGGCCTTCAACACTGTTCCCCATTCTGGTATTATAGACAAGCTCACCATCCTGAACATAAACCCCTACGTCACGAGATGGGTTGCCAACTGACTCACGGACAGAACCCACATGGTAAGAGTTGTGGGAGCTAGGTTTGACTCTAAACCGGTTACAAGTGGCGTTCCCCAGAGCTCAGTCCTAGGACCTGTTCAGCATATGCTTCTCAGAGGTACAGGCAAGCACAGGAGGACTATGGCTGACCAAGTTTGCAGACGACTGCAAACTAGGGGCTATAATTGACTCTCTGGCTGACACAGACATCCTCCAAAAGGGTCTCACTGAGACCAGATACCTGGTGTCAAAACCATGGCCTCAAGCTAAATGCCAAAAAGTGCATAGTCATCCCCTTTGGAAAAAAACAAAGTACCCACAAATTATCACGTAGGTGGTAGCCCCCTAAATACGGAAGACAAAATAAGGGATTTGGGGACCCAAGTAGATAGTAATCAATCCTTTCATAATCACATTGCCAAAGTGGTTAGAAAATCCTTCTATGTGGCCCACCTAATCACAAAAGGGTTTGCATCCAGATCAAAAGAGGTAATTGTGCCCCTCTATACATCACTCATCAGACCCATCATGGAGTACAACACCCCATTTGGGATTTACCTTACAAAACACCTGCAGCAGCTCGAAAGACCACAGAAGTACCTCACCAAGAGGATCACTGACCTCAAACAGATGCCCTATGCAGCTCGACTGAAGAAACTTCAGCTGTACTCGGTTGCATGCCACCTACTCAGAGGTGATCTCTGCCTGACATACAAGGCCATGTCCAAGCCAGAATTGATGGACATGCTCCACATAAAGAAAACCATATCCCCTTGAGCCACACGTTCTAGGGATCTAAACCTCACCACAACAATAAATAGGACGTGCTGGAGGGATAGATTTCTGTCCCAGAGACTTCCCATGCTCTGGAACAAGATTCCAATCTACATTAGGCAGAGCTCCTCACTAACACTCTTCAAGAGAAACCTTGACGAGTGGATGGGAAACAGGAAGTTTACCCCAGGGATCACGTCAGTAGCTCTGCTGGACAGAGGCACAGGGAAGTCATCTAAGGGGGTGGCGAAAGCCAACACATTCTGGCTAGGCTTATAAATGCCTTTGGGCAGATAGCCTAGTACCTACCTATGAACCTATATTATAGCTGGGATGTGTGATTTCAGAGTCATTTATACTGGTTTAAGCCATGTTTCAGTTACAGCAGGAATATCAAGTTTATGTTGGGTAATCCATACATGCATTTTAGCAATTTTATTTCTTATGCTTCTAACATTTATGGCAAGAAAAGTTAGATTACTGGGGCTGGGGGTTGACTGTTGTAGTGTTAGACAAGTGTGTGGAAGAGAATTATCTTGATGTTCATTGTGATGGGTGGGGTCAGGATTAAGGTGAGTGCCTCTCCTCCTAGAAAGATTTTAGAATACTGGGGAATTATTGATTCTTGTTCTTGGAGAATATTTTTCCACTTAATTTTGTTTTGGTTTGAGTTGATATGGAGTTAATCAGTCTATATTTGGAGTAAAAGTGAGGAGCATCATTAAATAGGTTTGGTGTGATGTGAGGAGAGTGTAGGAAGAAAGTATGGAAAGGTGGTTAGGACAGAGCTGAAGATATGTTGAGCATTATTATAGAGTCATGGTATAATGAAAGATGGCCCAGTAGCAGCAGAAGAATAGAGGATAAGCTGAGTAGTTGCACGATTAAGTAAAGGGATCTGTATGTTATAGATGGCAGGTAGTGGGGAAGTAGGAATTAAGAAGAAAAAAAGAAGTATCAGGATAGAAAGATATGCAGTGGTTATGGAGTCTGAAAGCTGATAGAGGGTAGGCTAGAAAGGAGTATTTTGTATGAAGGAAGAGAGTTAGGCTGTCCCTGATCTTCTATGTAATGTATGGAATGGGGGAGGGGTACAAAGGCTAGAGATTAAGCATGTAGGCCAAGTAGTAAGAAGTGAGTTTTATTTGGGAAAAGTAGATGCTACAATGTAGAATAGACAGGTGCTTTTATGGGGGTGTGTGACTATGACTGTATACAGAGCTAAGCAGTATGGGAGGGAGAAAGGTAGTTGGAGAAAGCCAGGGTACCTTTGGCTTGGCTTATATAGGCCCTAGGGCCAATAGCCTAGTACCTACCTATGAACCTATGAGATGGTGCTAAAAGATTAAATGTAAGTTAGGAATTAGGTAGAAAGAAACAGAAGTGTTTGTATGATAGTAGTAAGGTTGTTTGGGAGGGTTATGGAATAGGAGTCGTAAGTGTAGTGTGTGTGTGTAAGAAGTATAATAGAGTAATACTGTGTGAGTGGGACCTGGCAAAGCCGAGCATAGCAGGTTTCCACCCTCAGATCAAAGTATAACAGAGAGTAATTAGTTTGAAAGCATTTAGCAGAGAGGTACCATGTAGAACAGGCTTTCTTTCATTTCCTATATACAGAAACCTGTTAGCCAGAAAGACTAAGTAACTGGTAAATTGCCATACAGCACAGAACGGGTAATTTACTGTTTTCCTCACTGTAGAGCAATCTTAGAGTTGATATATTTAATTATCAGGGGGTGTGAGGGGGTGCATGGGGACATACCCACCTGCAAAAACATTAAAAAAGAATGTTTTTGTTTTTATTTATTTATTTTTTATGTTTGAACTTCCGAAAATTCAATCATATGGTCATAGGTCTCAACCTCTTAAGAGGTCAATGTGAAACACAGACCCTGACAATGTGTGACAAACAGGCAAAATGTGAAACACCCTATTTTCACACTGCACGAAAACGCAACATTTCCACAGTGCAAAACTGAAGTGGTTTTCAAGCAAAATCAGTAAATTGAAGTGTATATGAAGCAAGAGTAAACACTGTACAAAAACGCATGTAAATGAAGTAAAAAATGGTACTATATAATCAGAAAAACACTACAATAACTAAGTACGCAGTCAATGACAAATCACTTACAATCATAACGCAAAAGCAGCAATTCTGCATAAGATTAAGCACTCATAACCTAGGCACTTTTTTCACTGAGCAATTCATGTGTTCATTATCAGGAAAATTCCTCACTTTGAGTCTTAAAATGTCCATATTCCTTGAAGTTCCACATGGAAAGGGACAGTTACACAATCGGTTTTAAAACAATTTTAACAGATATTTACAGACAATAGATATTTGTGTGAACTCCTAGGTGAAGTTATTAGCAAACTTTTCTGCCCAACTACAGACAGTGAGGAAGGAGAGTTCATAGGGTTACCACCTGTCCCACTTTGACAGTCCCTCTTTGGACAGTTGTGTCCTGCAAAAAAATTGAAAAATTGGCAAATGTCCTAAGATTTTAGGACAAAAATATTTCCTATATTTTCTTTAATACTTGCATAAAACAGTTATTTTGTATCTGAAACACCTAAATGTTATAAGGAACAGAATAAGCAACTCAAATGCTACAAGAATAAGCTTTTGTTTGTTTGTTTGTTTGTTTGTGTCTTTTTCCGGTTAGGGGTCACCACAGCGGAACTCCGGTCCGCTAATGAGTGGTAGTGGATTTTTACGTACCGGGTTACTAGCCCTGATGCACAACCTTCAACGAAGGCATACCCCATTCATGTATGCCTCCACACAGAAGACGCTCTAGCTGAGAATCGAATGGGACAATGTCTTGCTATGAGGCGACAATGCTACCGCAGCACCACCACTTATTTTGGCAAAAAAGTGAAGTTCTGTCCTTTGTACTGGCCATGGGTATGTTTTGCCCTGCAAAATATGACGTTTCTACAAAAAATGTCCCACTTTGGGCATTTGAAAAGGTGGCAACCCTAAGAGTTCAAGGTGCAACCCTGTAAACATAAAACACTTAAGTTGCAAGAATCCCCCCACCACTAAATGCACAGCAGAGAATTCCCCTATACTCTATAGCACTAATACGCCATAATACACAAAATACTTAACTGATATTCATGGTAAATAATACTAAATCATATTACTCAGTAAAATAACTTAATATTTCTTTTTTTATGTGAACTCTTAGTTGAAGTTATTAGTAAACTGTTCTGCCTTCGTACATAGAGTGCAAGCACTGAAGACAGAACATCCCTACCCCTCTAAAAAATACTAAGCTGACAGACATTACCTACTCCCCACCAAATGTATTGCAGAGAACTCAGCTTCCTGTAGAACATAAAGTTTAAAAATATACAAAAGCTTGCCTATTCTTTCTCCTCTGTTCTACAAAAACCTGGACTAAAAATTAGGCTCTTACCTGCAGCCAAAGATATACCACCAAAAGATACTTTTCTCCAGAGGAAAAAAATCACAAATCTTTTTGTGAGTACTGGCTTGCACATTGTACTGCAGATTCCACTCTCCACTGTTCTCTGTTCCACGATCCTAATATTCTTCCTTGCTTGAAAATGAACTGCTGTAGTCCCCAGAAGTTTGCTGGCTGAACAAATAATCATCAGTGCCAGAAAACTCTTGAATCCTAATGCTGCTGCCATCCAAAAGAAAAAAAAACGATTGTTGCCACAAAGAAAAGTAAAGTACTCCCAGCAGTGCATCGCAGAGGCATGAAAACTGTCACCCGGATGTGTCTCATTATTTTTACGCTTCTCCTGGTTGGCTCGCTTTGCATCAGTAATCAACCTCTGATTGGCTCATAATACCTGTATGCTGATTGCCTCATATACCACAAAAATAGCTAATCAAAATGCAAAAAGCGGAACCAACACTCTTAATGCAGAACAGCAGAACTTTGTGAGTTCTGTGCCTTAAATGTGGCGCGTTCTGCATAATCCGGAGCACTTGGCAGCTCAGCATATGGTCTCGGCCATATGCCTTTTGAATTTCCAGATATATATATATATATATATATATATATATATATATATATATATATGTTTACTATCAAATTGTCGATCCTGTTTTGTGTGACGCGCATTGCCCGAACGCGGAACTGCGAACGTCACTACACCGACGCCCAGATGTGCGAACGGCAAAATCTCGCCCCCATCCGACCCATGGTAGCATGGGTGTGGAGGTGTTGCGCGGCCGGTAATGTCGATCGTCGGAGTTTCACGGTTTCGGTTCGCTATCGAAACGGTTTCGGTGTTTCGGTTCACGCAAACGCGTCGATGGGGTCGCCGTTCGCACGGAGTGCATTCGAACATTTAATAGTAAACCATATATATATATATATATGTATGTATATAATATACATACATATATATATATATATTCATATATATTAGTTATATTAGTATATGACATAGTAGCAAGTAGCATGGGTACTTGTGACTTTCTGAAATTCATAAATTCTGCAAGTGAAATTTGAGGAAATGATACTTACCAGTAAAAGGAAGAACATCATTAGCTTTTCCATAGCCTTAGTCCTGTAAGCTACACTGCTATTGTAAAAGTCCTTGCTAATTTTATTTCTTTTTTTTGGTGGGTGGGGGGGCTCCTTGCAGCTGACTATCATCTGCCATCAGCTCCTCTCCTCATTCATGAGGTTTACCAGAGCCACTTTAGCCTACCCTGGCCTCTCCTCAACCTACATCCAGGGTCAGTGAGGAGACTGTCTCTGGTGTACTATCATACTGCTACCTGGGAGTGTTATTCTATTATGCCTTAGCAGCCTTGAAAGCTTTACTATAGCTGCGTTCAGGAGGTGCATGCATGCTACAGCTCATGTACAATCTCCCAACCAAGTTTACAGCATGGAGCTTGTCAGACTTTTCATTGGAGCAATTGTAACAAAACAGGCTGCCTCCCTTCCCCTAAGATGGGTGAGCCAGCATTGGCCTTTCATCACATCCCCCCATGCAGACCCTTCAGCAGCAGTGCTGTTAATCAAGCCTAAGTCATCTGGGTCGTGCTACATTTTAAGAAGGCAGTGCTCACCTATCAGCCTACACTGCAAGACTGTAGCTGTATATGAGAAGATTAGAGGCAACATACTGACCGATAAAGTTTCTGCAGTATGAGAAACACTGCAGTGGTAAAATTGCTGCTATCGTCTGGTGATCTCTCACACTAATTTCTACATTTGTGATGTTATCACTTTTCTGTTTCATGCTGTACACCTAATACTGCATTGAGCTGACCTATCCTGACCACAGACAGTCTAGAATGTTCCAGATAGATTATGGATTGGGTCAGTCAAGGTTTTGTCATATCTTACCAGTTTTTAGTGGTTGCAGCTTAACAGAAAAGGCATATATATTTTACTATATGCTCTGTATGCTATGCATCGTTTTTTTTTCTGATTTGTTACTCTTGTTTGAGTAGTATGTGCCAAAAATAAGTTTAGCCACATGTATACTAGATCATACATGAAAAAGGGTTTTGGGTTTAATGTTCCTACATGTTTAAAAATTAATACATCACTGTGGCTGTGTGATTAATAATAAATAAATCATTACCTTTGTGTTTGCAATGCCTTTTGTTTTTTTATCACTTCTTCTGTCTCCTGTATTCACTGAATGCTATGTGTTTATGCAGGTTCTAATCCTTTTGTTTGGATGACTCTTTATTGTGGCATTTCCCCTTTTTTACATTACACCTGTTATGATTTATGCAGTTGCCTAGTGCTATGGGTTTTGTCCTTAGATTTAGCCTTGCTCCTATATTTACTGATTTTCTTCATGATGTCAGATGTTTAAAGGTACATATATTAAATAAAAAACAACACTGATGTGTCATATAACATTAACAGTTTACCTGCATGCCTAAAATGCATATGTACACGTGTAATGTTCAGAAAGAATTTTGATGAGTCAAACTGCATTTACATTGTAACTACTTCTTTAAAATGTTATGACACCATTAATTTCTAAATATGTCAGCTTGTTACAGTATGACCAGGTCCTGCCTGATTAGGGTCAGCTTCATAAAAACAACAAATGATGCTTATTCACAGAATCATTACCTCTATCTATATGGGACCTAGCATCTGAAGACTTTCTGTTTTTGAAAGATAAAGTGCTCCAGTTTTTATACCCTGCTGTGATTTTAAGGGTCACTGCTATGATCTGTAATGCTTACAAGCTGAGAGGTATGCTGGGTTCTTCTCTTCATTTGACAGAGCTGATTTCCTGAATTATTATTAAGTGAAATATAACTTTTAATTTCATTGTTTTAACATTTTGTATATGAGATGTGAATTATTTTTTTTCTTTTTAGTGAATATCCTTTTCTTTGACCAGCTACCACTGTGTTTCAAATCCTCATCATCTCCAATTGCCACTACATAGTGGTGACATACCCTGAACATGTCCTTGTACCGTATGACTCTCATCTCTTCACAGTCAGGAAGACCTTTCAGGCACTGGGCTGTGAATACTTCTGAGACCAGTGAGTGACTGTCCAGATAGGAAGTCCTCTCAGCTATTGGGCTGTAAGTTCCCTCATGACTAGAAAAAAGAACAGATGCCAGGGCCATCATACTTTGGCCACCTGAGTGTTTCTATCTGATGTGTGCTTATGTCATTAGATAGCATCACAAAAAATCTGCATAATTGTGAAGTGGCATGTCTCTCATTTGCTCACCTACATAACAGTGTAGCAGCAAAGGCTCCCTGTGAATCCTTGCTCGTATGCACTAACCATAATACTTATTGTCCCACTGCCCTTAATCCTAAACATTTACCTTACTGAAAATCCTTTCCCTAACAGTACCATTATTCAGACAAATTATGTCTGAATGGTTTGTTAGACTTTTTTTCCTGTTTTTGCGACCGCAGGAAGAGGACATTTGTTCTGTGTTTATGATTGGCTTTGTTTTGTTCTTTTTTTTTCAATATTTCTCTATTTCAATGTGCAGAATTGACGTAATATGCACCACAGTTTCTGCATTCTGATTTAAACAGACAAATATATATATATATATATATATATATATATATATATATATATATATATATATATCTTAGATCTATTGAAGTTAATCATACATCAGTACATGTACATCGACAGTCAAAACATCAACCACAAAAGTTAAAAAGAAAAAAGAAAAACAAACATTGATACCCTAATGAGCATGCTCTGAGGCAGAACCACACAGCATGCAAAAGAAGTCTGTTTTTGTAGGGGGGCAAGAACCCCTGCACCCCCATGTGATGGTCTGTTCCCCATAACTCTCTCTCTCTCTCTCTCTCTCTACATATATATATATATATATATATATATATATATATATATAAAACTTCATGTTATGCAATCCCAGGTATTGTTGTTCTTGCACACTTGTCACCCATCTGTTTTATTTACCAAGGTGTGTCAACAAAATAAGAATTGACATTTTAGTTTCTCTTATTAAAAGCACTATCTTTGTCTGTCCTCATTGTAATGTGATATTATCTGACCGTTTGGATATTAATACATTTTTGTGCTTTTTGTCTCTTTCTAGGACATTTTTGGCTTTCTGTCATTCCTTTGACATTATTACACTTTAGAGTATGCATTATTAATATATATATATATATATATATATATATATATATATATATATATATATAGACATGCTCTCAAACATAGATTTTAATTACATTTACTAACAAGGTACTGCATTTTGCGTGGTTAAATTGTAGAAAAGAATTAATAAATGTTAGGTTGTAAGAGTTTGAAGAGATAGTTATTGTACAATGCAGAATATCAGAATAGCACATGTTCTTGGTGTAACCCTAAACTTTACATGATCATTGGGATCCTAACATATCGTTGCCTAACATGTGCATCTGTGTTTTCTGTCCTTCCCTCCATACTTCTGAGATTTGAATATTTCGTGCCTGCAGATTATAGTCTTGGAACTGTGAATGTAATAGGATGAATATCACTGGGTAGATATATCATTGGATTAACGTGTCGTAGAATAAAACTGTCATAGTACTACAACTCATGGAGTTCTGGGTGACCCAAGTTTACGTTCCAGTCTAGAGTTCATTCTTTGTTTGAGAAATATATTTCATACTTACTCACTGCATTTTCTACTTTGTAGCAATCTGTGTATCACCTGGTCTTACTTTAGAGGAAACATAGCATGTAAGCTCCAAGTTTCAGCTGCCTTGGCGGTTCATCTGGTTAACATAAACAGAATGGAATTTTGCATGGCCTGGCTTAAATCCCAACTATTTCAGTTACTTCTTTTCTTCTTTAGGGTTTATTTGTTTCATAAATGCATGACACAGTCTTGGGTTCTGATTATAGTACTTTGTGAGTCACCATGTCGTGCATTAGAGAAAGAACACTACATTTGAAAATGCTTATGGTCTCAGCTGCATTAGGAATGCAGCCTGTTGGCCAAACCAGAACAGAACTCTGGGCAGTCAAAGCTCAGGCCTCAGCCAAGGCAATTATTTCTGTCTTCTGGGATCTGTGTGAGATAAATAAGTACACATAATACTGATAGGATTGCTTGCTGTTACGCTGTGTTGCCATATCTTAAAAATCTACCACTGTTGTAAAATGATCCATAACAAACAGTCTTTTACAAGGTTCCGTGACTATTTCTGTATTTTATTATCTGTTTCCTTATGAAGCTTTAAACCATTGCTTCTCTTGATCCCTTAATGAACATTTGTATAAATGACATCTTAATATTTTGTTACATAAATGTAAGTGTCTTGACTTATCCTCTTTCACACTTGGTGTCCTATCTGTAGACACATGTGCACCATATAGCAGGGCTGATAACCAGGGTAGAATGACCAGTGGAGACATTGATAACAAGTTGTCAATGATTTATTGTACAGCCAACACGGATCCACCTGCATGCCCATTCATGACTAGCACATAACTGAACTTGCTTAACACTGCCCTCCCCCACATGCTTCATTAAACTACAGTAGCTGTAAAGGTACAATCACTGTTCTACATCCTCCCTCTTTAACTTTGTTCTTGATTTCAAATACATGAACAAATTTACTTTAATATTTTCTATAAACACATTCCAGAGTTAAACATCACATTAACAGTTCAACATGGACTGTCCTATTTCAAGTCCAATTCATTGTATATATTTGGGATTAGGATTGCAGACTCTTCCTGCCAAAGTCACATACAGATTTTGATTTGAATTAGAAACGGGGACTGTCCTTAGAGGTTTATTTGGTACTGAAGCATTACTATGTATTTCAGAATTGTTTGAATAAGGTGGTTGTCTTCTGGAAGCTGATTGGTTGGCAAGTCACTCGAGGAATTGGAATGACCAGTACACTCGGACTGTTGTGTTTTTCGCTCTAGGACAGGCAAAATGGTTCTGTAATTTCAGTATGTGTAATACTGTTACTATTTTACCATCTTACTGCCTATGAACAAACACTTGACCATGGCATTCACTACCCACAAGGTCAAACAGACACCTATGACTACACACATAACACCAAACACTGCGCTATCCCCAGCAAACCGAATATATGACCCTCAGTAATATATCACCCCTGTAAAACCACAAAACACAATCCTAAAGACAAAGACTATATAAAACTAATAAACAAACTCCTAAAGCTTAGAATATCCTGTCACTATAACCTTATAACACACGAGGATATTCATCCCAACCCTGGCCCACCCACACCCAATAACCTCCACTCCCCTACCACAACCCCCACAGTCAAGCTACCCCTTTTTACTCCCAATAGTTCCCTCCTAGCATTTCACCTGAATATTAGAAGTATTAACAATAAGATTCCCAACCTACACGCCCTCCTAGCAATCCGCTCCCCAGACATTATGTGTCTTACGGAAACCTGGCTAAAACCTAGTACTACCGACAATGAGATACTACTCCCAGGATATAATATACACCAGTTAGACCATGCTACTAGGAAAGGAGGTGGGATAGCAGTCCTTTACAAAAACACACTAACTGTTAATAGAGACACCATTCAACCACCCCAATTCAACAATGCTGAACTCCAAATAACCAAATTAAAGATTAACCAGTACAAATGTTTAAACATCGTCTGTGGATACATTCCACCAGGCAACAACTTAAATACACTAGAGGATATCCTGTACTAGTTATCCACTAGTTATCCCCAAGAAACCATAGTTACTGATTACTTTAACACCGACTGGCACCCCTGCTCCTCTGACCCCCCCCCCTCACTCCTATAAACTTATCTGGGTTTAAACAGACCACAACCTCTCTCACTAGGATAAACAAGCCGACCAACAGGGAAAGTATCCTGGACTGGAACCTAGTTAACAACCAACCCCAACTGTATACTGCTGGCACTCTCCCTGACAACCTTAGTGACCATTTTCTAACCTATATCATAAAACATAAGGTAGGAAACCCTCACCAGACCAAATATAAAATAGTGAGAATCAGAAAAAACCTTGACACTGCAATGTTCCTAAACGAACTACAAACACTTGACTGGTCAAAACAAAAAAATCTACCATTAGAAGAGGCTGTAGCTCACTTTAACACTAAATTCCTAAGTATCCTTGATTCCCATGCTCCAGCACGTACAATAAAATCTAGATCAAACATAGCACTGTGGCTCACAAAAGAGAACAAATCTAAAATCAAAGATAGAAACAGAGCCTGGGCCAGCTGGAGAACAACCAAAGCCCCACTTGACCATCTAAAATATCGCCAACTCAGGAATGACACAAAAAATCTATTTTACTGGATAAAAAAAGCTTCTACCATAATCTCCTACAAAAACACCAAAACAACTCCCAAAAGTTCTGGACAGGCTGAAATCAACTACTTCATCCAGGACATTCTACTACCCCAACCCTGGCTAACCATACCCATAGTTCCCCAGAGATCATAGCTATCGCTTATAATAACTTTTTCACCGAAACAATCCAATCCCTAGCAAATCATCTAACCTCCACAAACTTAAACCACACGCCTAATTTATCCACAAATCACCCGAATTTAGCTTCCAACCAATATCCACTAGTTTTATCAAAATTCTCCTAAAAAAAACTAAAACCTACCACCCTCGCTGCTGACCTCCTCCCTGCAGAGTACCTACAAATAGCTACAAATGCCATTGCATATCCCATATCTATCCTTATCAACAGAACCTTATCCGAAGATGCTATCCCCTCCCTCTGGAAAATATCCCACGTCATCCCACTCCATAAAGGTGGTAGCTCAATAGACATGTCCAACTATAGACCCATTTACATTCTTTCCCCACTAGCCAAAATAATGGGGAAATGTGTACAAAAGCAACTAATGCAATACCTTACACAGAATAACTTACTATCCAACTCCCAGCATGGTTTCAGGCCATACCACAGCACCACCTCAGCCCTCCTTTCCTTTACTAATGCCATAAGCAATAACAGAAATGACAATAGGCTAACCTCCTCCCTCTTCCTTGACCTATCAAAAGCCTTTGACATGGTCAACCATGAACTTCTAATTTTTTCTCTAAAATCCATTTCCCTCAACACGCACACTATCCAGTGGTTCCAGTCCTACATAACTGGTAGACAACAGGCAGTACTATGGCAGGGCAAACTCTCCAGTCAGCTACCTCTCACACTTGGTGTCCCTCAAGGCTCCATACTAGGCCCACTACCCTTCTCTATTTTTATCAATAATCTTCACATTGCTATCCCTAAAGCTACCTGTATTCAATATGCAGATGATTCCACTCTCATCTGTTCAGCCACCTTCCCATCCGAACTACAAATCTTAACCCAAAATACATTCAATACTATTGAGAACTGGCTCGCCAACCAATGCCTACTACTGAACCCCAATAAAACTAAACATCTACTCTTCACCTCCACTAGTAGATCTGCCATACTTTCATTCTCTGTCACGTCTAACAATGGCACCACGATCTCCCCAGATCAACACACTAAACCTCTAGGGGTTATCATAGACAATAATCTCAAATTTGACCTACAGGTCAACAAAACTGTACAGACCATCAATAAGAAGCTTGGATCACTGTATAGAAACAAGACACTCTTAACCTCACTGGCTAGGACTGAAATCGCCTGATCACACCTACTCTCTACTCTTTTATATGCATCACCTACTCTCAAACCTCAATAAAACCAAACTAAGTAAGCTGTCCCATAGCTACAACCATATTGCCAGATTCGCCACTGGCTCCACCTATAGAACCCATCACTGCCAGAACCTGAAACAACTAGAATGGCTAGAACTGCCCAGCTTAATTCAATATAATCAACTCTTAATAGCGCACAAAGTTCTGTACCACCCTAAAGATACCCCCTCTCTTATAAATATTATTAAGCCATATAGCAACCTGAGAGCCCTATGGTCAGATGACAAATTACTGGTCCAAACCCACAAAGCTAATAACTCAGCTGGTGAATCCCTGTTCACCAACTTTGTTGGCAAAACCTGGAATGCCTTGCCAAGCTATATAACCCTGCAATCCTCCAAAAGTCTCTTCAAAAAAAACCTCAAACAGTATCTCAAATTGAACTGGCTATATGCCCATGTACCAACCCAGATTAAGTTATAAAACAATAGCATAATCAGTAATTATCATAGCATAATCAGTAATTATAACGTCTAACAACATCACCATGCTATGTATCCAATCTTACTTGTAATTACATCTGTCCATGAGAACTGTGAGTCCCTACTAGGGACTAACTGTGAGTTACAATCTTGTAAATTGTCTCTGTCCATGAGAACTGTGAGTCCCTACAAGGGAACATTAGTAAACCAATGTACATAATATATATTTCCACTTTGTTTTTATATATTCTAATTGTTTTCTAACTTCTTGTGTAACCTTTGTATATCTGTCCATGAGAACTGTGAGTCCCTACTAGGGAACACTTCTAAACCAATGTACATAAGGTATATTACCACTTTTTTATATATATTCTAATTGTTTTCTAACTTCTTGTGCAACCTTTTGTATGTTTGACTATGTGGAGCTTTTCTCCCTGGGCCTCTGCTGAAAATGGACATGTATCCAGTCGGACTATCCCGGTAAACAAATGTAAAATAAATAAATAAATTTCTCCTGTAGTCTACTGCTTCGGACTGAATTATATAGGACCTTGGTTCAGCACAAATGTCCTTCACAAGACCTACATGATCATGGCCTTTTGAAGTCTGCATTCAAACAACTTCACCTTGCAAAAATGGTCGAAGAGGCCTACTGGTTTTGTTATAGCATAACTTCTGTGAGCAACGCTTTTTTTTTGACTACCTTATTACTCCTTGAGGTCGGCACTAACAGCTGTTTGCTAATTGGAAGAGTCATTTGTGTTTGTCCTCACATTAGTCTTTGAGCTGGTGAACTAAGTGTTTGGTCATGAGGAATATTTTGAAGGTTTGGTAAATTGAGAAATACATCAGTTCCATCTCTTTTGGATTTTTCCATTAAAAGCTTTGAGCTGCAGACTGCATGCTCAAGTCTCAAGATGCACCAAAGTCTTTAAACCAGTGACAAGTGAATTGTACACCTTTATCTGAGATGATTTTATGTTGGCTTCCATGGACTGAGAAGTGCCTCTTTAGTTTTGTAATTACTGTGCCTGATGTCAAATCACAAAGAAAGTCGACTTCAAACCAACAGGAGTAGGAATCAACTAGGACCAGGTAGTGTTGACCATTCCATTCAAAAATATCTACAGCTGCCGTTGAGCATGGGAAAGCAGGGATTAGGTGTTGATGAAGAGGTTCTTTTTGTTGTTGCAGTTTATTACTGTTGCAAACTGAACATGAAGATGTCGCTCTTTCAATATCTTTAGACATTGAGGGCCAGAACACAATGCCTCTTGCTCTACTTTTAGTTGAATCAGTGCCTAGCTGGCCTCTGTGCTGAATTTGTATATAGTCCTTTTGCAATGATTTAGGAACTACCACCTTTGAGCCTTTCATAATGATGCCATCTTCCACTATGAGCTCATCCCTGAGTGGGAAATGCTGCTGAATTTCAAGTGGTAAACTTGTTTGATGGGTAGGCCAGCCTTGGTTATTGATATTACTCAGTTTTTGAAGAACTGGGTCTTTAGCAGTGTGAATTCTTAACTCAACAAGCCGTGATGATGAAATGTGTTTGACTTTGAAATCAGCTGTCTCACTTTCATGTTGTTCTGTCATCTTTCTGGGGGAATGTGACAAGGTATCAGCAAGATGCGTGTGTTTGTTTTCTTGTAGACAATAGTAAAGCTGTACTTTTGTAGTCTTAACATCATGTGTTGCAATTGGGCTGGGGCTATATGTACCGGCTTGTTCAAAATCATTACTAATGGCTGGTGATCTGTTTCAATCTGAATTGGTCTTCCATATATATATAGTCATTGAATCTGAAGTATGCAAACACAACAGCAAGAAGTTATTTTTCTATTTGTGCATAGTGCATCTCTACTTGAGTCAGGGTACGAGATGCATATGCAATTCGAATGCCCTCCTGAAGACGAGCTGCACCAAGGCCATACTGAGAAGGATCACAGGAGAGTGCCATAGGCTTATGGACATCATAGTATCTTAGTGTGGGTGGACTGGTAATTCTCTTTTTTAAAGTATCAAATGCCTCTTCGTGCTGTTCAGACCACAGTCATTGTATATCTTTACCTGTCAGGTCACGCAATAGTGCAGAACGTTTGCTGAGGTTCGGGATGAATTTTCCCAAATAATTCATCATATCCAGAAAATGGTGTGAAGATGTAACATCCTCTAGAGCTGGCATCTCCTTGATTGTTGTTATCTTTGATGGACATGGCTGTAGCGCTGGACCTGTGAACATGTGACCAATGTAGTTGACTTCTTTCAGTTTGAATTTGCATTTTAGAGGATTTAGCTTGAGGTTGACCTCACATGCCTGATCTAGAACTTTCCTGAGATTTCTGTTATGCTTGTTTTTGCCTTTGCCTCCAACGATAATGTCATCCACAATAATGACACAAGGATACTCAGCAAATATCTGTTCCATGGCATGCTGGAATACTTCACTGGTGGAACTAATTTCAAATGGCATCCTTAAAAACCCGTATCTCCCAAATGGTGTGCTGAATGTTGTTAATAAAGCAGATTTGTAATCCATCTAAGTTTTTAGCATCTACTGTGCACATTGGATGATGACGTTTAAGGGCTTTATTTAAGTCTCTAGGATCAATGCATATCTGAATGTCATTTCAGTTTTTCTTGTGGGCTCCCACCATGGATGATACCCACTCAGTAGGCTCTGCCACAGGAAAAAGAACACCCAACTACACCATTCTGTCCAATTCTGATTTTACTTTACTTTGCATTGCTACTGGTCTAATGACTGGGTATATTTCATGGTTCAGCTTCCTAGAATATGTAGGGAAAAAAACAGTTCCAAGGATGAAGCAACAGCAAAAACTAATAAAAACCAAACCACCAGTCTGACCGAACAATGAAGGAAACGACCAGCAACTAGTGAAAAACACAGTTTAATATTGCTTTCGTCTCAAAAGACTTCTTCAGAATGAAATAAAATAAACACAACAACATCCCCTTATATATAAAATCAAAATAGTTACCTAATAAAACAATCAGTTACTTAAAGTGCACTAGCAAAAGGAATACAGTCATTTAAAGGCTCACATCTAATAACATAACATAGACTGTTCATTTTAAAATCTTCAGTCTTTTATTCTTCAGAGAACATTCAATATTCACTGAGTCATTAATACCAGTTTTTTTGTCAGCCCCTAACCTGAGCTGCCACATAGTTTCTCTTTGTTCCAGTTGGTCCTTATAGGACCACCCCCCCTTATATTTCTAACTACATGTTTCAAAACAGCAAACAGAAACTTTTTAAAACCACTAAGTATAATGGAATGTTTAAATAGAGCATTGCTGATATTCTCAGTTCTAATACAATAATAGTGCTCTTTAATTCTTTACTAAGTAGTCGTGTGGACATACCTACATAAAATTCATTGCACACAGAACAAACAGCAAGATAGACTATGCCACAAGTATTGCAGCTATATATAACATACCATATGAATTGAATTGGCTGAGCAAACTATTGTTGATAAAAACAACACTTCTTCACACAGCTGCACTAATTGTGCCAGAGAGCCAGGCACCTCATCGCAGGACTGTCGACCCAAGAAGGTAATTGGCAACCAAGTTTTTTTAGGAACCAATACAATGGGGAATTTCTCTTTAAACAAACCTCTACTCATCAAGACTCATTCCAGGAGCCTAAACAGGCAGTTAATGGGACAGGGGCACTGGAATGTGGAACAGAATCCCCAGCAAACCAAGTGTTGACGAATTTAGAGACAGGTCTGTTGTTCAATATTTCCTCCATAGCACTCACACAAGAACAGATTGGATTACTTAACAAGGGTGTTTCCTTTATTCCTGCAAGGAGAGCTAACCATGATGAGTTGCTTAAAGACTTGAGACTGCTAGGCAGAAATTTATCCTTGAAAAACATTTTTCCATCTAGCAATACTGCTTCCAGTGCTACCTCTACTGCATATAAAAGACAGAGTACATTTATACCCAATTTGCATCTTGCTATACAGACTTTTGTCAATATCTGTGAATCTGATTTTAGACAATTATTTGCAGATGGAACAAGAACCCACTTTAATAACATGTCACCCACTGAAAATAGGGCTTTGAACGAACTTAGGGTTACAATCTATAGTAATTAAACAAGCTGATAAGGGTGGGGGTATTGTTATATTAGATAAGGACTTGTACCTTAGACAGATGAGTCTTTTGTTACAGGATGCCTATACTTACCAGTGCATTTCAAAAAGTGTTGTTAATGGAATTATGGAAAAAGTGTCTTTTAATTTTTGATCTACTAATGACAGGCATGATTGATGAGCATTTGTTTAAGTTTTTTAATACTCATACTCCACTAGTTCCTATGATCTATGGTCTCCCCAAAATACACAAGAATGATAGGGCACCACCGATGAGACCTATTGTGTCTGGTGCAGGTTGGTGCACCGAACCCTTGTCCATTTTTGTGGAGGGTAACTTACATGAGCTACTTGATGACTGTCAAACAATTCTTAAGGATACCAAAACCTTCTTAGAGAGGTTGTACAATAGGTTGGCAACCATTGACAGTGACTATATGTTTGTATCCATGGATATTGAATCCTTATTTATGTCAATACCCAATGCATGGGGCATTGACAAAGTGAGAGATTTTTTAACCTCCATTAGATGTTTTGATGACAACAAAATTTTACTCATCTGTAGTTTGCTAGAGATTGTATTGGAGAATAATGTTTTCATCTTTGAAAACCAATTTTATTTACAGAGGACCGGCGTAGCGATGGGCATGGCGTGTGCCAATAGCTACGCCAACCTATCTTTAGTTACATGGGAGCAATGTTTTTTGTTGTCGGCTAACAATGCATTCTTTGACAACATCCTGTGGTATGTCCATTTTGTGGATGATACCTTTTTGCTGTGGAAAGGTGGCACACATGAATTTGAAAGCTTTGTTAGTTATATGCACACCACTACTGACTTCTTAAGGTTTACCTACACCTGCTCAACAACTGAAGTTAATTTTTTAGATATACTAATTAAGAAATTGGACCTAAACGATGTACAGAGCAGTATTTTTAGAAAATCCACTAGGAAGAATGCTTTCTTACATAAAAAGAGTATGCACCCCAGACATGTTCTGAGAAATGTGTTGAAGGGACAGATATTTAGGGTGCTTAGGCTCCATAACGATGATGGAGCAGCAAAGGAAGCCCTTTACACTGTCAAACAAGAGTTTTTAGCAAGGGGCTACACCTTCACAGATATTGATGCTACCATTGATGAAGCATGGCTACAGAGGGACAGTAGGTGTAGACCATATTTAACACACTGAACAGGGATTTATCTCAGAATTAGACAATCTGAGAAATAGATTAATGACCCGGGGATACAAGGATAATGAGATTATACCATACATGGAGGAAGTATACATGTCACGCACCACTTCAGGTGCACCATACTTTGGACCCAGGGTCCAAGATCAAACCGTTGGAGATCATATGTTAAATAGATCTATTAAATTTTCTACTCTGTATACTTCTGATCAATATCAGTTAAAGGAAATTATTAGCAAACATTGGGATATTCTCCTGGTTGATGATGACTTGAAACACATTGTGGGGGAGACACCAAGTTTCCTATTTCAGAATAAGAGCAACCTAAAGCGATTGCTTTGTCACCCCAGACATGATAGGATTATGAAGAACACTGGCCACACTAAACCCTGTGGTCACTGCAACTTCTGTTCATTTATTGATAGCAGTGAGGTGTTTATACACCCGGATTTACACACCATTTTCTCCATCAAGGCAGATGCAGATTGTATGACACCTAATGTGGTGTATTTAGCTACTTGTCAGGCATGCCCGAGTTTCTATGTTGGTAAAACTAACCGGCCGTTAAGGGATAGAATGAGAGAGCATATTTACCACATGAGAAAGGGCACTTTACACAATGCCTTAGCAAAATATATAACCACCAATGACAATGATCATACTTTCTTGTTCCGGGTCCTAGAGATAATTGTTGTGAATAAGAGGGGTGGTAATACTATGAATCTTACTTAATCTAAGGAGACTGACTGGATCATTCGTTTGAAAGCTGATAGGGGGCATGGGTTGAATGATAGAGCTTCTATAAAACCTAAGCTGAGACAACACAGGCACATAAAATGAACTATCATTTATTTGTATATGTTCTTGATTATGTATTTTATCAATATTAACTTATCAGAATGTTTATTTACATGTTTTTAGGTCACTATACAAGTTTTATATATTTTTGTCTTACTTTACATTAACATGTTTATATTTGGGAAAGTTCTTTAAATTCTCCAGCATTGCTTTTAATTGTTTAAATTGTTTTAATTGATTAATTGAGCTGCTTATATAAGGGGAGGTCTACTGTGACTTTTATACAAGGATCTGAAGAAGCTGTAATGGTGAAAGCGCTCATCCGTATGTTATAAGTGCACATTCTTGGAATCAAATTTGGAGTTTTGTTCTTACTTCTGCTGTACTCCACTTCCTTTGTGACTTACCTTAAAAGATATGTGCCTGTGTCTTTTTTCCTCTCTGCTGCTGAACATCAAGTGCCACCAGCTCCTTACTAACTAGATTTCCTGAACCCACCTTAGCCTCACCCAGGCTCATCCTAACCCACATACAGGGCTGGTGAGGAGATAGAGGACACTGGTGCAACATCATACTGCTTCAGGACAGTGACCTCTAATGTCCACCCCTCTGCAGCAGCTTTGCAAGCTCCACATTGGCTGCCTTCAGGAGGTACATGTGTACATCCAATCATGAGTAACTTCCTGAACAAGCAGCATACTGCTTACAGCATGGACCTGGCATCAGGCACTCACTCCCATCTTCCCCCTTCCTCCACCCAGTCTCCCCCGGCAACTCCACCAGTGGTTGAAAACGGGTCATCTGGGGAGCAATCAGGGCCTTATCCCCTCTGTGACACAAGGCTTGGTCAATACTGATGATTTATGGAAGGAAAGCTATAGCAAATCTGGATAAAATTTTAAACATCAAGGACATCCTGTTGTCAGCAAAGAGTCATATAGTCAAAGCTATGATTTCCCAGTAATAACATGTGGTTGTGAGAGTTGGCTGTACACTGGAAAATTAATGTTTTTGAATTGAGATTTGAAGAAATCATTTGAGAATTCTGTGAAAGATCAAATCGGTCACACAGAGTCACTCAACTGAATCACTAAAATACAAAATTTTTGAAAGCTATGCAATGCCTGCTTTTTCTCCCCTTAGGAAATCTTATTTATTTTGTGAATCCATCAAATACTTTCTTTTTTTTTTTTTTTGTTTACATTTACCTATACATTTATGTCTTACCAGTGCACACCAATGAAAGTAGATGTTAATAATGCCACATAACTCACTGCTAGCCTACTGAGCAGACTTCCTTGGTAATTGATGAAAGTCTGCTTGATATATATGCCATTTTCTGCATAACAGTTTCTACTAGTAAAGTCTAGGAAGGATAAATAATTTATGACTTGTTTGTATTTCTTCTGAGATTAATATGATGTCAGTCATGATTTATGTTAATTATAATGAGTATAAGTACAGGTGGAGAAAAGAAAGAGTCCAAGTTAGTTTATGTGATATCTGCAATAGTACCATCTCTAGTCAGATGTTGTATCATTTGCTCCAAACTCTATGATTAATGTAGTCAGTTAATGTCTGGGTAAATGTATTTGACATTGAATAGTTTATCAAGTCAGTCTCTGGGTAACTACAATTCCCCCATAAGTATAATATTTTCAAAGAATTCTATATCCTGCAATTAAGTCAAGAAATCATTGTGTGCATTTGGGACATATGTTGTGTATAGTAGAGTCCTATAATATTAAACTCAAAGCTTCTGATAATAATTATTGTTTGACCAAATTTTGGTTCTGGGTTGTTTTCTTGCTTTCTGGCTTTTAGGTGTCCTTTGCCCTTTTAAAAAGACTAAGACATCAACATCTGTCCCATTAGACCTGTAGTGATAAAATAAGGTGCACAGTGGAACTTGGTAATATGCATTTTGGATTATTTAATATCTATATATATATATATATATATATATATATATATATATATATATATATATATATATATGGGTCTACTTTACATGATCGACATCCCAAATGTTCGACTATCATATGGCCGAGACCATTTGATCGAACATTTGAAACATTCACGATGTAAACTAAACACCATAACACACAAAAAAAAAAACCTGACTTTGTTTAGCAGGGTGGCAAGCCCCCCTGCACCCCCCACACCCCCGCTACTTAAATATACCAACTCCGAGATCGCACTACATTGCGGTAACGGGAAATCTTCCCGTTCCGCACTGTATGGAGATCTCCATTCAGATTAGTTGAGCTTTTAAAAGTTTGATCATATAGTCTTGGACATATGAAAGTCGAACTTTTAAAAGTTCGACCATCTGAAGGGAAGCTATATATGCTATATATATATATATATATATATATATATATATATATATATATAAATATAAGTTCAGGAGTCTGTGGGCTTGCTGCTATAATGTGAGATATAGGGGGGGGGGGTTGCCTCCTGCAAAATATATAAAAAAAATATAAGTTCAGGAGTATAAGGGCTTGCTGCTATAATGTGAGATATAGGGGGGTTGCCGCCTGCAAAAAAAAAATGTGTTTTTAAACCTTAGGAGTGTTGCTGGCTTGACTGATGACCTCCTAAGGTTTTAGATGTTTGGTATAAAATAATCACATGTCAATTAAATGAAAGATGATTATTCATAGTGGACTCAGCATATTGATATGTTACAGACAGCCTGCAGAGCATTTACTGAAATAGAGTGCGTAAACAAGATTTGCAGAACCTTGCATAAATAGTTACAAATAACATATAAATGATAGGAGACTAGAGACAAACTGTAATATCATAATAATACTGCACATAATGGAAGGGTCCTGGAATTGTCATTGGAAAAGTTTGTATAATGGATCTTGTGAGACATGGGGTTATATAAGTGTCTGTATACTTTACAAGTCTCAGGAAAAGTAGTGATGGTGGTGAGTTGTCTGAAGGACAATGCCTCACAAAGAATACTATTCATGGTGTAGGTAGAGCCTTTGTAACCAAGATCATATAATAAACAATGTGATTTAGCTCAGAGGTAGTGTAGTGAATCTGTGTATAATGCATGGGATTTAGCTCAGTGGTAGTGCGGTGAATCTGTTTATATACAAAGAGCCAAGTTCAGTCCTACCAAGTGCAAGCATCTTTAGTCTGGCAGTTAGTGCAGAGTATCAAGGCTATGGTCTGTTAATAAGCTGTTTCCTGTAGTGCATGGTTTGACTCCCTCAGCCTCTGTTTGCTTATTGTGTGACTGAGCAAGCCACTTAAGGCAGTTCTCTTGGACAATTGGAAAATTGGGGTTAGGTTCCTCAATGGTCTCCTTGAGCACATAGCTAGTGGCAGCCTATGAATGCTGAGACTGCAGCAGAGGTACCTAACAACAATACAAAAATAAACAGGTTAGTATCCCTTTAGACTCGCACAAACACTTTTGCTAGGGTCAGGGCAGATAGTGAAATATGCAGATGGAAAAGATGGCATCACTGACAAAGCTGAAGTTCTCGGGTATGTAGGAAAGGCAAAAGATAAATACCAAAACTGGTATAATGTACAGCACACTAAACCAGAGAAAATTGCTTAGAATGTATAGGCAACTAATTTCTTCAAAGTCAAAAATCTTTGTATGAAACCACTGATTGGTAGAAAAAAAAGACATGGAGCAAGATGAGGTGTGCTTGAAGTGGAAAACAGTTCCTTCCATGAAGCATAACAAAATAAACTAAGCATCTGAAAAAACAGCAAGAGTCTAATTAAAGATGTGGATACTTGCAGGCACTTTATCTAGACTTCATCTGGGAGTTGCAGCGATTCCTAAATGCTCCCACACATGATTCTCTGAGTCACTAAAATTGTTTCTGAGTGTATGACACACTGAAAGTAACATCCCAGGAGGTGAACCATCTTGTGATATATGGTCAGTCTTCCCCATGAGGCAAAATATGAGCGGACATGTTGAAAACTAATGGAGGAAAAAAGTATTTGTGGACTAGCAGTTACTTTATTGTTACTGGTACATCAAGGTCAAAGGCACCATCCTTAGTACTAATGGGACAGCATCATAGGTAGATCCTGCTAATTTGTACTAGTATAATAAAAACAGCAATATGGGTGGGCCACCTGCCTCCATGTTGAAGATTCTATATGGGGGAGGCTCTAAGGAAATGCAACAGCTGTGATTCTCCACCTAAAAATGCTTTTCTGACTGGGCAAGAGCTACAAAGTAGTTTAAGCTTATTTTATTTTTATTTCTATTTGTTTATTTGGTAGAACACTGATTTATATGGGCCAATTACAGCCTTGGCTAAGGAAATATGCAAAAGCATTACAGTCTTCTTCTTCTTTCGGCTTTTTCCCGGTTAGGGGTTGCCACAGTGGATCACCTGTCCGGTCATGATTGGCAGTGGAGTTTTACGGTGTCGAGTTGCCAGCCCAGCACCCAACCTTCTACAGAAGGCACACACACACACACACACACACACACACACACACACACACACACACACACACACACACACACACACACACACACACTCATGCCTAGGGCCAATTTAGAGTGTCCAATCCACCTACAGGATGTCTTTGGGATGTGGGAGGAAAGTACACAGATAAAAACAACTGTTTTTAAAAGTTAAAGCAAACATGGGTATATAAATACAACGTACATTGGGAAAGATAATGACAAGTAAGTAAACAGATACAATCCATGTGCAGATGAGGAAAAAAGAAGGTTTTGAAAGGTTGCAAACACAATCACTGGTATATGACATACAGCATTCATTGAGGAAAAAAAAAAACAAGTATGTACCAAACAAGTGCAGGAATGTGTGAGAGTATAAATGTTGAGTAGCTAGAATGTCTAGTGTGATCCTCCTGACTCTAATATAAAAGTTGTTTAGATGACGACAAATTTCAAATGTTTTGATTAACAGGAAAAAGCAGACCTGATGCAATATTTAATGTTTCCAGTTTGTCATGTAGCATAAATCATACCACTATGTAGTACACAGATGATGTAAGCAGTGATGCAGAAACTGAACACGTGACTCAAGATAGATATTTCATAGTTCTTCTGGGAGAACAAGGTAAATTCTTACATATCAATTGTCAGATGAAAAGAACACAGAAAGTTATGCACAGCATACTGGCAGGAGAAACTGTCCTTAGCCGATAGAGTTGATAGTGCAATTTTTCCTGCAACCCAGTATTCAGCACTGCAGTCAGGTGATTTCACTTGACACATCCTCCCCATAATATTGGTCACTAATAACCATACCTCTCTAATGACCATGATTTTGACTCAAATTTTAGTTCTGTCTCTCTTAATGTCTTCTAAAACTGGTGACTTTTGGATAAATGGTTATAGAATTCATTTACTTCAGACACTGTGCTTTAATTCACATTCTTTTAATCTGTCAATGTCTCAAGTTAATAGCACTAATATTTTAAATTGTCACTGGTTATTTCTGGATTTGTCCCTGATTCTGTTGAGATTTGTCCCTGATTTCTTGAGAGCTATGCAAATAAATGTTCATCAGTATATGTTACTTTTACTTAGGTTCACTAGTCTTTTCACAAAATGTATTTTGCCTAGAGATATGTAACATAAAAATGTGTTCATTGTCAGAGGATTCTCCATGTCTACAAATCAGCAGCATGGAGTGTGCAGATGACTTACACATGAAAGGAGCTTCAGCCATTTTCTTGAAAGCAGCAAAACTAGAAGAATGCTAAATAAAGAAGTGGAATTAGCTGCTTTTATTACTTTTGGGACAGATTGCCTTAACTGTGATGTCTTTCAACACCTAAAACAAATAGCAGCAAAAATGGCCACAACAAGGTGTGACTAAAGGAGATGCTGCCAGCCCAGGTATCTGGAATTTTTTAAATAATTATATGTCATTTGTGAATATCAACATGATTCATATAAGATGCTTGTGTTACAAATGTATTAGAACTGTATGTCATGTATAGGTCAAATTAGGTTTGTACAGACATGTGTGTTGAAAAGATATTTTATAAAGTGCTTGCGCTTAAAATATAACCACAGCATGTCGTACTGGAATACAACAGAAATGTACATGCACTATTGTAACCGTTTAAATGGCATATATTTTAACAGTGGAAAATGGAACATAGGAGGTTAACTTCAGTCCAGCAAAACTTCAGAAAAATAGATGAAATTAAATTACTTTGTAGGCTACGCAATAAAAGATTATATCTTTCAGTTTTCAGTACAGCAAGGAGACACAATGTCTAAAACTAGGAACCTTTCTGTATTTTCTTTAGTGTAAAGTAATTGCTAGCTTGAAATGTAAAGGGATGCAATTGTTTTATGACTTCCAGCATCTGCCAAAGATCTGAGGTGTATATATTTTCACAGGTAGATGCTAAATAATGCTAACTTCCAGCCATGGGGGGTTAACTTGGGACAGTCAGATGACAAGAAATTATGTAATTTTACAAGCTATCCCAGCAGTAATATTTCAGATATTAATTTGAGAGGTCTCTTAGAGAGACACAGCATTCTGTATTCTGTCTTGGACCTGACAATATCTAGAAGATCCATTCACCACACACCAGCCTTGCTCTTCATCAGTAAGTTAACTAGGGTATAGTAATTCTCTTAGATACAGTCAGGAATATGGTAAAGCTTAGTTTAGATATTTTTCTTTATTTATTTGAGACTGTCTTGCAATGTTGTTTTAAATATTTCCTGTGGTTTTGAACTCATGTCATGTGAATATATACTGAGTATTTTCTTGTTCTTTTATTATTTATTATTAAATATATTTAAACATTTCATTGTGGCTGATCATTGTGAGCCATATTTAAGTTTTGAGATTACTTGCATATTTATTTGGTGGCACTGTGGGCCACTCCTAATAGCCTTCTCTTGGTCAAACTACTATTTGTATTAATGTTAATATTAAACCGTAAGATTAGGCACCCTTTGTTAAGGGCCTTAAAGTAGCTGATAAGAGTTGGCTGGTGGCAGTGATAATTACCTTATAGTTTGGGCAAAAGTGGGCATAGCTAATAAACCTGTGCCAGCCTTTCCAAGGTGTGTGTGTGTGTGTGTTTGTGTGTGTGTGTGTGTGTGTGTGTGTGTGTGTGTGTAAATCAAACCGCAAAGAGTGTGTGTGTCAGCTACTTGGGCAGGGACACGAAGCACTGGTTGGACAGAGTGGGTGATGAAGGTCTTGGCATGACCACTCAGTTGAGATCTCAACTGGATAGCTGTGCTAGTGGCAAGTCTTACTGGGGATCTGGAGAAAGAAGGAAAAAACAGCCCTGAACTGACTGTGGTCTCTGTATGCTCTTAATAGAAATTGCACTTGATGCAGAGAGCTGCATCTGGAAATACTATGTGTGTACCTGTTATCCTCCCAATGTACGTCCAGCACTATTGCCAGTGGTGAGGACTGAGACTCCTTGATTACTGGTACAGTGGTGGGTATCACACAAGGATCCCAGGAAAGGTTTTAAAAGTCAATTGAGTACTTCCATTCCTAAACAACTGGAACTTCATATGTTCATAGGTTGTTACTAGGCTAACAACCACTAGGGCCCTTACAAGTCTAACCGCTCATCCCAAACCATTTAGGTCTTGAGTATCATGGGGGAGGTATGTTAGTAGGATTTGTAGGGGGGAGGTGTTAATATAATATTTTTTTTTTATTAATGCCTACTGTCCATAAGGGACTTGCCGGCCAGACCGGGGCTAAATTTACAATTTCCCAGCCAATTGTCAAAGTTTAATTTGAAAAGGGTCAGAAACAAACTTTGTTTTACATGGATGGGGATCATTTTCCATAATGCAGGGATCCTTTGGGACAAATATCGGTCTCTCCAGCATGTTCTGTATACCTTACAGGTGAAGTTCATATCCCAGGATCTAGTTTTTCTGGTTATGTTTGTTTTGCACATGTGCAACAGATCCATCAGGGCTGGGTTTGAGGAAGCCGTGTAATACAGACAAAGATTCTCTCTCAACAGCCTGTAGGAGACCAAATACAGAGACAGAGCCTTTAGAAGATCAGTGTAGAACAGGGTATTCATACCCTGAATTCTCCTTGTGAGAAACCTTTGTGGGAGTTCCAACTGTTGCAAGTGTTTGGTTAGATACATGCTGAAGGGTTCATTGTATTCAATGACAGGGATGATAAGGGTTGAGTAGAGCTGTACTATAACTTCCTTGGACCTGGATGACACACCATTACCTATAAGTTGGGTGACATAGAATGTTTGTCTTATTATCTTAGCTACATGTTGGTCAAACGCCAGATTGCTGTTTACATATTTTCCCAGATCCCTTACTACTGTGTCAACTCTTAGGAGCATTTTATTGATGGAGTAATTAACTTGGGTTAACAGTTTCCCAAATGCATTATAATGCATTTTTGATATTGAGCTTTAGGCCAAGGCTTTGGCACCAATCATTTGTCTGTGTTAAACCCACTTTCAAGATGTTGGCGTCTTGGGGGCAGTCTATAGTGACTCCCAATTTACAGTCATCTGCAAACTTAGTAAGTCAGAAGCCTTGAATATTAACCTTGACTTCCGAAATAGATGCCAAACAGGAGAGGACCAATTCTGGGTAATCTGCTGGTGACTGTTCTTTTGGTGGAAGTGGTTTCATTGATCCTAACTTCTTGGGTCCTGTCTGTCAGCCAGACAGCAATCCAGCAAGTTATATAAGGATTTACACCTACCTCAGAGAGCTTGTCAACAATGCATGAGTGGGGTATTGTGTTGAATGCCTTATCCAGGTCAAGATATGCTGTATGCACTATTTTACAATCATCCATTACCTTGGTGACCCTCTCAAAGAAGTCTACCAGGCTAAGTAGGCATGACCTTCCCTTAAAAAAGCCAAATTGGGATGGGTCCAGTGTCTGTAGGTTGCCAATGTCCCTGTTTATCTTTTCTATGATAATATGTTCCATTGCTTTGCATATTAGGCTTGTTAGACTGATGTGTTTGCAGTTCCCTTGAGCAGCTGATAGTCCACCCTTGTGGAAGGGAATATCTGTTGCAGTCTTCCATTCACTTGGAATGTAGCCTGTTTCAAGGCTATAGTTGACAAGTGCCTGAAGTGGTCCTGATAGGTCATGTTTTAGATCATTCAGGAGACAATGAAGGATGTTGTTGGGACCCATGGAGTTTTTTTTCTTGAATTTTGCAAGTGCTGACTGCACCTGGTCCCTGCTGATAGCTGGAGGAGGTATGTTGGAAGGGATTTCACCTGGTGGAGCTGGGAGTGGGGAGAGTGGGGGGAAAGTCTGAGCTGAATTTATCAGCCAGTAGATTTGATATATCCCCCTCACTGGTGAAGGTGGTACCATTCACTACCAGTTTAGCACACTGTTGTGTGTCATCTCAAAGGTTCTGGCCATAGCTGAAGAAGGCCTTGTGATTGTCCTTAGCCTGTGAGGCTATCCTGACTTTGTAGTTGGCCTTATTGGACTTAATTAGACTTCTTGGTTTCTTGTTTAGTTGTATAGGAGACCACTCATCTTTAAGGGAGTTGCTTTTCCTGATTTTGACCATGAGTTTTCTTCTTTTATTATATAACCTGTTTAGGTAAGGATTCTACCAGTGGGGTTTGTTTTTACTGTTTGTTTTGGGTTTATTTCTGATAGGTATGGCAGCCACTATGCAGCTATTCACATCTTTGTATAGGGACTCTGTGAATAAATTTGCATAGGTAGCTGAGGTCTCGGGGATAGGGGAGCCTTGAATTTTGACAAATTAGGATGTAGTTTGCCTTTGAATAGTTCCTAACTGTTACTAGTTTAGCTGGATTTTCTGGGGTGATTTTTACTTCAAAGGAGACAGATTTATAATCCGACCTCACTAGTGAGTATGTGACTGGGGGGGGGGGGGGTACAATGCTATCCCATGTTGTTGAGTACCTGATCCAGTATATTTGATCCCGTGGTTGATGCATGCGCCATCTGCTCCAGGGTGTTTATGTTAAAGTCCAGGAAGTGTTGTGTTTGTGAGTTTATGGTAGTGTACATTTCCCAGGCACCCATGGTTAGGGTGTTTGATTGGATTGTGTGCACCTCTGTTAGGTTTAGGTAAGAGCCATGAGACTCTAGGGGCATAGATGGTGACCTGTAGCCATGGTATGGTGAAGGTCCTTATCTATGGTGACTTGCACATTGATGAGCTCCATGGTATCATTCTGTTTAACCAACCTGTAGGTATGTTTGTTGCTAACATAGATCAAGACACCTCCACCTTATGGCTCCAGTCTGAGCTGTTGTTTCCCTAATGTGTGGAGGCACTGTAGCCCTGCACTGTGGAGTACTTTCTGTTACTTTAAACCAAGTCTCAGTCACGGCACAGATGTTTACATTCTCCAGAGTGAGGAGGGCTTAAAGGGTGTGGAGTTTTTTTTTTAAGCTCAGAACATTGAGCAGTAACACCTTAAGATTGCTTGTAGACTTTTTTCACTATGTTGGTAGTTTTGTTTTTTTGGTTTTGTCTAAAAAAGTCTCTAAAGGGGAGGATAAAGTTTTAGCCAATATCCAAAAGCCTGGGTGGGAGGGTGCAGCCCATCCTTAGTAAAAGCAAAGTGTTTTTGACCATGTCCTCTATGCTGACAGATATTGGATCCCCTTGGAGTGACACCAGAAACAAAGCCAATCATTAAACCAATCATTTTATGTTCGTACAGTGGCATCATCCTTGATGAAGGTAGAATGCTGCTCAATACAAGGCTTATACCTATCTGTGACACATATTCTGATAGCTTCATTATGTCTCTTTTCATATAATCCAGTGAGATATGTCTCAGGTCATTTACACCCACATGAACTACGATCATATTGGTACCTGGGGGGCAGTAACTTGAATGCATGCATGATATTGGCACTGACACTGATTGCCCAGCAAGGCAAGGCTCTTTATTCACCCCTCACCAAGCAAGCGACTAAGCAGCTCACCCTACTATTCAGGTATGACCAAAGGGCAACTTCAGGTACACTCTCCAGTCCAGCTGGTGAATCTGGGTATCCTGAGGCAATGTTACAACTGCCTCATGTAGACAGACAACCCTCTCCTCCTACCACAAAACACTAACATATGTGAAAGATGCAATTATACAGCCAAACTGGAAGCTAAGCTGTCTCCACCCAAGTCTGGAACAGACAGTCAAGAGGAGAAGGTTAACACTTGCACCACAACTCCAGCTGCACACAGACCTACTAAAACAGCACTGGCAAAAAATACACATAAATACACAAAATCATGCTTGGAAGCTCTAATTAAAAACCTGCAAAAGCATCATAGACCTCCAAAGCAGACACCCAAACATTCTGCACTTCCCGTCACAAACCAGACAACACATAAAAGACAAAATCAGTTTGCCACACAATCACAGCCATTAAGGCTAAATAACATACCTAACACACTAGTAATAGTTGACTTTATAGTCAGGCACACTACTGTTAGCTGCCTGTCGGGAGCCAGAATCTGCCACATAACACAAGCACTCAGGTCACTCCAGAACAAGTACAAATATGACTCTGTCATTGTTCATGCTGGTGTGAATGACCTGAGACGTACCTCCCTGGACTACATGAAAAGAGACATGGAAGAGCTCTCTGATCATGTAGCCCAGGCTGGTATGACCTTGACCCTGAGTAGCATCCTGCCCTCACCAAGAATGATACCTCAGCATAAAGAAAAAATGATCAATTTCAACAATTGGCTAAGCTTCTGGTGTCATTCAAAGGGGATCCAGTGTCTGTCAGCCTGGGATGACATGCTCGACAAGCCGCGTTGCTTTGCAAGAGACTGCTTGCACCTGTCACCCCTAGGCTTTCGAATACTGGTCAAGGCTCTTGCTGCCCCCATAGTGCCTTTTTTAGGCAAGGCTCAAAAGTCAAACCACCTCCATAAACAGCACAATTAAAAAAAAACTGAGGGTTATGCTAATTAACGCCAGGAGTTTAAATCTCAAAATGCACACGTTCGAAGCACTCCTCAGTATGGAGAACGTCGACATCTGTGCAGTAACTGAAACCTGGTTCAAGGCTACAGAGAGCACCCCAGCACTACTGGGCTACAACTCATACCATACGTTTCGGCCACAGAACATGGACCTAAACACAAAAGGAGGGGGTGTATCCATATTCATCAAGGATATCTACACCTCCAGGTTAGTGGCACAGCATGATACCTCTGAGATCATCCATGTGCAACTAACATCGGGCAAATCTGCAATGCAAATTGTGGCCTGCTACATATCACCCTCCATGACCCAGGACCACCGAGACCTTTCTGGAGACACTGGAAAACATGAAGATCCTACCAAACACCCTGATATTGGGCAATTTCAATTACCCTACCATTCACTGGGAAAACTACTCAAGTACAAATTCCCAGGCACAGCGCTTCCTGGAATTCATCAACTCAAATGCCCTGAATCAGCTGGTAAACTCCCTTACCAGAGGTGAAAACATATTGGACCTGGTCATCACCAACATGGGCGACAGGTGTTCCACACCGGAGGTCAGCCCGTCACTGGTTAGATCAGACCATAAACTAATCACTCTGGATGTCCACACTCCACCACCACCCTCAACTAAGGAAACCACAGTAAAAAACTTTTTTAAAGCAAACTTCACCCCCACGCTAAAGGATAACATTGCCCAAGATGCAGAAACCTTTACAAATGCACTCTATGAGCACCTACAAGGATGCATGGATTGTGCCATCCCTAGCAAAACCAAGACTCACTCCTCTATGAGAAGGAAACCAGTTTGGTGGACCCCTGCAATAAACAGGCTCTACAACAGAAGGAGGAAACTAGTTCAGAAAAAAAGCAAATCCCAAGAAGGAAAGACATCCCTGATCAGTATCAGTAAGAAACTGAGGTCCCTCATGAAATCATCCACGGCTAACTTTGAAAGAAAAATAGCCAAGGATTCAAAAGATAACCATAAAGCCTTCTTTAGCTATGTTAAGAATCTAAGTGGCAACTCGCAGATATGCACTGAACTAGTGCAAAATAGCACAAAATATACTGAATCTACTGATATTGCCAACATCCTGGCAGATAGATTCAGTGCAAACTTCACCCCCCTCTCACCTCCAAAATGGCCCACAACAATACCGGAAAAGTGTAGTGTCCCAAAAATCACAGACACACAGGTGAAAACAGCCCTTTCAAAAGCCAAAAACAGAGCATCAATGGGACCAGATGGTGTCCCAGGCTGCGTCTTGCACGAACTACAGAATGAACTAACCCCCCCCCCACCCCCACCTAAACACGCTGTTCAACCTCAGCCTCTCAACAGGCTATGTGCCCATAGAATGGCACACAGCGATGGTTATTCCTCTCCACAAAGGAGGGGCCACAACTGACCCTGGTAACTATCACCCCATAAGCCTGACTAGCCTGGTCTGCAAGGCTATGGAGTGCATCATCATGGAACTCATTAACAAAGACATTGGGAACCTCCAAACACTTGACCCAACCCAGTTTGGCTTTGTTAAGGGCAGATCATGCCTACTAAACCTGGTTGACTTCTTCGAGACAGTCAGCAAGGCCATAGACGAGGGAAAGGTGGTTCACACAGCCTACTTTGACCTCGCCAAGGCTTTTGACACCACTTCCCACTCAGATATTGCAGAAAAACTCACCAGCCTGAACATAGACCCCTATATCACGAGATGGGTTGCCAACTGGCTTACAGACAGAACTCACACGGTAAGAATAGTGGGCTCCAGGTCTGACTCTAAACCAGTCACAAGTGGTGTCCCACAAGGCTCAGTCCTAGGACCCCTACTGTATGGCATATACTTCTCAGAAGTACAGGCAAACACAGGAGGACTATGGCTAACCAAGTTCACCGATGACTTTAAACTGGGAGCCATAATTGACTCTCCGGCTGACATGGACATCCTCCAAAAGGGCCTTACTGAGATGGACACCTGGTGTCAAAGTCATTGGCTCAAGCTAAATGACAAAAAATGCATAGTCATCCCATTTGGGAAAAACAAAATGCCCACGAATTACCACATAAGTGGCAGCCCCCTTAATACAGAAGAGGTAATAAGAGATCTGGGGACCCAGGTAGATAGTAATCTCTCCTTTGACAATCATATTGCCAAAGTAGTTAGGAAATCCTTCTATGTGGCCCATCTAATTACTAAAGGGTTCGCATCTAGAAATAAAGAGGTTATAGTGCCCCTCTACTCATCATTCATTAGACCCATCATAGAGTACAATGCCCCATTTGGGATGTACCTCACAAGACACTTCCAACAGCTGGAAAGACCACAAAAGTACCTCACCAAAAGGATTACTGGTCTCAAACATATGTCCTATGCAGCCCGACTGAAAAAACTCCGGCTGTACTCCGTGGCATATCGCTTACTCAGAGGTGATCTCTGCCTGACTTACAAAGCCATGTCCAACTAAGAATTGATGAACATGCTCCACCTAAAGAAGTCGAAGTCACTGCGAGCCACTCGCTCTAATGAGCTAAACCTCGCCACAACAATAAATAGAACATGCTGGAGGGATAGATTCCTGTCACAGAGACTCCCCATTTTTTGGAACAAAATTCCAAATTACATCAGGCAGAGCCCCTCACTAACACTCTTCAAGAGAAACCTTGACGAGTGGATGGGTAACAGAAAATACACCCCTGGGATAACTTCATTGTCTCTGCTTGACAGAGGATCAGTTAATTAATCAATGGGGCAGCGAAAGCTGACACACTCTGGCTAGGCTTATAAATGCCCTTGGGCAGATAGCCTAGCACCTACCTATGAACCTATATTGCCGATCCTGGCTCCAGATAAGCAACTAACCATTATCTTCTCCTTGTCCAACCTAGTGAGTGGGTCATCTGTGTGTTACACAATCGAGTTCCTAATGGCAAGAGTATTAGGTAAAGTATATGCTTGCCTTATGGGTTTTGCTCTTGGGGACCATTTGGTGTAGACTTATGTGAGATGTTTGGTGTTTCCTTCCATGTGTGCTTTAGTGATTGTTGAGCAGCAGTATTGCTATTAGGTGGCTTTGGAGGCCTTTGAGATTTGGGAAGGTTTCTTTTAAGCACCTCAGCATAAGGCAATCTATGTGTGTGGTGAACAGGGTGTGTGAGGAATGTAGTGCACATGTTCCTGACAACCTTATTTGTATGCAAGAGTTTTTGCCTCCAAGGAAGTTGTGTATTTACATCTCTTGCATACTATGTTATTTTTTTAATGATTAACTGATTGTCTGAGAACATGTGACAGTTGCTACATTGCCTTAGGATGCCCAAATCTATCAAGCTGGCCACAGAGACATTTGGAAATTGCATATCCATGTTATCCATTCCTGCAATAGGGTAGGCTTTTTAGGATTAAGGATTGGTTTTAACAGGGGTCTCCTGGGGTCGTTTCTGAGGTTAAGGGAAAGATGTTATATAATGCTAGGATATGGTAGTGCTATTTGATCAGCAAACTAGCTGCTCAGAGCTTATTTCTTCACAATGCCACACTGATTAACAGGTTTTGGACCTAATCCTAACTTTATAGGGAAGTTTTACCATCTAGACATTTGCTGCAATACAGGGCCTGCTAACTGCTGCTGCCCTGTGGAGAGCTCTGTGCAAGGTTGCCTGATTTATAGCAGAGAAAAAACAAAGATTGAAAACTGACTCCTCTACCTAATAAATAACCAGACTTTGAGCTTCCTGGAGTGCTTACCAACATCATCTGAACTTAATTCTAAAATATCAAATATAAACTGTACAAAGCTTTGGAAATTGTCATGCATGAACTGTTTTAGAAAGAACAATTAAAATGCAATGTTAAAAAATAAAACAAATATTATTAAAATGTATTTAAAGCTTTGCTTTCTATATTTTATATTTTGTATTTTAGAATTTGTTGAACTTTGTTGTCATGTGTTTTTTTCTGTGTCATGTGATTTTAAGATATTTAAGGAAGTGATGTCGGTGCTTAATTTGCTTATGATGAAGTTCCACTTGTTTAGGAATAAAACCACTCAACAGTTTTATTAAAATCTTTCCTGGGATTCTTGTTGTGGTTGACTTTTTTTCTATTTATTTTTGTTGTATTTAGGTTACCTTGGAATTGTTTTTGACTCTTTTTTTCTACTCCTAGCTTTTCTGATTTTTCTCTTTCTGTCTCACTGCTAATGGCTCTTTAGAATTTGGGGAGTAGAGGCTGGCTGAGAAAGAAGGATACATTGGTTTTGTAGTTTGTAGTCTGGAATATGCAGAAGTCTTAAAAGTAAAACCATAATGAAAAGTGTTTTGTGTTCTATATTTATTTTCTGTTGAGTTTTTGAAAGCAAGGTAAGTGTATGAGTAAATATAAATCTTGGGGTTAGAGCTATAGTAATTAATTATTGCAGATGAGGAAAACACTAAGGTATAAGAACTATTACGTGAATTGGATTTTTAAGAGTTTGTTGGTTAAAAAAAACAAAAAAGATAATAATGACAAAGTTACATGCAGCCACAGAATATACAGTCGACTGTAAGGGAGTACTCAGGCAAGGCTATAAATCACTGTAAAGCTAGAAAGCTGAAAGGCTTTCTTATAGATACCAAAAATCAAGTGGCCTCCTCCACTCAAAGTGAAAAAATAATCAAGCCTTGTATACATTGGCATTCAAAACAGTTCAGCATTACTGTGTACTGTATTATGTTAAAGTAGAATATCCAGAAGCACTGTGAGCCTTCACAGCAAAAGTTAGACCTCCCCTTGGTGCAATGTATTAAGGGGCACGATCAATAGGAGCCAATGTTGTGGGAGGTGCAGAGCTGTCAGGAATGCAAGGCTGAAACACAACACTTTAACAGGTAAATAGCCACATTACCGTATTTATTTATTTGTTTATTTATTTATTTAGGACTGCAGATAACTGCTGAAGTGAAGACCTTCGGCATGGACAGAGCTACTTTTTTTTACCATTTTTTTCATTTCCTGCAAGAAAGCCTTTTGGCTTTCCAGCTCTGGCACTCTGTAGCTGTGACCACAGTATGTCATGGGCATTTTGCCTGTGACCTTACCCCAGTGTTCCATATGAAAGCAATGATGTTTACAAACATTTGACCATACGACTGGCACGTCTGGGTATCATGCGTGTTAATGTATTTTGTTCACTTTATAAAACGTCCAAGCTTTATTGAATAAGCATATGAAAATGTTAATATGAAAGCAGTGTACTAGTAGACATGTACAACTATAGCTGTTTGTGGGCAGCTCGTTCTCCTTCCTGTCCCATCCTTAATTCTATTCATTCCAGGCATCTTTAACCCACCCCCTGATCTCTACTGTAGTACTGACTCTGTTAAAATGGTCAAGCATTCCAGTACCTTGTCTGGGGAAAAGTATTTCCTTAAATAAGCTTTGAATTTTCCCCCTACAGCTCCCATCTAGGGCCCCTTCTTTCCTTTGTCTGTTTGCTTTGTTAGTCTTCCCACTTAACTCCTGAGCTAATATCCCCCCCCCCCCCCGTTTTATCTCCTCCATTATGAGTATGGGTCAAGGACTTTGTGCATTTTTGCATATAAGCATCATTTTGATAATTTCTGATTGTATTTTTACTATACTAATCTCATTCTTTGCACATTGTATGGCCTCTGCCTCTCATACCTTAGACTAGAGATGGGTACTAAAACCTGCACACAGTTAACGTCTAATATCATCCACAGTTTGACTTTAGATTCTACTCTGAAAGCTTTAAACCTAAATGAACCTGCACCATTACTAGTAAAAACCAGCCCTCAAGTACAGAAGTACACAGCTGCCCTGACTACAAGTACTTAAGAGAACTAATACAAAATGCTGCAAATTTTTTCTTTTTTTTTTTCAGGGGACAAACCCCTCTACAGTTCTAATCCCTGTTAGTTTATTATTTTCTCATGTTGTCATTGCATTTCAAAGAATAAAGTGTTAAGTAAAAGTGCTGTGCACTTTCTCCCAGGCAATGAGCTCTCAGAGTACACATCACAAAGTACTAACCAAACATTCACAATTCACTACAATAAGCAAGTAATCAATCACATATTAGACAAATCAGCATCAAAGAATAATGCAAAAGAAATGAAAATGAGCTATTGAGCAGATACAGATAAGCAATGACTTTATTCATCCTCAGACAGGATTCACAAGAATAAATGGAAATTTAGTTCATATCTTAACAGTCTTACAGGAAAACATGTATGTAAATATATAACATGTTTGTTATAACAGTACCATTGTAAATGGGGAAACACTTCTTGATCTCCATATCTTTTTAGTCATATTCCAAACATATTCAAAGAATAAAGCTTTGTTTACTTCAGAACAGGTTAGGGAGTAAAGAAACACAAAGCATTCAAGCTAGTCTCAGAGATTTGTCTATACCATTTTAAATAAGTTACTCTTGTTTTTCTTTCAGTCTTCCACCTTCAGTTCAACATTTATGCTTTAGGATGAGCAACAGGTGAGCAGTCTAGTTCAGCATTCACTATCAATCATCATAGTGCTAATAAGCATAACAAATCAGTGGAAGCAGTTTCCAAAATTCCAGACTCAGCATTTGTACTTTGTTGACATCTTCTCCCTTACAAGACTCATCTGATTTTAGTTACTTTTGTTCTCTTTATTTAGCCCTGTTACAGTGCATAACAATAGGGTAAGTAGCTTCAGAGGTTAACTCAGTAGCCCTGTTAAAGTCTATAACGCTAGGGTAAGTAGCTTCAGAGGATAACGCATTACCCTGTTACAGTCTGAAATGCTAGGGTAAGTAGCTTCAGAGGTTAAACCATTAGCCCGGTTAAACTCTGTAACACTATGGTAAGTAGTTTTAGAGGTTAAATCATTAGCCCTGTTACAGTATATAACATTAGGGTAATCAGCTTCAGAGGTTAACCCATTAGCCCTGTTGCAGTCTATAACACTAGGTTAAGTAGCTTCACAGGTTAATTCATCAGCCCTGTTACAGTCTATAACACTAGGGTAAGTAGCATCATAGGCTAACTCATTAGCCCTGTTACAGTCTATACCGCTAGGGTAAGTAGCTTCAGAGGTTAACCTATTAGCCCTGTTACAATCTATAATGCTAGGGTAAGTAGCTTCAGAGGTTAACTCATTACCCTGTTACAGTCTCTAACACCAGGGTAAGTAGCTTCAGAGGTTAACTCATCAGCCCTTTTACAGTCTGTAACAATAGGGTAAATAGCTTCAAGGGTTAACTCATCCACCCTGTTACAGTCTATAACGCTAGGGTAAGTAGCTTCAGGGGTTAACGTAGCCACCCTGGCACAGTCTATAATGCTAGAATAAGTAGCTTCAGGGGTTAACTCATTAGTCATGTTACAGTCTATAACACTAGGGTAAGTAGCTTCAGAGGTTAACTCATTAGCCATGTTACAGTCTATAACTCCACGGTAAGTAGCTTCAGAGGTTAACTGATTAGCCCTGCTACAGTCTATAATGGTAGGGTAAGCAGCTTCAGGGGTTAACTCATTAACCCTGTTACAGTCTATAACACTATGGTAAGTAGCTTCAGAGGTTACCTCATTAGTCCTGTTACAGTCTATAATGCTAGGGTAGGTAGTGTCAGAGGTTAACTTATTAGCCCTGTTACAGTGTATAACGTTAGGGTAAGTAGCTTCAGGGGTTAACTCATTAGCCCTGTTATAGACTATAACACTAGTAAGTAGCTTCAAAAGTTAACTCATCAGCCCTGTTACAATCTATAACACTCGGGTAAGTAGCTTCAGAGGTTAACTCATCAGCCCTGTTACAGTCTATAATGCTAGGGTAAGTAGCTTCAAGGTTAACTCATTAACCCTGTTAAAGTCTATAACACCAGGGTAAGTAGCTTCAGAGGTTAACTCATTAGCCCTGTTACAGTCTATAATGATTGGGTAAATAGTTTCAGCGGTTAACTCATCCAGCCTGGCACAGTCTATAACACTACTTATCCTACCGTTACAGACTGTAACAGGGCTAATGAGCTGTCATCTAAGGCTACCTACCCTAGAGTTATACAGTGTAATGGGACAAATGACTTAACCTTTGAAGCTACTTCCCCTAGTGTTGTAGACTGTAACAGGACTAATGAGTTAACCCCTGAAACTACATACCCTAGCATTACAGACTGTAACAGGGTGGATGAGGTAAGTAGCTTACCCTAGCTTCAGAGGTTAACTCATTAGCCCTGTTACAGTCTATAATGATTGGGTAAATAGTTTCAGCGGTTAACTCATCCAGCCTGGCACAGTCTATAACACTAGGGTAAATAGCTTCAGGGGTTAACTCATTAGTCCTGTTACAGTCTATATGACTAGGGTAAGTAGCTTCAGAGGTTAACACATTAGCCATGTTACGGTCTATAACACTAGCGTAGGTAGTGCCAGAGGTTACCTCATTAGCTCTGTTACAGTCTATAACGCTAGGGTAAGTAGCTTCAGAGGTTAACTCATTAGCCCTGTTACAGTCTATAACACTAGGTTAAGTAGCTTCAGAGGGTAACTCATCAGCCCTCTTACAGTCAATAACACTAGGGTAAGTAGCTTCAGAGGTTAACTCATTAGCCCTGTTACAGTCTATAACATTAGGGTAAGTAGCTTCAGGGGCTAACTCATCCAGTCTGTTACAGGCTATAATGCTATGGTAAGTAGCTTCAGGGGTTAACTCATTAGTCCTGTTATAGTCTATAATACTAGGCTAAGAAACTTTAGAGGTTAACTCATTACCCTGTTAGTGTATAATGCTAGGGTAATTATCTTTAGAGGTTAACTCATTAGCCCTGTTACATTCTATAACAGTAAGGTAATTAGCTTCAAAGTTTAACTTATTAGCCCTTTTACAGTCTATAACACTAGGGTAAGTAGCTTCAGAGGTTAACTGATTAGCCCTGCTACAGTCTTTAGTGCTAGGATAGGTATTGTCAGAGGTTAACTCATTAGCTCTCTTACAGTCTATAATGCTAGGGTAAGTAGCTTCAGAGGTTAACTTATTACCCTTTTAGTTTAAAACGCTAGGGTAATTATCTTTAGAGGTTAACTCATTAACCCTGTTACACTCTATAACACTAGGGTAAGTAGCTTCAGAGGTTAACTCATTAGCCCTGTTACAGTGTATAACGCTAGGGTAAGCAGCTTCAGGGCTTAACCCATTAGCCATGTTACACTAAATAACGCTACGGTAAGTAGCTTCAGAGGTTAACTCATTAGCCTTTTTACAGTCTATAACACAAGGGTAAGTATTTTCAGATGTTAACTCATCAGCCCTGTTACAGTCTATAACGCTAGGGTAAGTAGCATCACAGGTTAACTCATCATCCCTGTTATGGTCTATAATGCTACGGTAAGTAGCTTCAAAGATTAACTTATCTGCCCTATTGCAGTCTGTAACGCTAGATTAAGTAGCTTCAGAGGTTAACGAATTAGCCCTGTTACAGTCATTACACTAGGTTAAGTAGCTTCAGAGGTTAACGCATTAGCCCTGTTACAGTCTATAACACTAGGGTAAGCAGCTTCAGGGGTTAACTCATTAGCCCTGTTACAGTCTATAATGCTAGGGTAAGTAGATTCAGGGGTTAACTCAGTATTCCTGTTAAAGTCAATAACGCTAGGGTAAGTAGCTTTAGTGGTTAACTCATTATTCCTGTTACAGTCGATAACACTAGGGTAAGTAGCTTCAGAGGTTAACTTATTAGCCCCATTATAGTCTATATCTCTAGGGTAGGTAGCCTCAGAACTCAACTCATTAGCCCTGTTACTGTCTATAACACTAGGGTAAGTAGCTTCAGAGGTTAACTCATTAGCCCTATTACAGTCTAAAATGCTAGGGTGAGTAGCTTCAGAGGTTAACTCATTAGCCCTGTTGCAGTCTATAACGCTAGGGTAGGTAGCTTCAGGGGTTAAACTCGTTAGTCCTGTTACAGTCTATAACACTAGTGTAGGTAGCTTTAGGGGTTAAACTCATTAGTCCTGTTACTGTCTATAACACTATGGTAAGCAACTTCAGGAGTTAACTCATTAGCCCAGTTATAGTCTATAACACTAGGGTAAGTAGCTTCAGAGGTTAACTCATTAGCCCTGTTACAGTCTATAACTCTATGTAGGTAGTGTCATAGGTTAACTCATTACCTCTGTTACAGTTTATAACATTAGGGTAAGTAGCTTCAGGGGTTAACTCATCCACCCTGTTAGAGTCTATAATGGAAGGGAAAGTAGCTTCAGGGATTACCTCATCCACCCTGTTACAGTCTGTAATGCTAGGGTATGTAGTTTCAGGGGTTAACTCATTAGTCCTGTTACAGTCTACAACACTAGGGGAAGTAGCTTCAAAGGTTAAGTCATTTGTCCCATTACACTGTATAACTCTAGGGTAGGTAGCCTTAGATGACAGCTCATTAGCCCTGTTACAGTCTGTAACGGTAGGATAAGTAGCTTCAGAGGTTAACTCATTAGCCCTGTTACAGTTTATAACGCAAGGATAAGTAGCTTCAGAGGTTAACTCATGAAGTCTGTTACAGTCTATAATGCTAGGGTAAGTAGCTTCAGAGATTAAGTCATCAGCACTGTTACAGTCTAACACTATCGTGAGTAGCTTCAGAGGTTAACTCATTAGTCCTGTTACAGTCTATAACACTATGGTAAGTAGCTTCAGAGGTTACCTCATTAGTCCTGTTACAGTCTATAATGCTAGGGTAGGTAGTATCAGAGGTTAACTTATTAGCCCTGTTACAGTGTATAACGCTAAGGTAAGTAGCTTCAGGGGTTAACTCATTAGCGCTGTTATAGACTATAACACTAGTAAGTAGCTTCAGAAGTTAACTCATCAGCCCTGTTACAGTCTATAACGCTAGGGTAAGTAGCTTCAAGGTTAACTCATTAACCATGTTAAAGTCTATAACACTAGGGTAAGTAGCTTCAGTGGTTAACTCATTAGCCCTGTTATAGTCTATAACTCTAGGGTAAGTCGCTTCAGGGGTTAACTCATCAGCCCTGTTACAGTCTATAACATCAGTTAAGTAGCTTCAGAGGTTAACTCATCAGTCCTGTTACAGTCTATAACACTAGGGTAAGTAGCATCAGAGGTTAACTCATTACCCTGTTACAGTATATAACATTAGGGTAAGTAGCTTCGGAGGTTAACCCATTAGCCCTGTTATGATCTATAATGCTAGGTTAAGTAGCTTCAGAGGTTAACTCATTAGCCCTATTTCAGTCTGTAACACCAGGGTAAGTAGCTTCAGAGGTTAACCTATTAGCCCTTTTACAATCTATAATGCTAGAGTAAGTAGCTTCAGAGGTTAACTCATTAGCCCTGTTACAGTCTATAACGATTGGGTAAATAGTTTCAGGGGTTAACTCATCCAGCCTGGCACAGTCTATAACGCTAGGGTAAATAGCTTCAGGGGTTAACCCATTAGCCCTGTTACGATCTATAATGCTAGGTTAAGTAGCTTCAGAGGTTAACTCATTAGCCCTGTTTCAGTCTGTAACACTAGGGTAAGTAGCTTCAGGGGCGAACTCATCCAGTCTGTTACAGGCTATAATGCTATGGTAAGTAGCTTCAGAGGTTAACTCATTAGCCCTGTTACAATCTATAACGATTGGGTAAATAGTTTCAGGGGTTAACTCATCCAGCCTGGCACAGTCTATAACGCTAGGGTAAATAGCTTCAGGGGTTAACTCATTAGTCCTGTTACAGTCTACATCACTAGGGTAAGTAGCTTCAGAGGTTAACACACTAGCCATGTTACGGTCTATAACACTAGCGTAGGCAGTGCCAGAGGTTACCTCATTAGCTCGGTTACAGTCTATAACGCTAGGGTAAGTAGCTTCAGAGGGTAACTCATCAGCCCTCTTACAGTCAATAACACTAGGGTAAGTAGCTTCAGAGGTTAACTCATTAGCCCTGTTACAGATTATAACACTAGGGTAAGTAGGTTCAGGGGCTCACTCATCCAGTCTGTTACAGGCTATAATGCTATGGTAAGTAGCTTCAGGGGTTAACTCATTAGTCCTGTTATAGTCTATAATACTAGGCTAAGAAACTTTAGAGGTTAACTCATTACCCTGTTAGTGTATAATACTAGGGTAATTATCTTTAGAGGTTAACACATTAGCCCTGTTACATTCTATAACAGTAAGGTAATTAGCTTCAGAGGTTAACTGATTAGCCCTGCTACAGTCTTTAGTGCTAGGATAGGTATTGTCAGAGGTTAACTCATTAGCTCTCTTACAGTCTATAATGCTAGGGTAAGTAGCTTCAGAGGTTAACTTATTACCCTTTTAGTATATAACGCTAGGGTAATTATCTTTAGAGGTTAACTCATTAACCCTGTTACACTCTATAACACTAGGGTAAGTAGCTTCAGAGGTTAACTCATTAGCCCTGTTACAGTGTATAACGCTAGGGTAAGCAGCTTCAGGGCTTAACCCATTAGCCATGTTACACTCAATAATGCTACGGTGAGTAGCTTCAGAGGTTAACTCATTAGCCTTTTTACAGTCTATAACACTAGGGTAAGTATTTTCAGAGGTTAACTCATCAGCCCTGTTACAGTCTATAACGCTAGGGTAAATAGCTTCAGGGGTTAACTTATCCACCCTGTTACATTGTATAATGCTCCGGTAAGTAGCTTCAGAGGGTTAACTCATTAGCTCTCTTACAGTCTATAACGCTAGAGTAGGAAGTGTCAGAGGTTAACTCATTAGCTCTGTTACAGTCTATAATGCTTGGGTAACTAGCTTCAGAGGTTAACTCATTAGCTCTGTTGCAGTCCATAATGCTAGGGTAAGTAGCATCAGAGGTTAACTCATCATCCCTGTTATGGTCTATAATTCTACGGTAAGTAGCTTCAAAGTTTAACTTATCTGCCCTATAACAGTCTGTAACGCTAGAGTAAGTAGCTTCAGAGGTTAACGCATTAGCCCTGTTACAGTCTATACACTAGGTTAAGTAGCTTCAGAGGTTAACTCATTAACCCTGTTACAGTCTATAATGCTAGGGTAAGTAGATTCAGGGGTTAACTCAGTATTCCTGTTAAAGTCAATAACGCTAGGGTAAGTAGCTTTAGGGGTTAACTCATTATTCCTGTTACAGTCTATAACACTAGGGTAAGTAGCTTCAGAGGTTAACTCATTAGCCCTGTTACAGTCTAAAATGCTAGGGTGAGTAGCTTCAGAGGTTAACTCATTAGCCCTGTTGCAGTCTATAACGCTAGGGTAAGTAGCTCCAGAGGTTAACTCATTAACCATGTTACAGTCTATAACACTAGTGTAAGTAGCTTCAGAGGTTAACTCATCAACCCTGTTACAATCTATAACGCTAGGGTAAGTAGCTTCAGAGGATAACTCATCAATCTTGTTGCAGTCTATCCCATTAGGGTAAGTAGCTTCAGGGGTTAACTCACTACCTTGTTACAGTCTATAATGCTAGGGAAGGTAGCTTCAGGGGTTAAACTCATTAGTCCTGTTACAGTCTATAACACTAGTGTAGGTAGCTTTAGGGGTTAAACTCATTAGTCCTGTTACTGTCTATAACACTAGTCTAATTAGCTTCAGAGATTAACTCATTAGCCCTGTTACAGTCTATAACACTATGGTAAGCAGCTTCAGGAGTTAACTCATTAGTCCAGTTATAGTTTATAACATTAGGGTAAGTAGCTTCAGAGGTTAACTCATTAGCCCTGTTACAATCTATAACTCTAGGTTAGGTAGTGTCATAGGTTAACTCCTTAGCTCTGTTACAGTCTATAACGCTAGGGTAAGTAGCTTCAGAGGTTAATTCATCAGCCCTGTTACAGTCTATAACACTAGGGTAAGTAGCTTCAGGGGTTAACTCATCCACCCTGTTACAGTCTATAATGCTTGGGTAAGTAGCTTCAGGGGTTAACTCATCCACCCTGTTAAAGTCTTTAATGCTAGGGTAAGTAGCTTTAGGGGTTAACTCATTATTCCTGTTACAGTCTATAAAACTAGGGTAAGTAGCTTCAGAGGTTAACTCATTAGCCCCATTACAGCCTATATCTCTAGGGTAGGTAGCCTCAGAAGTCAACTCATTAGCCCTGTTGTTGTCTATAACACTAGGGTAAGTATATTCAGAGGTTAACTTATTAGCCCCTTTACAGTCTATAATGCTAGGGCGAGTAGCTTCAGAGGTTAACTCATTAGCCCTGTACAGTCTATAATGCCAGGGTAAGTAGCTTCAGATTTTAACTCATCAACCCTGTTGCAGTCTATAACAGCTAGGATAAGTAGCTTCAGAGGTCAACTCATTAGCCCTGTTACAGTATATAACGCTAGTGTAAGTAGCTTCACAGGATAACTCATCAACCATGTTGCAGTCTATAACGCTAGCATAAGTAGCTTCAGAGGTTAACTCATTAGCCCTGTGAAAGTGTATAATGCTAGGGTAAGTAGCTTCAGGGGTTAACTCATCCACCCTGTTAGAGTCTATAATGCTAGGATAAGTAGCTTCAGGGATTAACTCATCCACCCTGTTACAGTCTGTAACGCTAGGGTATGTAGCTTCAGGGGTTAACTCATTAGTCCTGTTATAGTCTATAACACTAGGGTAAGTAGCTTCAGAGGCTATAACACTAGGGTAAGTAGCTTCAGAGGTTAACTCATCAGCCCCGTTGCAGTCTATAACACTAGGGTAAGTAACTTCAGGGGTTAACTCATTACCTTGTTACAGTCTATAATGCTAGGGTAGGTAGCTTCAGGGGTTAAACTCATTAGCCCTGTTACAGTCTATACACTAGGGTAAGCAGCTCATTAGTCCTGGTTTAGTCTGTAACACTAGGGTAAGTAGCTTCAGAGGGTAACTCATCAGCCCTGTTACAGTGTATAACTCTAGGGTAAGTAGCTTCAGGGGTTAACTCATCCACCCTGTTACAGTCTATAATGCTAGGGTAAGTAGCTTCAGGGGTTAACTCAACCACCCTGTTAAAGTCTATAACACTAGGGTAAGTAGCTTTAGGGGTTAACTTATTATTTCTGTTACAGTCTATAACTCTAGGGTAAGTAGCTTCAGAGGTTAACTCATTAGCCCCATTACAGTCTATATCTCTAGGGTAAGTAGCTTCAGAGGTTAACTCATTAGCCCTGTTACAGTCTATAATGCTAGAGTGAGTAGCTTCAGAAGTTAACTCATTAGCCCTGTTACAGTCTATAAAGCTAGGGTAAGTAACTTCAGACATTAACTCATCAACCCTGTTTCAGTCTATAACACTAGGATAAGTTGCTTCAGAGATTAACTCATTAGCCCTGTTACAGTCTATAATGCTAGGGTAAGTAGCTTCAGAGGTTAACTCATCAACCCTGTTACATTCTGTAGCACAAGGTTAAGTAGCTTCTGGGGTTAACTCATCCACCCTATTAGTGTTTATAATGCTAGGGTAAGTAGCTTCAGGGATTAGCTCATCCACCATGTTACAGTCTGTAAAGCTAGGGTATGTAGCTTCAGGGGTCAACTCATTAGCCCTGTTACAGTCTAAAACGCTAGGTTAAGTAGCTTCAGAGGTTAACTCATTAGCCCTGTTACAGTATATAACGCTAGTGTAAGTAGCTTCACAGGATAACTCATCAACCATGTTGCAGTCTATAACGCTAGCATAAGTAGCTTCAGAGGTTAACTCATTAGCCCTGTGAAAGTGTATAATGCTAGGGTAAGTAGCTTCAGGGGTTAACTCATCCACCCTGTTAGAGTCTATAATGCTAGGATAAGTAGCTTCAGGGATTAACTCATCCACCCTGTTACAGTCTGTAACGCTAGGGTATGTAGCTTCAGGGGTTAACTCATTAGTCCTGTTATAGTCTATAACACTAGGGTAAGTAGCTTCAGAGGCTATAACACTAGGGTAAGTAGCTTCAGAGGTTAACTCATCAGCCCCGTTGCAGTCTATAACACTAGGGTAAGTAACTTCAGGGGTTAACTCATTACCTTGTTACAGTCTATAATGCTAGGGTAGGTAGCTTCAGGGGTTAAACTCATTAGTCCTGTTATAGTCTATAACACTAGGGTAAGTAGCTTCAGAGGCTATAACACTAGGGTAAGTAGCTTCAGAGGTTAACTCATCAGCCCCGTTGCAGTCTATAACACTAGGGTAAGTAACTTCAGGGGTTAACTCATTACCTTGTTACAGTCTATAATGCTAGGGTAGGTAGCTTCAGGGGTTAAACTCATTAGCCCTGTTACAGTCTATACACTAGGGTAAGCAGCTCATTAGTCCTGGTTTAGTCTGTAACACTAGGGTAAGTAGCTTCAGAGGGTAACTCATCAGCCCTGTTACAGTGTATAACTCTAGGGTAAGTAGCTTCAGGGGTTAACTCATCCACCCTGTTACAGTCTATAATGCTAGGGTAAGTAGCTTCAGGGGTTAACTCAACCACCCTGTTAAAGTCTGTAACACTAGGGTAAGTAGCTTTAGGGGTTAACTCATTATTTCTGTTACAGTCTATAACTCTAGGGTAAGTAGCTTCAGAGGTTAACTCATTAGCCCCATTACAGTCTATATCTCTAGGGTAAGTAGCTTCAGAGGTTAACTCATTAGCCCTGTTACAGTCTATAATGCCAGAGTGAGTAGCTTCAGAAGTTAACTCATTAGCCCTGTTACAGTCTATAAAGCTAGGGTAAGTAGCTTCAGACATTAACTCATCAACCCTGTTTCAGTCTATAACACTAGGATAAGTTGCTTCAGAGATTAACTCATTAGCCCTGTTACAGTCTATAACGCTAGGGTAAGTAGCTTCAGAGGTTAACTCATCAACCCTGTTACATTCTGTAGCACAAGGTTAAGTAGCTTCTGGGGTTAACTCATCCACCCTATTAGTGTTTATAATGCTAGGGTAAGTAGCTTCAGGGATTAGCTCATCCACCATGTTACAGTCTGTAAAGCTAGGGTATGTAGCTTTAGGGGTCAACTCATTAGCCCTGTTACAGTCTAAAACGCTAGGTTAAGTAGCTTCAGAGGTTAACTCGTCAGCCCCGTTACATTCTATAATGCTAGGGTAAGTAGCTTCATGGGTTAAGTTATTACCCTGTTACAGTCTTTAATGCTGGGGTATGTAGCTTCAGGGGTTAACTCATTAGCCCTGTTACAATCTATAACACTAGGGTAAGTAGCTTTAGGGGTTAACTCATTAGTCCTTTTATCGTCTTTAACACCAAGGTAAGTAGCATCACAGGTTGTCATCAGCCCTGTTACAGTCTATAACACTAGGATAAGTAGCTTCCAGAGTTAACGAATCCACCCTGTTACAGTCTTTAATACTAAGGTAAGTAGCTTCAGGGGCTAACTTATCCACCCTGTTACAGTGTATAACAGTAGGGTAAGTAGCTTTAGGGGTTAACTCATTAGTCCTGTTAAGGTAGTGTCATAGGTTAACTCCTTAGCTCTGTTACAGTCTATAACGCTAGGGTAAGTAGCTTCAGAGGTTAATTCATCAGCCCTGTTACAGTCTATAACACTAGGGTAAGTAGCTTCAGGGGTTAACTCATCCACCCTGTTACAGTCTATAATGCTTGGGTAAGTAGCTTCAGGGGTTAACTCATCCACCCTGTTAAAGTCTTTAATGCTAGGGTAAGTAGCTTTAGGGGTTAACTCATTATTCCTGTTACAGTCTATAAAACTAGGGTAAGTAGCTTCAGAGGTTAACTCATTAGCCCCATTACAGCCTATATCTCTAGGGTAGGTAGCCTCAGAAGTCAACTCATTAGCCCTGTTGTTGTCTATAACACTAGGGTAAGTATATTCAGAGGTTAACTTATTAGCCCCTTTACAGTCTATAATGCTAGGGAGAGTAGCTTCAGAGGTTAACTCATTAGCCCTGTACAGTCTATAATGCCAGGGTAAGTAGCTTCAGATTTTAACTCATCAACCCTGTTGCAGTCTATAACGCTAGGATAAGTAGCTTCAGAGGTCAACTCATTAGCCCTGTTACAGTATATAACGCTAGTGTAAGTAGCTTCACAGGATAACTCATCAACCATGTTGCAGTCTATAACGCTAGCATAAGTAGCTTCAGAGGTTAACTCATTAGCCCTGTGAAAGTGTATAATGCTAGGGTAAGTAGCTTCAGGGGTTAACTCATCCACCCTGTTAGAGTCTATAATGCTAGGATAAGTAGCTTCAGGGATTAACTCATCCACCCTGTTACAGTCTGTAACGCTAGGGTATGTAGCTTCAGGGGTTAACTCATTAGTCCTGTTATAGTCTATAACACTAGGGTAAGTAGCTTCAGAGGCTATAACACTAGGATAAGTAGCTTCAGAGGTTAACTCATCAGCCCCGTTGCAGTCTATAACACTAGGGTAAGTAACTTCAGGGGTTAACTCATTACCTTGTTACAGTCTATAATGCTAGGGTAGGTAGCTTCAGGGGTTAAACTCATTAGTCCTGTTATAGTCTATAACACTAGGGTAAGTAGCTTCAGAGGCTATAACACTAGGGTAAGTAGCTTCAGAGGTTAACTCATCAGCCCCGTTGCAGTCTATAACACTAGGGTAAGTAACTTCAGGGGTTAACTCATTACCTTGTTACAGTCTATAATGCTAGGGTAGGTAGCTTCAGGGGTTAAACTCATTAGCCCTGTTACAGTCTATACACTAGGGTAAGCAGCTCATTAGTCCTGGTTTAGTCTGTAACACTAGGGTAAGTAGCTTCAGAGGGTAACTCATCAGCCCTGTTACAGTGTATAACTCTAGGGTAAGTAGCTTCAGGGGTTAACTCATCCACCCTGTTACAGTCTATAATGCTAGGGTAAGTAGCTTCAGGGGTTAACTCAACCACCCTGTTAAAGTCTATAACACTAGGGTAAGTAGCTTTAGGGGTTAACTTATTATTTCTGTTACAGTCTATAACTCTAGGGTAAGTAGCTTCAGAGGTTAACTCATTAGCCCCATTACAGTCTATATCTCTAGGGTAAGTAGCTTCAGAGGTTAACTCATTAGCCCTGTTACAGTCTATAATGCTAGAGTGAGTAGCTTCAGAAGTTAACTCATTAGCCCTGTTACAGTCTATAAAGCTAGGGTAAGTAACTTCAGACATTAACTCATCAACCCTGTTTCAGTCTATAACACTAAGATAAGTTGCTTCAGAGATTAACTCATTAGCCCTGTTACAGTCTATAACGCTAGGGTAAGTAGCTTCAGAGGTTAACTCATCAACCCTGTTACATTCTGTAGCACAAGGTTAAGTAGCTTCTGGGGTTAACTCATCCACCCTATTAGTGTTTATAATGCTAGGGTAAGTAGCTTCAGGGATTAGCTCATCCACCATGTTACAGTCTGTAAAGCTAGGGTATGTAGCTTCAGGGGTCAACTCATTAGCCCTGTTACAGTCTAAAACGCTAGGTTAAGTAGCTTCAGAGGTTAACTCATTAGCCCTGTTACAGTATATAACGCTAGTGTAAGTAGCTTCACAGGATAACTCATCAACCATGTTGCAGTCTATAACGCTAGCATAAGTAGCTTCAGAGGTTAACTCATTAGCCCTGTGAAAGTGTATAATGCTAGGGTAAGTAGCTTCAGGGGTTAACTCATCCACCCTGTTAGAGTCTATAATACTAGGATAAGTAGCTTCAGGGATTAACTCATCCACCCTGTTACAGTCTGTAACGCTAGGGTATGTAGCTTCAGGGGTTAACTCATTAGTCCTGTTATAGTCTATAACACTAGGGTAAGTAGCTTCAGAGGCTATAACACTAGGGTAAGTAGCTTCAGAGGTTAACTCGTCAGCCCCGTTGCAGTCTATAACACTAGGGTAAGTAACTTCAGGGGTTAACTCATTACCTTGTTACAGTCTATAATGCTAGGGTAGGTAGCTTCAGGGGTTAAACTCATTAGCCCTGTTACAGTCTATACACTAGGGTAAGCAGCTCATTAGTCCTGGTTTAGTCTGTAACACTAGGGTAAGTAGCTTCAGAGGGTAACTCATCAGCCCTGTTACAGTGTATAACTCTAGGGTAAGTAGCTTCAGGGGTTAACTCATCCACCCTGTTACAGTCTATAATGCTAGGGTAAGTAGCTTCAGGGGTTAACTCATTAGCCCCATTACAGTCTATATCTCTAGGGTAAGTAGCTTCAGAGGTTAACTCATTAGCCCTGTTACAGTCTATAACGCTAGAGTGAGTAGCTTCAGAAGTTAACTCATTAGCCCTGTTACAGTCTATAACGCTAGGGTAAGTAGCTTCAGAGGTTAACTCATCAACCCTGTTACATTCTGTAGCACAAGGTTAAGTAGCTTCTGGGGTTAACTCATCCACCCTATTAGTGTTTATAATGCTAGGGTAAGTAGCTTCAGGGATTAGCTCATCCACCATGTTACAGTCTGTAAAGCTAGGGTATGTAGCTTCAGGGTCAACTCATTAGCCCTGTTACAGTCTAAAACGCTAGGTTAAGTAGCTTCAGAGGTTAACTCGTCAGCCCCGTTACATTCTATAATGCTAGGGTAAGTAGCTTCATGGGTTAAGTTATTACCCTGTTACAGTCTTTAATGCTGGGGTATGTAGCTTCAGGGGTTAACTCATTAGCCCTGTTACAATCTATAACACTAGGGTAAGTAGCTTTAGGGGTTAACTCATTAGTCCTTTTATCGTCTTTAACACCAAGGTAAGTAGCATCACAGGTTGTCATCAGCCCTGTTACAGTCTATAACACTAGGATAAGTAGCTTCCAGAGTTAACGTATCCACCCTGTTACAGTCTTTAATACTAAGGTAAGTAGCTTCAGGGGCTAACTTATCCACCCTGTTACAGTGTATAACAGTAGGGTAAGTAGCTTTAGGGGTTAACTCATTAGTCCTGTTAAGTCTATAACAGTAGGGGAAGTAGCTTCAAAGGTTAAGTCATTTGTCCAGTTACAGTGTATAACTCTAGGGTAGGTAGCCTCAGAGGACAACTGCATCTGTTTACAAATATATTGAATGTTATATGATAACATAATTCAATGTATAAATACAAATGTACTGTATATGTATGAGTAAAGAAACATCTGTATGTATATGTATATATATATATATATATATATATATATATATATACACATATATATATATATATATATATATATATATATATATATATATATATATATATATATGCCTATAAATTGCAAATATATAGCTGCATGAGTATACTTACAACTGTTTTTTTCATGTATATAAAGGTTTATATTTATACACAAAAATATTTGCATTGCACATAATTTCATTCACAGCTGTGTATTACCTTATTTAGTAAATGAATTACATATAGACAGTTTTTCTAAAGAGAGAATTGTGTTTTTGTAGGCCAGAAAATACTTACTAGTGTAGTAATTGTATAAGACATCAAAGAATTTGTTCCATGATATTAACTGCACTTACAAGATGGCTGAACTCTCATTCAGGCACCACACCGTAGTCAGAGTAGAGGTTGGTAGAGGAGGTGGAGGTTACAGTGTCATTTAAATGACCAGCACATACTATAGTGAGAAATGACCCGTTGTATTATTTCTGTGTACATTTTTAAACCATACCCTTATGTGCTTACAGTTATTAGGAAGAAAACTATCAAAACACACATAATTGTCCTGAAGTATAGGTACTGCATCAGTTTGTAACAGTAAATATGTTTAGTTAAATGAAGGTTGAATTGAAAGGAAGGAAAAACTTTCCTCAATTGATATATCTGTCTGTGTGTGTGTACAGCTTCAGCTTTTGCTTCTGGCCGAACAACATTCACAGACTAATATATGAACTGCAATTTTGGTATGAAAACCATAGACTGAAAGTATATAGAAACATGCCAGAGAATAACATTTTCCCAAACAGATAAGCTGTGCACACAGAAAAATGTAACAATTTGAAGGAAGACACAGTCCCACTACTTTTAAATTGCATTATTGAAAATATTGGGACAGTATGTGAATTCAGATATTAATAAAATATTTATACAAACTTATACTAAGCAAATAGTGCAGTAAATGAAATGTCTAACATAGTATTAACAGGCGCATAATCCAAAACTCAAAACAAAACCTGCTTGAAGTTTTTACACTTGTTTGAAAGTCTAAAGATCACATTTCAGACTGTCTTTATTTTTTATTGCTCCTATTTGTAGAAAAAAATCTACTTTTAAACTTTCTACTGTTTTTTCTACATAAAAAGTGTCACAGGATATACATGTTGCGTAATGTCTGTAACACTAGGGTATGTAGCTTCAGAGGTAACTCATTAGCCCTGTTACAGTCTATAATGCTAGGGTAAGTAGCTTCAGAGGTTAAGTCATCAGTCCTGTTACAGTCTATAACACTGGGGTAAGTAGCTTCAGAGGTTAAGTCATCAGCCCTGTTACAGTCTATAACACTATGGTAAGTAGCTTCAGAGGTTACCTCATTAGTCTTGTTACAGTCTATAATGCTAGGTTAGGTAGTGTCAGAGGTTAACTTATTAGCCCTGTTACAGTCTATAACACTAGGGTAAGTAGCTTCAGGGGTTAACGCATTAGCCCTGTTACAGTGTATAACACTAGGGTAAATAGCTTCAGGGGTTAACTCATTAGCCCTGTTATAGTCTATAGCACTAGTAAGTAGCTTCAGAGGTTAACTCATCAGCCCTGTTGCAGTCTATAACACTAGGGTTAGTAGCTTCAGAGGTTAACTCATCAGCCTTGTTATGGTCTATAATGCTAGAGTAAGTAGCTTCAGAGTTTAACTTATCGGCCTGTTGCAGTCTATAATGCTAGGGTAAGTAGCTTCAGAGGTTAATTCATTAGCCCTGTTTCAGTCTATAACCTTAGGGTAAGTAGCTTCAGAGGTTAACTCATTAGCCCTTTTACAGTTTATACCGCTAGGGTAAGTAGCTTCAGGGGTTAACGCATTAGCCCTATTACAGTCTATAACACTAGGGTAAGTAGCTTTAGGGATTAACTCATTTGCCCTGTTACAGTGTATAACGGTAGGGTAAGTAGCTTCAGAGGTTCAATCATTAGCCTTGTTACAGTGTATAACACTAGGGTAAGTAGCTTCAGGGCTTAACTCATTAGCCCTGTTACAGTCTTTGAGAGTAGGATAATTAGCTTCAGAGGTTAACTCATTAGCCTTGTTACAGTCTATAATGCTAGGGAAAGTAGCTACAGGGGTTAACTCAACAGGCTTGTTACAATCTATAACACTAGGTTAAGTAGCTTTAGATGTTAACTTGTCAAACTCACAACTTTTTGGCTGCTGAGAAGATTAACACTAGATAGACCACCGTGGTACATTCACGTAATCATGAAAATGTTGAAGTCCCTCTTAGAAGTGGTAAATGAACCATATTGTTTTTATGCCAGGGGAATCATTAAGACATGAATCTGTTACATCTTGTATTTTTGTTAATATTGATCTTAGCTTGTGTGAGTTGGCATGAGTATTATTTATTTTATTTTATTTTACATTTGTTTACCAGGAATGTCCACTGAGCCCATTTTCAGTGGAGGCCTGGGAAGAAAAGCTCCAACTAGACATTTATTAACAAATAATCAGAAACTATTTTTCTTTACAGCAAATAAACAGAAAATATTTTTCTTTACAACAGGTTCAGACATACATTTAGTTTACAGGATGATACAACAGGTTCAGACATACAGTTAGGTTACAGATTGAGGCTATAAAATATAATATGGTTAAAGCAAATAAAAAATCAGGCATTGTATATTTTTGAAGTCATAGCAGTCATGACAGACCATGAATAGTTACATACTGAGTACCATAACAGTCTGGTAGACATAGCAGAGGATAAGCAGTTATACAGAGTATGGTTACAATTTTGCTAATAGAGCAGTATGGAAGGGATTAGGTAATGTGGAGTGTGGAGCAGGAGCATTGCCACTGGGTAACTAGATATGAATGGAGGCCATCTTTGAAGGACCTGGCAGTACTGGTGGCTTTGAGTGTTGTAGAGAGTGAGTTCTAGAGTTTGGCAATACAGAAATAGTAGAGTGTGTGTCTTGCAAGGGGTGCAAGTTTTTGGACGAGTAACAACATTTCATTTTGTGATCTGAGTGGTCTGTTTGGGTGGTATTGAGTTAAGGTGGAGGTAAGGGCAGGACAGTCAAGGGGTTTATAGATAATTTTATGGGCTGTTAAGAGTTGCTGGTGAGTGAGGTATTGAGGTAGCTCAAGCCATTTGAGTGTTTGCAGTGAAGAACAGTGATGGGAAGAGTAGGTGGCATTAGGAGGAACAGTGATGGGAAGAGTAGGTGGCACTAGGAGGAACAGTGATGGGAAGAGTAGGTGGCATTAGTTTCAAACTGCTATTTTGTTGTAACAGGTTTCCATTTTATTTTTTACGGCTGTGCAAATGTTAGTGAGGAGGGGGGGGCGCCATATAGTAAGGAGGGTAGTAGAAAGGTAGTGGCCAAGGTTTGCTTAGTAGTAGGGTTGAGGAAGTGCTTATGCCTATAGAGGGTTTCTAGCTTCTGATGGGCCTTTTTTATGTTATTGTGGATGTGCTGGTCAAATGTTAAGCTTTCGTCTGTGGTAACGCCTAGCAGTTTAGTGCGTGTGACAATTTCTAGGGTGGTTTTGTTTAATGTGTAGATTTTGAAGTCTGGTTTATTTATAGTAGTGTTTTTTTTTTAGGGGAGAAGAGAAGTAGTTTGGTTTTGTTTGGATTGAGTGTGAGATGATTGTTAGTCATCCAGTTTTCTATAGAGGAGAATGCTTGCTGTGTGTATGAGAGTAGTTCAGGTATGGTTTTGGAGGAGGAAATTATAGTTGAGTCATCTGCGTATTGAATAACTGAGTTGTTAGGGACACGAGTAAAAGTCATTAATAAAAATACTGAAAAGCAGAGGGCCTAATATGGATCCTTGAGGAACAACTGTAGGCGTGTCAAGGAACGGTGAGGAAGATTTGAGCCATCTAGTGGATTGTTTTCTATTGGATAGGTAGTTGGAGAACCAGAGCAGAGTTGGTGGGGACAAGTTCAGAGCTGAAAACTTGGAGAGCAGTAGGGAGTAAGAAATGGTGTTGAATGCCTTTAACAGATCCAGGAAGAGTGAGGAGACAAAATTCCCTTCATTGTGTGCTTGGTTAACAGTATTTGTAAAGGATAGGAAAGTAGTGGTAGTACTATGAGCGGGGCGGAAACCATGTTGACAGGAAGATAGAAGACTGCTGTTTAAGAGGTATTGCTGGAGCTGGAAGTGTATGCATTTCTCTAAGATTTTAGAGACTGGAGATAATATAGCTATGGGACAGAAGTTTGACGTATCAATATTATTATCACCTTTATGTAGGGGAAGAATGAAGGCTTTCTTCCAGATGGTGGGTATATAGGATTCCTGTATTGACCTGTCTAGGAGTATGCTAATGGTGTAGGAGATGGCTGGAGCTGACATTTTCTTGTATTCTGAGGGGAAGTTGTCAGGGGCATTGCTTCCAGATTTCAATTTAAGCAGGAGTTTGTTTATAGTAGATGTTTGGATTGGAGAAAGAGAAAATATGGTATTGGGTGGATCTTCTGGGTGGTTGTAGTTGGTGGCGTGGTTAGTTTGAGTAGGTGGGGATGGGAATGCGGCATTTAGTTTGGCTGTAGTTCCAAAAAAGTATGTTCCTGTGTGAGTATGCTCCAAGTTGAGGTTTTTCAGCAGTCTTCCATAGCTCGATAGGTGAAGTATGTCTCTTCTGAGAATGTGACAGGAAGCTGAGTAGAGAGGGGATCTCTGTAGCCTATCGACATCACTTATGTCCTTTTGTCTACTGATTTTCTTTGTAAGGCACCCTGGACCTAGCGGCAGGTGAGGAGACTACAGAGCAGAGCATGAAGCTGTGCTACTGAGCATATTACATTTGCATAAAGGGAAATATATCACTTTTCAGTGATGGCTTTCAGCTCCTTTTAAGAATCAAGTGAACAATTCCACAGACATTATGGACTGTTGTGGATACATAGTGGTCAAAGTTAATGCCATTGACTATTAAGCTACAACAGTTCTTGATTATATGGACAACTTTCTTAGCCTACTTTCAGTAAGTTAATTGACAGGTAATAGTCTTTCTCAAATGCCACTATGCTACATTTTTTACATTAAACTCTAGTCTGTTGGTGACAACATGTTAAAGAGATGTCTTGACCAAGCTGCAAGGAAAAAGTGTCAGCAATACTCAGGACAATGCTCCTGAAGCTGCAATTATTTACATAGTTGGTAGGTAAGATACTGGGGTTCATCAGAGGCAAAGATCCTGAGCAGAAGTGAGCCCAGGACAGGGCCTTGTGGTACCTCACTAGTGAATGTGGTGGGTTTGGAGATTAGAACTACAATCCCAATTTGCTGTGTTCATCCTGAGACCCACTTATTACTCCATTGTACACCAAAGCTGTTGAATGTAACTTCTCTAAGATTGTTTATAATCCCATCATGTGGGATAATATCATAGGCCTTGACTAGACCTAGACATGCAGCATGTACAGACAGCACTGCATCTAATGTGGCTGTACAGTTTTTGAAAATATTGATAATATTTCTGTTACACAAAGATGGTGGCACAGCTGATTCCCTATGTTGATGTTCATATTTGTAGTGTTATTTGGCCTCTGTAGCCAGAATATGTTGTTGCTGTAATGGTTGGGACTACTGCTAAACATTTTAAATCATATAACTGAAAATACTTTAAATTTATGGTTTGGGACTCTGCACTGGTTTTTATACCTGTAAATACTGACTACACAGAGCTAGCAGTGTTCAGTTCTAAGAGTGTGGTTTATTCATTTGGCTTCTGGATTACTGCAGATGTTTTCAGGTTACATTCTGCAGTGTGCTTCAGCATTTCAGCTTTTGTGATTTATTTAATGTACTTTGACTTCATTCATCATCTCTGAACAATTGTTCAGTGATTTGAGGCTTCATCAGTCCTGAATCATTGTGGGTGATCCTTGGTGAACTTAACATTTCTTTGCATCTGAGACTACTACTACTGCATTTTCAGATATTCCTTCAGTATATTAGGGCAGCAGCAATCTGGAATTGTAGTTGTGACTGGTGATTGTAGAGGCTCTTCAGTATTTTTTAACATCACCTTCCACTGATGGGGACTACTGCTTCAGTGTTTGAGATACTGTTACAGCATTTTGTAGCTGCAGTGATTTTAAATTTTGTCTGTTCCTACTGAGTTTGTTTGGACTTGAAATGTATTTGTTTAATGTTATTCCTTGAATATGTCCCATGATTGACAGGTTAGCAGCCTTGATTTGTTCCTAGTGTTCTTAATTGTTTGTCCAATAAAGACTTAATTTTATTTTGTTTTACATGTGATTTTCATTCATTTGTCTGTTAAAGATTTTAGTTTGTTTGCATTTAATTTTCTTTTAATTTTTAAACTTACATCCCTTCATTCTATGTTGTTGTTGTTATTGTGTCTTTCGGCTTTTCCCGGTTAGTACTTAAGAGTACATGTTCTTAGATATTTCACTAACTTTGTAATAGATGGTACTATTTATGTTGAATTATGCTTCATTTAGAGTCTTTCTACTGCATTTAGGTTTAAGTAAATTTACGGAGTTGTAGCTAAAGTTGAAGACTCAATATGTTAGATCTTCCCTTAGAGAAGCTGTCCTGGTACATAACAAAGTGGAGTAGAGCTGCTATAACCTCCTGTACCAGTTATGTCATAACCATTTACAGCATTTTGCACAGGATACAGGTGGGCTAACAGGTCTGTAATTATCTGCATCTGTAGAAGAGCTGCCCTTATGTATCAAAGCCACCACTGCCTTTTACCAAGGTTAGGACATAACTTGTAGAGCAGGATTGATTTGATAACATTGTAACAGATAGGCCAAGTTTTGCATTATGGTGAAGAAGAAGGTATTGGGTGTGCTTCTGCTATCTGGTCCCAAAGAGCTCATATTTTTTTACTTTGTATAGACCTGTAATTACTGGATTAATGCCCTACAATGAAATATATGTTAAGGTTAAAAATAATGTTCAGAAGTACTTTTATGTTGAAAAATAAAGTGTATCTAACTTCCAGTCCAACCACATTTATGGGTTGCAGATGACTCCTATAGCAACCCCATGAACAGCCAGTTCCATCCATGGAATTTACTAGGCAGAGGGGGAGAGGGTGGACAGAAGTAGATTGCCAGGCCTTTCTTCTGAGTCAATACATCAATCACACATAGTATCCCTGGTAGACAGTGATCCCCCCATCATTGTTGAGTAATCCCTGGTGGCTAGTAGTCCCCAACCAATGTTTTTGACTCTGCTGTTTAGTCCAGGGGTATGCGGATGGATGTCAACCACCACAGCTTCTTCCAACACATACACAAACACCCCAGTGGATAATATAGAAGATGCCAATTAGCCTACCATGTGTCTTTGGAATGTGGGAAGAAACCAGAGCACCTGGAGAAAACCCATGTGAACACAGGGAGGACATGCAGACTCAGCACAGAAGGTACCCCATCTAAGAACTGAACCAAAATTGTCTTGATGTGAGGTGATGATGTTATTCACTGCACCTCTGTTCCATGTGATATCAAGTATTACAATTTTTAGTCACTTAAGAGTTAAGCATGCAATAGAATAATGAAAACTTTACATCAAGCTTTTTTTTGCCATGGGCTATGCCCTGTGCACCCCATGAGGGCCTTCACCCCACACCCCCTTGCTTATATATAACTGTACAGTCTTAGTACTGTACTACCTCCTGAACTGTGCTGTTTAAATATTGTACTGTTTGCTTCAACAATGAGCTCCATTCTGTAAATAGAATGAGTTTTAGTTTACGGCTTTGGAAAGACAGACAACATTAGAGCTATATATTTTTTAGGGTCTGAGATCAGTTCATAATATTAGAGTTGAAAAACATCTGTATATGTACTAATAGCTTAATTAGAAAACCAATGTCATTGGCAGGGCATTAACTATCCATCATTTTGTGTAAAGCAATCATAAAAGAAGCTGAATGTTGCTTAAAAACACTGACTGTTGCTTAAAAACACTGACATATAAATAAAGACACAAATGTTTATCTAAGCACATAAAATAGCTATCTACCATAAAAAAAATTAAAAAATGCCTATGTTCTTATATAAATGGTGGATAGTCAATGCCCTGCCAATGAAATTGGTTTTCTAATTAAGCTATTAGTATCTATACAGAGATCTTTACTCAGTATGCATTTTCCATCTGAAGAAGTCTGTTGGGAGATGAAAACGCTGTTCATTACTCTGTTAAAGCATTGAGTATGTACAGTGACCCGAAGGGGTATTTTTAAGAGTTTTATTTTTTACCAAGTGGAGTGACTATTAAATATATTCTTATTGCATCCAGAGGTCTTTGTGGGGCTTTTTCCAAGTGCTTAGAGTCTTCTGAATATTGTTGTGGTTTAAAGCACTGTAGCCCAGTTTTGCTTGTTGCTTCTTCTAGTTCTCCCATGGTTCCTCTCCACACAAAAAAAAAAAAATAAAAAAATAAAACGTACATAAAAAACACCTTATGATAAAATGTACTGGTGTACACACATTCTTTTTCCCAATAACCCATGAATTAGCAAAATTGAAAACTACCCCTTGCTGTTGTAGCTACCCCCTAACTTTCTGATAAAATTCATTATTGAAAGTGAAATAATTATGCTTTAATACCCAATCCATACTTACACTTTGATATCTTCTACTGTATATTCACTTGTGTTTGAAAGCATATTACTAACCCATTTGACTCCAAGGTCATGAGGAATCACAATGCACAAAAAATGTCTGATTATTTTATTTTGTCATACACAATAACTTGTGGCCTCAGATATAAAAAATATCATAGTTTGTCCAGTGGTGAGGGTGAAGTGGCAGCAGTGCTTATTTACATGGCAGGATGCTCATTTTAATCTTTAATTTTCTTAGCAGTGTTTCCCTGAAAATTTGTGTAGTACTACTTTTAAGTTGTAGGTAACTGCCAGCTGTAACAATGATGATGCACACAGCATTAATGCTGTTAATCACTGCAATTTTATGTTATGGTTCACCTTTCTTCCCATGAGGTTTTAATCAGTATCATTACAGGAATGAAATGCATACAGTTAAAACGTGTTATGAGTCCCCAACTGAAGTACGCATTAACATGTGTGTGTTTTGGTCATATAATAACAGAAATGTCATGCTTAAATCACAGTAGTTCAAAGTCAGATGTGTTATATACATAGGTTCATAGGTGTTTACTAGGCTAACAACAACAAGGGCCTTTTTAAGCCTAACCATGCATCCCAAATCTCTGACAAGTTCTGATACCCTTGATAAGTGTAAGCAAGGGCCTGTGAGATGAGTAATTTACAAGTTACCTGTGTCCATTAGAGACATAGGTGCCAAACCAGTGATGAATTTCCAGTCTCCCATCTAACTGTTCAAGTTGCACTTAAATTGGGTTAAGGAGAAACTATGCTTTACATGGATGGGGGGGGCTGTTCCATAGATGGGATAGTCTCTGGGATACATAACTATCTCTCCAGCAGGTCCTATATATATCACAGGCAAGGTTTAATTCTTTAGAACTGGTAATTCTGGTGCTGTTTGTTTTGTGGATATGCAAGAAGTCCATCAGAGTGGGGTCTGACAATACCCTGTACATCTGTCTCTCTCTCTCTATCACCCTGTACCCTACATCTCTTAAAGATAGGGTAGATAATGGTATAAAAGTGACTTTGAAGAGGGCTGCCATGACAGCTGAATGGTGAGTTGGTCCAGTGTCATAATCTACTTGATGCAGGTGATCCTGCAGTCACTGATCTGACAGTGCTGTGGGACCATGACCAGGACTTCAAATGAGAGGTCCTGCTAGGTGTAGATGAACATTGATATGGCCTGCATTAAATCTGTTGTGCTTGTTCCTCCTACTGCTAGTACTTTCCTGAGAAACCCTTATGATCTGCCTCCTCTTCCCCTTCCATGACTGACTCTTACTTGAGTCTGGTAAGTCTTAACCAGTGTATGAATGAAGGCAGCTAAGGATGCTCAGCATGTCAACATACTACGTATCTGCGTGATCATGGCATTATCCCTACTCTCAGCCATTTCCATGTAGTGCTGGAACTCCCCACATATGCCTTGGGGGACTCTGAGCATTTCCAGCTTGACTTTATGATGCACTGTCACTTTCTGCAGAGTTACTAACCTGCTGTGGTAAGTGCAATCCTCCCATTCAACTTGGGGACTGTGTGCCACTTTCCTTGGGTTACCTCAGCATTCAGTTCCGTATGTAAATAAGTGTTACTGTTTTTAAATCAACCCTCCTGAGCAGACAAGTGTTGCCTCTGCAGACATCGGTAACAGCCGGTGTCTATACCCCTCTCATTATTCCAGTGTCATCATCTTCTGTGTTATAGTCATCCCACAAATGGAGAGGAGGCATTCCTCATTTCATGTTAAAGAGCTAAGTGTTGGAGCCCCCCGTACCGGTACTGGCAATTCATTCTGACTTGTCTTTTCTCTAGCACATTCTGCCATATCATTTGCCCTCTTCTTGCACTCTGTTAATGTGTGGTTCCTTCCACTGACTGTATTAATGTCCATTAGAACTTGATTCCAGACTTTTGTCCTGTCAGCCTGTTTGGGCCCCCTTTACCAAATAGACACTTGTCATATGTCCTCAAGACTTCCCTAATGATATGGTTTTATTTTGTGGCTGAAACTGTCCTTTCTCTGCCTTTATCCCTTGTTTTGCATCACTACTGCACATAAAAAATATGCCACGGGTATACACAACAAATTCTGATGCAGTCATCAGTCAAACTATACAACAATGAAAGCAAGCCTGCCATGGTAGAAAAAAAGTTAGGTGACACAAACCCCATAATTGTATACATATGCAGAGTCCAGCCAAATAAAATTGTGATGAGGTAATGTTTGCACTGTCATGAATACATTCATAATAGTAAAGAAAGCAGTTTTTAACAAATCCATCATTCCCCATGCCCCTGCCTCTTTCTTGTAATACTGTAATTTGTTTATTCATCGATGATGCTCAGAAATGTCTAAGTAAAGACACGTGTATGTTGAGCTGACAAAACATCCTTGCCACTTCAGCATTCACAATTACATCACAGCATTTCTACCATATATGCACAATCACATAATTACACCAAAGTAAATTATTATCTCAGTGATCACTAATCATTTCCACTGCTGCTACTGTTAAAATTTTCCATTCACTAATGACAGCTTTACAATGTTCACTAAAGCCATTGTACTATGCCCATCATATCTGTAAAACAAAACATTTCTTAAAGTAAACTCAATAAATTTGTATAATTTTGAACTGTATCCTGTTAATTTGTAATACTTCTATTATTTTTTCTTATTTTTAAAAAGTCAGTGGTTTCCTAATTCATTTGCCACCTACCTCCGGTAATTGGAAGCTAATATGGCAGTGTTAAACTTTTTCATGTAAGTTCAGGGTCATTTATGCATTTTATATGCAAATTAGGCAATTTTAAGTTTATTTCTGTGAGTCACAATAATATGGGAATGCTTACTGCCACTTATCCACATAATTAGGTCTTGGCTACTCATTAACGGGGCCTCAGGTTTACTTGAATGGGCTTTGGGCAGAGATGGAATTCAAAGAAATCCTCAGCAGTCCTCGGTATCTCTTGGAAACGTGGCTAGCCTTAGTTATGCTGCAAGCTAACCATGTTTATAGAAGGTAAAATGAAGTCATACGCATGTGTGTTTGCACATCATGAAGTATAATCCCTGCCCATCTAACATCATCAGGCACAACTCATCACCTCAAATCACTCAGCATTTGCTAAGCATTTGTAGACAACACAGCAATACTTAGTTATGCACAAAGCATCCTCCCCCAAGAAAATCAATACTGCTGCTATACTGCATGAGGCATGTATAAATATGAATTTTAAATGAGATAAAAAAATGATTTAATTAATGACTTTTATCCACCATATAAATGAAATGTGAATGCATTCCTTTAAAAAATTTAGTTGACAAAGCATAGCTGGTAAAAACCAAACTTGCCGATAATAACAATACCTGGTCTTATGACCCTGCTGGTTAACTGGATTTGGTTAGAGTGATGTACCACCTGACATTTGTCAACCAGGTTAGTCCAGCTGAGGGAGTGTTTCTAAACCTGTGATCCACAGCCCTGTTCATACTTTCTTTATTCTTTATTCTGCTCCTAGTGCTTTAAATGATGGCAGCTCCTGTAAAGGCACAAGGCTGCTCTCCAAGCTGGTCAGATAAGATGGCCAAGTGAGTCATATCTGGATAAGATCCTGGTGTGCATTAGGGGCAATGAGTGGAAAAAAATAGACATTTGGCAGGAGATGGGTGAGCATCTGCCATTCTTGACAGGGATCATCCACTCTGGCCACCAGTACCATTGCAGGTATGATGATCTACAGAAGCATACGCCTGATTGTCTGGCTGAGTGGGTGACCAGGCAGTGATGAGAAGGGCAAATTTCTATAGTAAGTATTATTTTATTTTTATTTTTTTGGCTATATAAAACATAGGTTTAAAAATAAAATATTAGAAGGTTGCATAATTGAAGGTATTTGCTTAAAAATATGTCTAGCTGCAAATATCTATAATGTTATAATAATGCAAAAGAAAACATAAGCATAACTGTCCACAGAACTGCATCTGTTTACAAATATATTGAATGTTATATGATAACATAATTCAATGTATAAATACAAATGTACTGTATATGTATGAGTAAATAAACACCTGTAAGTATATGTATGTGTGTGTGTATGTATATATATATATATATATATATATATATATATATATATATATATATATATATATATATATATATGTCTATAAATTGCAAATATATAGCTGCATGAGTATACTTAACAACTGTTTTTTTCATGTATATAAAGGTATATATTTTTACATAAAAATATTTGCATTGCACATAATTTCATTCACAGCTGTGTATTACCTTATTTAGTAAATGAATTACATACAGACAGTTTTTGTAAAGAGAGAATTTTGTTTGTGTAGGCCAGAAAATACTCACTAGTGTAGTAATTGTATAAGACATCAAAGAATTTGTTCCATGATATTAACTGCACTTACAAGATGGCTGAACTCTCATTCAGGCACCACACCGTAGTCAGATTAGAGGTTGGTAGAGGAGGTGGAGGTTACAGTGTCATTTAAATGACCAGCACATACTATAGTGAGAAATGACCAGTTGTATTATTTCTGTATACATTTTTAAACCATACCCGTTTGTGCTTACAGTTATTAGGAAGAAAACTATCAAAGCACACATAATTGTCCTGAAGTATAGGTACTGCATCAGTTTGTTAACAGTAAATATGTTTAGTTAAATGAATGTTGAATTGAAAGGAAGGAAAAACTTTCCTCAATTGATATATTTGTCTGTGTGTGTGTACAGCTTTAGCTTTTGCTTCTGGCCGAACAACATTCACAGACTAATATATGAACTACAATTTAGGTATGAAAACCATAGAATGAAAATATATAGAAATATGCCAGAGAATAACATTCTCCCAAACAGATAAGCTGTGCACACATAGAAAAATGTAACAATTTGAAGGAAGACACAGTCCTACTACTTTTAAATTGCGTTATTGAAAATATTGGGACAGTATGTGAATTCAAATATTGATAAATATTTAAACAAACTTATAGTAAGCAAATAGTGCAGTAAATGAAATGTCTAACATTGTATTAGTAGTTATATCAGAAATGTTAAGGAAAAAGATGAAAGACATAAACAACAACTGTCTTATGCCTTCTCTATCTGACAGATGAGGATATTGTGTACAATAAGTCCTAGTAAAGAAAGAGACTCATTAAATTTGTTAAAGCTGTAGGTAAGAAAATCCCCCCACACACATTTTTTCTCTTTTTCCATATTTTAATATATGCATTCCTTTGTCCTTCTTTATTTTATTTCGTTTTATTTCTCTCCCATTTTCTGTTCATTTTTTTCACAGATATAAATTCCTCAGTAATAACCCAGCTGCATACCTCCAAGGTTAGGGAATTTTCACCCTCTGCACATCTAGTCACATCTTCACAGGGTCAGGATGATGGCATTGGTCCTGTAATCATCCTGGCATGTGGCAGTCTGGCAAAACTCACTGAACGGGAGCTTCAGGACTTGATTGAGGATATGGTGGAGCAGGTTGTGGACAGATGGCTGCAGTCTATCAAGGCTTTTTTTCAGTGGGTGGAAGACTCACTGCCTCAGTCTGTGCTGACCACAGTGCCTCCACAGGTTCCTGCCCTCTCAACATCAGGGTCTTCCACTGCAACACCATCTTGCAGTAGGAAATGCGTGAGGCTTTGTAGACTGGAGACTGTTGCTGGGCACACCTCCTCACCCCTTCTTTCTCTTATCCTCTTTGCTACACCATCTTACCTATTTCCCACTCATACTAATGTCTTATATAAAAAAAAAAAAAAAAAAAAAAAAAAAAAAAAGAAATGGGGTGGGGGGGGGTCTGTCCCTTGACAAAAACATAGTACACCTCTTTTTCCATCTCCTCTAGCACAACCATCTTGATATGTTCCTGCTGTGTCTCCCCTTTTTCAGTCTTTTCTATCTTCCCCTTTTCACTTTTTAATGAAAGCATCAGGGTGTCCAAATAAGGATACCCCTAATATAAAACATAATAAATCCTGTTAGTTTTTAAAAATATATATTAATAATAAAAGTTGTACAGTTACCCACTTGCCCCAAGTCTTCCAAGTGTGACTGCATACAGCTGCTTTCATCTAAGTAAATACAAAGTCATAAGAAGTTTATGGCTTTCACGTAGTACTTCAGACATTATTTATTGACATTTGATTACAAGTAAAGTGTGACTAGGTCGGTGCCCATTTTCAATGGAAGCTCAGGAAGAAAAGTTCCAAAGTATTACAAAAACATTTTAGAAACAATAATTTTACAGTCTTGAAAAATAATACAAAACATCTACAGTTTAAATAATTATGCCAAATTAGACATGATGTGAAAACATTGGTTAAGGACAGATACAGCTTGTGCACTTAGACACAGACTTATTGCTTATCTTCAGAAACCTTACACTTTTGCTGTAAGTAGGTGTATTTATCAAAATGCCTTCACATTTCCTTATTCAGCATGAATATGTTCCGCTCACTGTATTTGCATATAGATGTAGCAACACTCTTCAGGGATAGCCACTATGAAGCTGTGAGTCATGGGACTGATGATACCATCCAAAATATACATTGTCAGAGCCGAGCTTTGCACCATGATGATATACGGTAAAGATCATAATTGTGTAAAAAAATATATAACTAAAGAATTTTTAGTTATGGTGAAATGATAATCTTCTATTGTTATTTTCTACAAAAACTTCTGCCTGTATTTTCAGCTGTTCCCATATTTCAGAGGTAGTATCTCCTGCATACTGCTTGTTCTCTGGGCAACTAGAAAGTGCAATTCCCTGAAAAGTTGTCATGATTATAAGACTAGCACCAAATCAATTATTTAATATTGTTCCAAGCATTTCCCCCCATACTTCCTATTACTAACTAAATAATGATATTATTTTTAGGTTTTATTGCCCTTCCACAGTGGTGGTGCTGCGGTAGCATTGTCGCCTCACAGTAAGATGCTGTCCGGTTCGATTCTCAGCTAGAGTGTCTTCTGCGTGGAGACATGCGTGAATGGGCGTACCTTCGTTGAAGGTTGTGCATCAGGCCTGGCAAGCCGGTACGTAAAAATCAACTGCCATTCATTAGCGGACCGGAGTTCCGCTGTGGTGACCCCTAACCGCGAAAAGCCGAAAGACACAAACAGTTTTTAGGTTTTATTGCCAGGGAATTTATATATTAATACTTTTTGGTTACCTGCAAATTTATGAGCATGTTTTTTGGTTGTCCTGATAAACGTCTTTGTTTTTCAACCTTGTTTGCTGTAGTATATTCCTAATCCTTTTGTTGTATGAAAATCAGCTATAAACCAAGTGGACGTCCCAGTTAATAAAACAAACAAGCAAACAAAATCCAATACAATGTGCTAGCCTGCCACAGTAAGACAGCTTAGGTGATCAAAGGGATCAGCAACAGAATATTTCTACATTCAGTTCTTTGTGCACTTGTCTGGTTACTTTTCTTTATTAGTTTTGTTACCCAGGGTTGTCCAAAGAAAAGTTCAGGGGAACGATGTTTTATTATCTAGGCTGTTCAACTGAGTTTTGGCCCATTTTATAGAGAACTGTGGAGAAAAACAAACATAGAGAAAATACACACCAGTTGTTGTTGTTGTTGTTGTTGTTGTGTCTTTCGGCTTATCCCGGCTAGGGGTCGCCACAGTGGAACTCCGGTCCGCTAATGTTTTGGTAGTGGATTTTTACGTGCCGAGTTACCAGCCCTGATGCACAACCTTAAATGAAGGCACGCCCATTCACGCATGCCTCCACACAGAAGATGCTCTAGCTGAGAATCAAATGCGACAACGTCTTGCTGTGAAGCGACAACGCTACTGCAGCTAGAAAATACACACCAGTAATGAAATAATTTATGCACCATTTTGCATATACAAAGGGTAATGTACAAACTTTGTCATGAGGTCAGAATTGACGAGGCAAACAATATGTTTCAGCATTGAGTTATTTGGCATTGAGAACGGAGATACATCAAACATCACTAGTGTAATGTAAGGGTGATCCTAGAAGTGACATTTTTAAAGAAAATTTCATTTTTTAAAACATTTTGTGAAGTTGGACTAGTGTGATACATGTGCATGTAGGTAAGATATTGAAGATAAATAGTGTATGTGGACAAGATATAAATTGCAGTTCTTGTACATAATTATGATAGTGTAAGAGTTGATGTATCATGAAAAATGATAATCACACATCCATTTAGTTAGTGGTTCAAGGAGTACACCTGTTATAGTTGTTTTGAAGGAGGTGAAGGAAGGACCAAGGAAAAGGCTGAAAAATAGGTGACATTTGTAGATGAGAAGAAAGCATGATATTCAATTAATTATTGAGAGGGCAAATTGATGAGAAGCTGTTCTAACTGGTACACTTAATAATGGAGATATAATACAAAATTTAGTTTCATAAATTTTCTTAAATTTCAAAATAGTGCTGTTGCAGTTAATGTAAATGGGCAGATTATTCTAACCATCTCCATCCCTATTCGAGAACAGTGCACTGACACACTGATTATGGCATCACAATTAGAGAACAATGCATTGACACACTAATTATGGCATCACAATTAGAGAACAGTGCATTGACACACTGATTATGACATCACAATAAGAGAACAGTGCATTGACACACTGATTATGGCATCACAATTAGAGAACAGTGCATTGACACACTGATTATGACATCACAATAAGAGAACAGTGCGTTGACACACTGATTATAGCATCACTATTAGAGAACAGTGCACTGACACACTGATTATAGCATCACAATTAGTGAACAGTACATTGACACACTGATTATAGCATTACAATTAGAGAACAGTGCATTGACACATTGATTATGACATCACAATTAGAGAACAGTGCATCATTATATTTACTTATTTTGTTACTTTACCTGCAATGCCCAACGAGGAAGATTCATTTTTCAATGAAGTTCAATTGGATATTACACACATTAAGCAGTTTGTTTCATACAGTATAATACACTGACAGATATAATTGTACATCACAACATCATATTAAAGTCAAAGAAAGAAAATGTTTTGAAAAAATAGTATCAAATAGCCTAAGAAAAGAGAGTTGTGGCAGTAATAATGAAGGAAATATACAGAAGGGGGTGAAATCAATAAACAGAAACTGAAATAAATTAAATAGACATTAAGGAAGAATTAAAAAAAACAACACAAATGATTGACTTTTAGATTATTTTTTTAAGTTGATCCTCTAATGATCAAAGTCTCTTGGCTAAGAGGTATCAGTGAACAAAAGAGTGGTGTGGTGAATAGCATGCTGGGTAAAGACAGAGATAGGATAAATGAAGTAAGGAGAAGTTTAGTTTATTTGTAGAATATTCCCAGTTCAGTCTCTAATAGGTATTTCACTGAAGGGTTTTGTAAAGAGTTAGAAGAGAAAAAGAGGGGAATACATTTGCTGTTCACAATTTCCAGATCAGATGTATTGCTTGAGGAAAAACCCTTGATGAGAATGGTGCAGTGGAAGAAAACGATACAAGTGCTTACTTCTATACTTTGATTAAAAGAAGTACATACGTTGGTACAGGCAACTGACGAGTTAATTTGTTTTTCTTTTTAAACCACAAAATCAAAATGAAAGTCAAATAAGAGTTAATAAGAATGTCGATTAAGAATCCATGTCATTGCCTTCTGTTTGGGTTCCACCAGAGACAAAAATGAAGTCAAGAAAATATGTGCCATGAAAGTAGCTACTGTAGAAGAGGGTTAATTTGGTTTTGTTGGCTTTAGTTCATAGGTTAGTTCATAGGTTAGTACTTGGCTAACTGCCTTATGGACCATTTTAAGCCTAGCCAATTACCCCATGTCAGAATCAAACCCGGCACCTTGTGTTTTTAAGGTAAGCACATTAACCATTACGCCAACCTCCCACCCGTGAGTGTGTATTTAGTATACTTTACTATTTTTGCATTTTATTCTAGAAGAATGAACAAATACAGCATTAGCAATGATAGGTCATACATGGAGCCAATTACACTTGTTATATTTAATATTGCTATTGTAAATAATTTAAGATATTTTTTCATGCGTTTTAAACTGCATAAGAACTTTGCTTAGTAATGCCTCATAATACCATCAATACCAGAAGCTGATAACTCTTTTGTTCCTAATACTTACACATACATGCATTTAGCCCCAGAAACGGGTCTTTTATGGTGCTAAGGATAACTTCTCTCTGTCATGACTGGTCTTTGAACATTGACCTAGAACATATTCTTTGGGGGTGTCTTTTATTATAGATTTACCATGGTCTTAGCATTCCCATTGCTCAGTATTGACAAATGAAATCAGTTGCCATCCTTGTCTGATCAAATACCAAGTCTGTTTTCTCTGCTATGTTTTTGAACTGGGAAACATAACTGTAGTTAGAAATAAACCGTGTAAATAATGGAGCATAAATTATTTTTAATTCATTTCAATTCAACTTTATTGTCACAAAGTACAATGAAATTCTTGTTCTGCAAGTCCTTCAGCAACATATAAGAAACAATGACAATTAAGAAGAAGTAATCTAAGACAACAAACAGACAATATAAATACCAAGATCAGTAAATATATATAACTGTGCAAAAGAGAGCATTGTTCAAAAAAGCTTGTTTCCTTCCAAATGTGAACCAACCTACAATACTGGTGGGAGAGGTGGTATTTGAGTTTTATTTAACAATAGCTTGAGGTATAAAACTGTCTTTCAGCCTGGTTGTTCTGGCCGCCATGCTCTTGTAATGCCTCCCTGATGGTAAAAGTGTAAACAGTTTGTGTTGTGGGTGGGCAGTTAATGTTCATGATAATATTTTGGGCCCTCCTATTAACTCTTTTGGTGTAGAACTCCTCCAATGCAGGGAGTATTACTCCAATAATGTTTTGTGGAGTTTTTAGTACTCTCTGCAGAGCCTTGCAATCCCGTATTGTACCATTCCCAAACTATACTATAATAGAGTGAGAGAGAATGGTGTCAATTGTACATCTGTAGAAGTTGGTGAGGATGGTATTGGGCATGCCAAACTTCCTCAGCCTTCTCAGAAAATACAGTCGCTGCCAGCTTTTCCCTACCAGGTCTGTGATGTTATGAGTCCAGGTAAGGTTCTCAGAAATGTTAATACCAAGGAATTTTAATGTAGCCACTCTTTCCACCTCAGACTCACCAATATATAATGGTAAGTGCTGCCCTCTATTCCTCCATGTATCAATGATCATCTCTTTCATTTTGCGGATATTAAGAGAGAGATTACTGTTCCAAGACCACTTGACAAGGTTCTCCACTTCCCTCCTATAAGCTGACTCATCACCCCCAGAGAACAGACCAATGACTGTTGTGTCATCTGCAAATTTGACAATACTGTTAAGAAGCAACACAATCATAAGTGAAGAGGGTGTACAGCATTGGGCTCAGCACACAGCCTTGTAGAGTTCCTGTATTTATTATTATTGTTTTAGAGATGTTATTCCCCAGCCTGACTGAGTTCGTTTTGCTTGTTAAAAAATCCAAGACCCAATTGCAAAGAGTATGTGGCACACCCAGTATGGACAGCTTATTAATAAGCTTTGTTGGTATCACCATATTGAAGGCAGAACTATAATCAATAAACAGCAATTGAGCATAACAGTCCTTATTCTCCAAATGAGTAAGAACTGTATGCAATGTTGTACTGATTGCATCCTATGTTGACCTATTTGGTCTGTATGCAAACTGCAGGGGCGTCTACTGTATCAGGTATAACTGACTGAATATGACTCATAATGATTCTCTCAAAGCATTTCATCACTGTGTGAGTCAATGCAACCAGCCGGTAGTCATTTAGGCAGTTGGCTTTGCCCTTTTTTGGCAGTGGAGTAATAGTGGTTGCCTTATAACAAATGGGAATTGTAGCTTGTGCAAGGGAGATATTGAATATATCAGCTAGAACATCAGCAAGCATCGAAGTACAGCTTTTGAGTGTCCTTTCAACAATATTTTCTGGACTTGCTGCCTTCTGGGGATTTATCCTCCTCAAGGACTTTGCCACACTTGCTGGTGATATTCTGAAAAGTGGTGGTACCTCCTCTCTACCCCTCTCTCTTATGGTGGTGCCTTTTGATTTGGTGTTTTGGGCCTCACACTGGGCATAAAACCCATTGAAATCATCTGGTGAAAACTGGCTCTCAGTAGTCATCCCTCCACCTTTGTCTCTGTAGCCTATGATGTTTTCCAGACCTTGCCACATACGCTTTGTATCAGCAGTCGAATAATAGCCTTCTAGCTTATGACTGTAATTCTCCTTTGCTGCTCTGATAGCTCTGCATAAGTCATATCTAGATTTTTTATACTTCCTGATATTGCCTGATGCATATGCCTTGGAGTGGGCATGAAGCGCAGAGTGAACCTCTGAGTTGATCTATGGTTTATTATTTGGATATATCCAGATGTCTTTATGGGGCACAATGAGGTCAGTGCATGTGCTTATGTAGCTGAAAATGACTGAACTGTATTCCTCCAGATCAACAGTACCATCCTCATTCCTAACAGCTGTCTTAAAAACATCCTGCCAAGTACATTGAAAACAATCCTGAAGCTTCTGTTCAGATTCCTGTGTCTACACCTTAACAGTTTTTCTTGCAATGGGACTTTGTTTGAGGAATTGTCTATATGCTGGTTGGAGAAATACAGAAATATGATCAGATTGACCAAAATGAAGTTGAGATACAGCCTTGTATGCCCCCTTCACATTAATCTACACATGGTACAGCCTTGTATGCCCCCTTCACATTATTGTACACATGGTACAGCCTTGTATGCCCCTTTCACATTACTGTACACATGGTACATCCTTGTATGCCACCTTCACATTACTGTACTCATGGTACAGCCCTGTATGCCCCTTCAGATTACTGTACACATGATGGAGTATATTTTCTCCTATGTAGGGAAGATAACATATTGCTGGTATGCTAGAACACAGATCGTAAGTTGCAATAATTAAAGTCACCAGCCTCTATAAACACTGTGTCAGGATGTTTATTTTCTTATGCATTTATAGCCTCATACAATGTCCCCATTGCAGCCAAGCAATTGGCTTGTGGAGGGATATAAACAGCTAAGATAAACACAGCTGTAAACACTCTCTTTGGACAGAAGGGTCTGCATTTCAGCATTAGGTACTCTACATCACTTGAGCAGTGTTTGCTAACAATCTGCACATCTGAGCACCATCTGTTATTAATAAAGATGCAAGTACCTCCAATTCTGATTTTACCTAATGCCTCTGTGTGGTCCCGGTGATGGATAGAGTGAGTATGCAACCGGACAACTGAATCAGGATTATCTGACAACCAAGTTTCAATAAACATCAGTACACAGCAAACTCTCATTTCTGTATGAGTCAGTTCTAGTTCTGAGATCATCCATTTTGTTCTCAAGAGATCAAGAGATTAGCCAGCAGATTTTCACATGTAACCCACCTCTCCTGCCTCTCCTACCTCTCCTGCTATGCCTTCATTTCAGACACTCCTTTGTCCGGTTGCATTCATTACCCAACTCCCCCACTTGTAGGCCTTGTCTACAGGCATTTCTAAGAAGATGTTCCTGATCTGATAAGCACGGAATAATATCACAGAACTGACTGCCGATCTCTAATAACATTTCTTTATTGTATATAATCAGTGCAGATGAAATTTGCATGACTAAAAACTTATAAAACACCACCAAAACAAACAAAGAAAAATGCTTGCAGGAGGAGAATGCAGAGACATCAGCCACAGTGGGTTCTATCTTTGAGAATAGCATTGCCCAGCACAAAACATCAAATTTCTCAGTCTCCAACATATAAATGAAGTTAAAAGTATAAAGGTGAGACAGCAACCTTAAAGTTAACACCTATCAATGTGCTAGGTTAATGATGAATGGGACCACCTATATGGAGCCAGAGGATACAGCAAATCTGCTGGCTAATAAATTTCGCTCCAAATTTACCCTCTCATTACCCCCAGAACCCAGTCCCCCTCCCCAGGAAATAACCTCCACCATCACTAAGGAGCCAATCCTCACTGCAGTGTCTAAGGCCAGGAACACTGCTTCAGTAGGCCCCAATAATATCCCAGGATGTCTCCTGAATAGCATGAAACATGACCTGTCAGGCACACTAGAATCTTTTTTTTAACCATAGCCTGCAGATAGGCTTTGTACATAATGAATGGAGAACTGCAATAGTTATCCATCTACACAAGGTGGGACCATCCACAGACCCATGGAACAACAGACTCATAAGATTATCATGGATCTGATAAACAATGACACAGGAAATTTACAGACACTGGGCCACAGCCAGTTTGGTTTTCTCAAAGGCAAATTTTGCCTATTTAATCTTGTGGACTTCTTCAAGAAGGTCACTAAAGTTATGGATGAGGGAAAAACATTGCTCACTACCTACCTTGACCTGGCCAAGGTGTTCAATACTATACCTCACTCAGACATTGCAGATAAATTTCCAAAATTAGGCATAAATCCATATGTCAACTGATAGATAGACAGCTGACTTACTGATAGGACATAAAAGGTCACTAGCAGAGTCTCACAGGACTGATGTTAAGGCATCTCCTTGTTTGCATCTATTTCTCTGAAGTCAAAGCAAATGTCAAGGGCCTCTTGCTGTCCAAGTCTGCAGATGACTGCAAACTAGGTAAAGTCACTGAAGTCCCAAAAGACACATATACCCTTTGATAGGGCCTGACACAGACAAACTGTTGCCAGAGTTATGGACTAAAACTCAATGTGAAAAAATGCATAATAGTACCCTTTGGAAAGATGGTCATCTGTGGAAATTACCACATTGATAATACACACCTAAATGTACACCCAGTGGTTAGGGATCTGGTAATGCATGTTGATAGCAGCCTGACCTTTGACCACCACATGGTAAGAAAATCATTCTATGTTGCACAACTTATAGGTAAGGGCATGGCATCCAGGTCTAAGGAGGTTATTATTCTACTGTACTTGTCTGTCATCAGACCTGTTAGGTAGAATGCACCCTTCAGCATGTACCTGACCAGGCACTTACAACAAAACTTGAAAAACCACAGAGGTTCCTCCCAAAATAATACAAGGAGTGAACAACAAGTCCTATGCAGGCCATTCCAAAGCCCTATCCCAGAACTCAGTCTCCTACAGACTGTTGCATGGATATCTATGCCTAGCTTACAAGGCACCCACTGATCCCACACTGATGGATCTGCTGCACATCCATAAAACAATTAGCTTCACAAATACCTGATCTACAGACTTTAACTTTGTCTGCAACATGAAATGGACAATGGAGGGACAGGTATGTGTCTGAAAGACTACCCCTTCTCTAGCACGGGCTTCCCATCTATGTGAAGCAAAGTTCATCCCTAACCCTATTTAAATTGAAAATTTACTGCAGGTTTGGCACATATGTCCCTAATGTACAGGTGCAGGCTTTAAACACTTGAGTACAAGCTTATAACATAACCGTAAACTTCCTTGGGATATTGAAACGTCAGAAATATTTTGGTAGATTTGGGGTAAGCTTGGCTAGGCTTAAAATTGTTCTTATGCTGCTAGCCTAGTAACATAGATTTCAACCTCTTAGTACAAAAATCAGGGGCAGATTTTAAATATTGCTCTTGTGAACTTAGAAATACAAGGTCTTGTGTTACTATATGTTTTCTGAAGGAAATGAAGTCTGAAACACAAATGCCTGCCATTAATTAATTCAGTCCTCACTGATTTGTCACAAAAATCCAGAAAACCACACATTTTATGAGGAACAGGTGAGAAATATGCTTAGTAATCCACTTATAAACTTATGAGTAGAGAAAATAACTGTGTCAAGAGGGGTAAATGCTAGAGACTTAATTAAAGACTTATAATGTAATAATTGTATTGTATATGCTGCATCCTTAATTATGTATTTCCAATATACACCTTGGAAAAAAAAGAGGTTATGTTGTTGGGGGGGGATACATTAAAAATCTTGATGTACCAAAACCCACAAAAGGTTGAAACAAGTAAGGTTCATTCCATTTGCTACCAGCATTTTTTAATACTAAAAATTCCAGTAGCCTGTTTTATGAGATCTTGGTACAGCTGGGACTTTTTTTTTGCCCTTTTTTCCCATTATAGTGCAATCTCAGAGTATATACATATATATATATATATATATATATATATATAGAGAGAGAGAGAGAGAGAGACAGCATTGTGCAAGGACCATAGCAACATCTAATTACCCAAAGGAAAGTCCAGCACCAAAAACAGTCTAGTAAAGTAGTACTAAAGACTTGAAAAGAAAAAAACGAGCCAGCTGGCCACTTTTAAAATATATTTATCCTTCCATAAATATGGATGTCTTCACAACTCAGTGGGGTAGTAAGCATTCAACAACACCAACACAAACCAGTTTTGCCCCCTGGCATCCTCAGTGTAGTACAGTCACAAAACAAACTTCTCCATATTTATATACATTGTCTTAAAGCTTTAAATACAAAAAGATGCTAATAAAAGGAAGTAGTAAAAAATATATAAGCAGTTAACAATTTCAAATTACATTCTCACCACCACTAATATAGATCAACAAACAAAAAACATTTATATCCTACTAACACATTAGCCACCTACCGATATTCATTTAGACCCGGTTTATATAAAGCACCTAGATTAATTATCCATACCCTTTCTTTCCTATCTAAAATAGAATGTTTGGTAATGTCTGAGAGTCTACTCCCTAAAACTACGTCAATGCCTACAAATATAGTGTGATGTTTCATTTTCCAACTTATGTCTATATAATGCACTCCTTTGCCTTTTACAATTTATGTCACTAAGATGTGTAGCAATCCTAGTTTTGAAAGACTTGGACGTTTGTCCAACATAAAATGCACTGCATTGACACACTGCCATGTAGATAACCCAGTATGTACGACATGTGATTAATGACCTAATCTCATATACTTTTGAAGTATTCACAGAGGTGAATGATTTTGTCCTTGAAACCATCTCACAGTAAGTACAGTTACAACAACTATTGCTACCCCTAATGACCTTTGTTTTAACCTCTTTTCACCTTGGTCCATCTTTTTATACCATGAAAGCAATTCACCCACATTTTTACCGCTGCAATAGCTATATGAACAATAATCGTCTAAGCATTGGTCAAAGAAATCATCAGTCTTTAGATGTAGCATTTCTAACAGAGCTGGGTCAGACATGGCTTTGTAAGTCAAGCAGAAATCACCTCTAAGTAGGCGATATAAGACAGAGAATAGTTGGAGTTTTTTGAGTCTGTCCATATAGGAAAAGTGTTTAAGGCCTAGAATCCTATTTGTGAGGAACTTTTGTGGCCTTTCCAGTTGTTGTAAGTGTCTAGTGAGGTACATGCCAAATGGGGCATTGTACTTGATGATTGGCCTAATGAGGGAAGAGTAGAGGGAGACAATGACTTCTATCTTCCTGGATGCAAAACCCTTTGTAATGAGATGTGCCACATAGAAGGACTTTCTGACCACAGTGGCAATGTGGTGGTCAAAAGAGAAGTTGCTGTCAACCTGTGTTCCCAGATCTCTTATGATGCCTTCTGTGTTCAGTGGACTACCATCAATGTGGTAATTCATGGGAACCAGGTTTTTCCCAAAGGGGATGACAACACATTTTTAGTATTGAGCTTAAGGCCATGGTTCTGACACCAGTGGTTGGTCTCAGTGAGGCCTTTTTATAGGATGTCAACATCACTTGGGGAGTTAATTATGGCTCCCAACTTACAATAGACTGCAAACTTTGTCAGCCAGAGTCCATTCATGTTGGCCTGGACTTCAGAGAAGTAGATACCAAACAGGAGAGGACCCAGGACCGAACCCTGTGGGACTCCACATGTGACTGGTTGGTAGTCTGACTTAGAGTCAGCTACTTTCACACTGTGGGTTCTACCTGTGAGCTAGTTTGCAACCCACCTAGTGATATAGGGGTTGATGCCTAGCTTAGTGAGTTTTTCCATGATTCCTGAGTGGGGAATGGTATCAAATGCCTTGGCCAGATCAAGGTAGGCTGTATGAACCACCTTGCCTTCATCCACATCTCTGGCTACTGGCTCATAGAAGTCGACCAGGTTGAGCACACATGATCTACCCTTCACAAAACCAAACTGTGTGGGTTCCAGAGTTTGGAGAGTCCATATATCCTTGTTTATTAGGTCCATGATGATGCATTCCATAGCTTTGCATATCAGACTTGTCAGGCTAATGGGGCAATAGCTCCCAGGGTCTGTAGTCATGCCTCCTTTGTGGAGAGGGATGACTGTAGCAGTGCACCATTCAGTAGGGACAAAGCCTGAGGTTAGGCTGTGATTGAACAGAGCAGACAGGTGAGGTGCCAGCTCAGTCTGTAGTTCATGTAGAACACAGCCAGGAATATTGTCACGTCCCATAGAAGCTGTATTCTTGGTATATATATGTGTGTGTGTGTGTGTGTGTGTGTGTGTGTGTGTGCGTGCGTGCGTGCGTGCGTGCGTGTGTGTGTGTGTGTGTGTGTGTGTGTGTGTGCATGTGTGTGTGTGTGTATGTGTGTGTGTGTGTGTGTGTGTGTGTGTGTGTGTAGTAGTAGAAGGTGTGGGGCAGTGCAGGGGGCAATTTTTTTTTAGCATTTTCACTTGTTCTTGTTTCAATCTTTTGTAGTCGATGTTTCAGTGTGCACTGGTTCAGTACATCGGGATTTTAAATGTATTCCATTGTGGGACATAGCACAGAAGTTTCATAAATAAATCAGAACTGTCTGTCTATTTTTTGTATGTGTTGGGAGTGTGGAAGTCAGTGTACAACTTCAGAAATTCTAGCTAGACCCCTGACATGGAAACTTTTTATAATAGGTATTTTTGGTCAAGTAACGTGGTTTAAGTTTGTAGGAGTTGCCATTTTTTTTACTCTAAATGGAAAAGAACAGCTGAGCTGTGTGGGCTTTGAGGTCTTCTGTCTGACTTCTTTGGTGTGTCTACGTGAAATACCTGAAAGTGGGATATTTCCTGAACCATGATTAGTATGCATTTTATGCTAATACAGGATCAAAGCATATACTATGCTTCAAAACTATGTGCAAACTACTTCCTAGTTTCTGTTTATAGGAGTAATTCTATAACAATTAATTGTTTGCTGAACATAGGGAAGACTCAGTTTTTGGATATGTACCAGTATTTGCCTCCAGTACATCATGTTGTGGTGTCAGTTAATCATGTACCATAAATGATATTAAGCTTTTATTTCCCAGTTTAGGACATTTGGTATATCGCTGTTAAAGAATAACCAGCATGCAAGCAGTAAGAGATCATGTGCTGCAGCCTCCCCAAACGATATCACCCTTAACCTTATATTGTCTCTTTCACCTCTAAAGATATCTCTCCATAACATGTTTTAATAATTTTCTTGCACATACTGTGACCTAAACTTCATATTATAATGAAAGTTTGGTAGTGTTATATTTTTCCGTAGGGCAGTTAGCTGTATAAGCAGTCTCAGCAGGAATATTTCACTATCTGCTATGCACCTTGCTTTGTCAGAACTGCTGAAAGTGTTGCATGCATTGCGGAGGATATGGTGCTGGGTAGTTTTAATAAGTAATTTTTTAGTGTCTAATGATAGCTTAATGTAAGGAATGGGGATGTTAAAAAAAACTATCTTCTGTTAATGTAATACCATGGAAATATTGTTGTACTGTTAGTTTCTGATGCATATACCTTTCCAGTGTTTGCCTTGAAAAATTAGCTACAAAAATGCATCTAAGCATTGACTGTACCTGTGTGTGAGTGTGTGTGCCTTTCAGTTGACCATAGTTTTAAATATTGTGTGCTTATAGCTGTTTTCCCATTAGCTGAACTACCTCTTTGAGCTTAAGTCTTTGAACATTTTCTCTTTCATAATCTTTTGACTTTACTGCCCAGTTTACATTTCCCTTCACTCAGCTCTGGGCTGGGAAGCACTTGAGATTAGCACACCCCTTATCTTGGACACACAGGAGGCTCTTGCTGTACACTCTGTCACATGCTCTGTCTTTATCTTCATGAAAGTAAGACTGATTTTCTCCCATAAAAAGAAACTCCTCCCTCTAATTGCCTTTGTTAACTGACCTTTCATAATTATTACTCTGTCTGGAAACTCTGTCTCCCTTCATGTCATACAATATAGGACTCAGGACAACTGGTATCTGATTTATATCACTTGCTGATTGACATTTTTTGGACAGGACTCATAGAAATACTGAGCAGTAATAATGTAAAATTCATAAGGAGTCATATCATGTTGTGAACTTAAAGTATATACCAATAGTTGCAATTATAAAAGCAAAAAAAATAAATGACCTTTGTTTAAGTGACAAAAAAAAAACAGTGTGATAAAAAAGGGTTGGGGAACATCACATTATCATTTTGGAGAGATCATATTAGGGAGGAGTAATTCAGAACTAGAACAGAAAAAAATTGTAGGAGATAAGAAGGGTATTTTTTGAGACAAAGCAAGTTGGGAAATACTTTCTGAGTGAGATGAACAGCTTAAAGAGATGTATTATTAAAATGAATGTTTATGTATTGAACATACATTGTTTATGGCAAGGTGGGCAAAACCCCTGAAATGAAGGAAGGTAAGAGGACTTAACGGATGCAGTTTAATATGCCTGGGTCAGACCATACCTTGAGTGGTATGTACTGTTCTAGAGGCCATAAAGGTGATGAACACCAGGCTTTTGGAAATAATCTAGAAAAAAAGCACCATAAAGCAGCATAAAATGGAGGCCAAAGCATATGACCAGGGATTATAGGAATTGGATCCCTTCTCTACGCAAACTAAAAGAGATGCTGGAAAATGATATGGTGCATGATATAATGACAAAGAGATGTAAAGAGGTTGTCTTTAACAGGAAGAAATGGGAAGAAGGCACAGGCAGTAGGTTGTACAATCAACTACTTCTGGGATCTACAAAATGACTTTTTCATGTAGAGGGTTGTGGACTCATGACATGAATGCCTAGAATGGGTAGTGAAGAGGTATCCACTAGAGGACATAGGACAAAAGACATAGGGTAGGTGGAGAAGAGGTAAAGAAGAACATAGGGATGGATAAGAGCTAGAAAACTGAATGCACTGAAATGGTGGAGTAGACAAGCTTATTGTCTCCTATTGCTGTAAAGCAAATGTAATGTCAGTGGCTCAACAGGTAGCACACTTTCCTTTGATGCTGGAAGATCAGAAGGATGAAGGTTCTATCCCCTCCCCTGGTGACAGGATTAATTTTGTATCCCTGTCACTGCTGTGTAGTACAAGTGAGTGTACCTTCATTTGAATTAGATGTTAAAACTGAAGTCCCTTGTGCCTGGCTTGGTGGTAGCTATCGAAAAGAGTAGGGGCTTTATTGATATAGCACATCTGATTATTATACATATGCATATAGTATTATACTAATACAATAAGATTAATTATATTACAAATCTGCTACTGAATTGCCTGAAGGACAAACAACTTCATCCCAAATAATGTTGTTGTTGTTGTGTCTTTTGGCTTTTCTCGGTTAGGGGTCGCTACAGCGGAACTCCTGTCCGCTAATGATTGGTAGTTGATTTTTACTTGCCGAGTTACCAGCCCTGATGCACAACCTTCAACGAAGGTATGCCCATTCACGCATGTCTCCACACAGAAGACGCTGTAGCTGAGAATTGAACCGGACAGCATCTTACTGTGAGGCGACAACGCTACCGCAGCACATTGCTGTGCCTGTTTTATCCCTTATACACACTACTGGTTGCCTTCTTTCTGTCTGCTCAGCAATGCTGTCTTTTTCCACATCCAAATCCCCAGTGAATGCTAAAGCAAATGCCTAAGTACATCTAACTTATTTTTGACTTAGAAATCACCTTGTTGCTTTGTCCAACAGCTGCTGGCTCTTGTATGAATTCCCAGGCAAATATCACCATACACTGAACATGCTGCTGTGAACTCCCTTCTTCCTGTGCATCACTGAAAACTATGCCATCACTTTTCTCAGCTGGAAAGGGCATTTCTTCCACTGCTGACAAAGATAAAGCCATTTCATTTGCAGGTTCTTTCTCCTCAATCAGACACTGCAAAACGTCATTTACTAGACCTCCTTCTAGAAGAGGAATAACTTTTTCTAGTGGTAAATCTTAACCCACAACATTAGTACTATTTACTTTCAAGATCATAGCATATCCATCAACAGGAACACCTCTTCCCACACTCTCCCCTCTCAGTACTTCACCCTTGTCCTCCTCCTGTAGCAGCCCTCTGGCTCTGTTTACATGAGAAGAATAGGGAAAGGTCCCTGCTGCCTTGGGCAAACTTTCCCTAGTTACTGTATTTACCACCTTGGTCTTCTCTGCAAAGAATATGCTGGCCTAGGGACTAACCTGTTCAACAAAGAGTGAATAAATATTAAAACAAATGAATAAATTATGTAATATAATTGCTTAGTAGTCTTCCTTGGAAAACTCATGGATACTAGTATTTTTTTTTTTACTAAGATTTGTTTTTGCATTCATTCATAGTGAGCAAATCTAATGGAAGGAGGAGGTGAGGATGGAGGAGATTGTCAGGTGTGTTTTTACTCTTTAGTGGGATTACTCAGCCATTGCTTTAGCCTTTTTAAGCCTAATTCATTTTAGTGTAGTAGTTATCCCATTCAATATGTGTGTACCTAAACTCCCTTCATGTGACCATGTTATCATTTGTTCTGAGGTTTAATAATTTGTCAAGGAATACATGATGATTGTACAGGATCATAGAAAGGGAAGAATTGATTGGGAAGAGGAAGTCAGTGGCATTTGGATTTATGAGGGTGTTCCTCATCATTTAAAACAGGTTGGATTCAATTGTTCTAGCTTTGTATAAGTTATATTTGAAAATGAGGACAAAACACCTTTTTCAGTTCCTAGAGTGGATCCCCATTATGTTCACCTTGCTTAAAATACACTAGGATCAGCAGACTTTCTATTTAGAACTGGTTCCCCATGGGAGGGGAGCTGGAAGCCATCTCTCGCAAGGCAAGTGGAGAGACACTGATTCTCCCTAGAATATAATGTGTGCAGGTTCAGAAGTGAAACCATTTGCTGAAACAGTTATTTTTTTTTCTGTGTCTAGGTCCCATTCTTGTTGAAGTTAAGACCTTTCTTAGTGCCATAGTCTCTCCTTCCTGCAGGAGGTTTAAACAGATGTGTACCATATTATGCCAGTTGTCCTTCAATGTGTAGAACATAGAAAACTGTTTACTATCATATGAAAAAAAGACAAAGAAAAAGCCATTTCTGGAGCCCTACAACTTCCTTAGTGACCTGATGACATTCTTAATCCTAGCTCAGGAAAGTAGGAAGCCATGAAACTGATCTTGTCTAAGCTAATCTGCGCTTCGGTGCACTCAGTTGTGCAGATGCCAGTGATGAGGTATGATTAGGCACCTTATTACCTTAAAGGCCTTGAAGGGGTAGGTATTAGCTTGCAGGTTTTCTCTTATCTTCCTTTCCTTATATTTCTGTTATTAAATTCATTACTTTTATTTTATTTACTTCTATAAGTTATTATATATAGTACTCTGTTCATTCTTTTCTCATCTCAGCTTCATTTTTCCATGTTTTTTGTTGACATGTTTTACTGATCCATTATCCTTCTCTTTCAAAATTTATTTATTTATTTATTTATTTATTTGTGTTTGGTTATCAGAATTGTCGGACTGGGGCATACAAGACCACTTTTCAGTGGTGGCTTCACATCTCAGCATAGGCACATTCTATTCCAGGGAGAATCTTTGCCTCTCCAATTGCAGGGAGATCGTAGGATCATGTTTTGCCTTGTGGTGGATGGCTTCACCTCTCCTACTCCTACTACCTCTAAGTAATTTGGTTGTAACCAATATTTAAAAATGTTTTAATATTTATTTAACCAGAATTTGTGGTCAGAACCTTACGGTGTTATGATTTACAATTTTTAATTTTAAATCTCTTTCCTTAGAGTTGTCTTTACTTTCATCTTCCTCATTTTTTATTCTCACAAGTAGGCACAATAAATGCATTTAAATATGATCCTTCAAATCATGTTGCTTACAGTCTCTAAGAATTATTTTAAATGCTTTTATGTTAAAATCTTCAAATTACCATTCCAACATTTTCATTCACTATTGAGTGTGTGTGTAGACCACATTTATGCCACAGACACCAGAAACACCAAACAACTATTGTCTGATCAACATATACTTAAGATATAGAAGTGTATTCCCTTCAAAGCACTTTTTTCTATTTTAATTAACTATCATTTGTTTGAAGAAGAAAATAAAATGATGCAACTTGTGAAAATGTTTTGGATGAAACCAAGGTATTCACAAAGTATGCCTTCTGAAGTATTTAGATCTATGACTGCAATGATATTTGTATTCTTGTTGGGTATTGCATGTAATGTGCTATTTATAGTACATTTAAGTCACAATATAAAACTCATGGAGGCAGATTATGCATCTACAATGTTGGTGTTTGTATGTATCACAGCACTGTAAATGATACATTGTGTCATATGTGAGCATCCTGATTTACACTGTAAATATTACATAAGGTCAGAAGTTACTAGTTTGCTCATTTTTGAGTCTTTGAGCAGTCTATGGAACAGAAAGTTTTGTAGTTCAAAATTCATTTTTTTTTCAACTAAACTTTCCATTTAACTTTTTTGCCTACACAGTTCATAAGAAACCCTTAAACTGTTTTGTTTTGTTATGGAAAGATGCTCCAATTGCAAACATGATGAATTATTTTGCTGCAAGGCAGTTTTGAAAAAAATCCAACAATTTGTTTGCATTCTTCCTGTAAGTGAAAGGGATAATGCAGCTAAAAATACACTGTGACATGTTTTTGCATATAACAGAGGAAGAAGTTTTATATATTGTAGGGGAAGAAGCATTTAAGGAATTAAATATCTTGACATTTCACAACAGGAATGGAGACAGAATAGTAAATAAAAAATCCAGGAATTATTGTGAGCAAAATGTCTTCCATTAATTCTTCATTTATTCTTTACAGGAATATTTGACACGGTAGAAAGTGCAGATGTTTATGCTACTGAGTTAAGGAATCAAACCAAGGACTGTAAATTTTGATGTGCTACATGATTTGTTGATAAAAGTCTGAATAGTTTGTGGTATACGAAATGATCATGCAAAGGGTAGGCTTTTAATTAGGGTTCTAATCAGAAGACCGAAGTCGCATTCTGTCAAATATGTCTCGGTTGAAATGTAAATGTCGAAAATGCAAAATGACGAAGTGGCTTTTAAGCGAATTCTTTCCCGGGGAAAGAAGTCGCTTGGCTGCCTCCATCACTTTGCCGTTTTTGGCACTGTAATGCGATCTCGGAGTTGGTATATTTAAGTAAGAGGGGTGTGGGGCACAGCCCCCCACATGGTGGTTGTGGGTGGCGAAGCCCCCCACTTAAAATAGTGTTTAGTGTGTTTTTTTTTTTTTGAGAACAGCGATTTTTTTCCCTGGGAAAAAAAATCGCTGTTCTGGTAGTTCGCTCATTTACATTTTTGCTATTTTGGGTTCGATATAACAGCGTTCGATCTTTTGATCATTTGCTGTTATAACATAGACCCTTTAATTAGACCCAGCCTTAGCTAAAATTCTGGATGCATGCAGAGTAAGTGAAATTAACCAGATGCAACTAAAGGAATTAATTGAGGAAATGTAAGTGCATAAGATAAAAATAAGAGCCGAATAATAAGATGAAAATGAAGTGCAAAAGGAAACTGTGCAACACCAGTAATGACACTGAATATGAGAGCCATGTGCTAATCACAGGATGTAGAACATGACTGAGAAATTCAAGCCTCCTCTATTTGTTGTGGTAATAAGCACAAGCTGAAGATGCGATTAATTATATCTCTAGACGTTATGGTAGAAATTATTCCATCACAAAGGTGTGCAGAAGAAAAAAAATGAGTGTTTAAAAATAATATGTATGTTATTAACTCAAAAAATGAGAACAAATTGTGTGTTGGCATTATTAAAATGGAAAGAGCTGATGTAACAAAATCACAGTGTAAATAAACAGTGCAACAAAATAATCAGCAAAACTGCTAGCAAGACAAACTCAAAATGAATAAATGAAGTGATAAATTTAAATTACCCAGGTGCAGAGTATGTGATTTTGCATCAAAATACTTTTAAAGCACTGGGTCGGAAAGGCACTGAAAGGAAAACAGTATGTCTATTACTAATGCATTCAGGAAATTGAATAAAACCATTAGGTAGAAACTATTGGTATAATTATAAAAAAATAAGATGATAAGATCCTTGTTCAGAGAATAGAACTGAGTAAGGAAGTTAATTCATTTAATATTAATTCTCTTAATATGGGCTGTCCAGCATGCGAGAAGTTGAGCATGGTGAATTGTTTTCAGTATTCAAACACAGACTAGATGTGCATAGCAGCAGTCACACAGTTAAAAAGCCATATTAAATGCAATACAGAGCAATAGTAAACATGTTTTTCATGACTATCATGATATGCTTACACAGTTAAGTAGTTTGCTGGGAAAATACAGTATTCAGTTTAGCCTAGAAACTATATATGCAATACATACTCCAAAGAGAGCACTGGTAGTCCTCAGCTGTAAAAAATAAGCATAGGTACACAAACCAAAACTCAACTAAAATCCAATAGTGCACAAGTGCTAGGAGATAAAGTAGGAACCACCAAAGCCAATTATTTGCTTAAAAGCAATTTATTTCCTTGGAAAAATGGCAATACAGTTTAAGCAGCAGTGCTTTTTCATATTCATATTCCAACGCTGACAGATTGGAGAAAGACTTAGAGAAAACTAGAACAATAATGCAAATGCCAAAGTTAGAAAACAAGCAGACGTTAATGAAATTTTGAGAATGATGTAGTATATTAAAAAAAAGTCTGATGTAACTATGTGTCTGAAAAAAGTTGTTTGAACAAGATATAGCCTGGCAATGAAGTTATGAATAAGAAAATGCTTTTGAAGTGCTTGAAAAATGACTAACAGAAGCACTTATGTTGAAGCCATGTGATCTGACTAAGCTAGTCATGTTACAAGTGCATGCAGGCCATAATGGTATAGACATTGTAAACATTCAAGAAAATAGAGTGGTTGCCAATGAATTAAGAGCATTTATCAGATGCACAAATGATATGCTCAAATAGAAAAAGAAATTAGTGCCAACACTGTATGAGAAATGCCACAAATATTCTTATGGCAAGAAGTACAAGTAGAAACACATAATAAACCATTGGAAACATATTCAGAAACTCTTTGTATAAGGTATCATCAAGAATACTGAATATGTTGCTGATTCTGCAAGTATGACCTGAAAGTGAAATGCAGACCTGGCATGGAACTGCATATGGCCGATATGTTGACCAAAACCTTTTTACCAGAACTGAATGAAGTTTTGGGTAATGCCCCAGTTACCAATGAAAGAAAAAAAGAAAAGTTTCAGATGCATGGGTATTGACATAGAAATGCAGCTACAGAAATAAATAACAGTAAGATTTTGCCAGTAGCAAGTCATTACTCAGAAAAGAAATCTTTCGGCTAGGCTTAGAATGGCCTATTAAAAAAGCAAGTTTAGTAATTAACTATAATCATATGAAACTATGAATCTAAGGAAAGGTGAAAAATGTAGAGTGTTTTCTGTAAATGTGAATAGTATTAAGAATATAGTAAGAAGAACAGGAATTTTGGAGTTGTGTAATATATGTGATGCAGATATAATTATATTAGAAGACACAATATTTTTAACAAATGAAGAAATATTACAGTGATGCAGATATAATTATATTAGAAGACACAATATTTTTAACAAATGAAGAAATATTACAAACAGAGAAACTGTGAGGAAGAAAGATAATCTGGAATTTGGGAAATGATAGATGTTCTGGAATAGCCGTATTCTGTAAAAATACAGTAAATATATTAAATGTAACTTCAGCAAAAATGGGAAGATTAACCATTGTAGATTTAAAATGGAAAGAACAAGTATGCAGAATTATAAGATTATATGCTTATGTGAATTGTAAAGAAAAGGAAAGCTTATTTCATCAGATTTTAGACTATGTAGTGATAAATATGGATATTATAATAACAGAAGAAGTTAAGAGGCAAGCATACAAAGAAAGGAAATAATAGAAGAAAATGTTATAAGTTATAAGATGTGATATGTTAGAATTCTATGACAAAAATTCATGGACTTACAAAAGTGTATATATATATATATATATATATATATATATATATATATATATATATATATATATATATATATATCTGAAATAGATTATTTTATGGTATCAAAAGGTTTAGTTATAAGAGAAGGGGGATGAAAATGTATTTTCTTATCATCTTGCAATATGGCTAGAAATAACGGAAAACAAGGAATATATAAAAATAAACCAAGGATTAAAAAGATAAATTAGAAAGGATGGAAAGAAGAAGGAAAGATATTAGTAATACAGTTATGGAAAGATCATATTACTATGAGTACATTTTATACAAATTGGTCTGAATAGTTGATGATATTTAAGGAAAATATAAAAAATGTTTTTACAGTGGCAATATGATGTAAGAAAAGTAGAGAAAGAAAAATATAAAATAACATATAACAATGCATTGGAAGATTTAGAACATAATGGTAGGAAGTACTTTGACAAAGAAAAATAATTATATGAAATAAATCAAGAAAAAGTACAAGAATTGTTATAGAAACAAAGATAGTTTTATAAAAGAGAAAATGTATAGTGTTACTTAAGCAGTTTTGTAAAGTAAGGTGGTAGCATAATAAGAGAAATAAATAATGTAAGATGAGGAATAGAAAGAGCTTAGGAAAAGATTATGAATAGTGTACTACAACATATGCAAGAAAAATTTAAAGAAAAAATGAAGGTAGTGAAAAAACATGGAAAGTAAAAAATTAACAGAAAGGTGAATAAAGAGTTGAAAAAGGAGATTTATTTAAATGAGCTAGATAAAGTATTAAAACAAGTAAAGATATATTTGGCTGCAGGACCAGATGGACTACAATATGACATTTATACAAATTTAAGGGATTGGCAAAAAATATTTTTAAAGATTTTGAATGAATAGTTAAATGAAGGTTATATGTATAAGGAATTATGTAATAGAATACTTAAATGCATATGGAAGAAGGAAGATAGAAGACAATTAAAAGACTGCAGATCAATAGTATTGAATAATAATGATAATAAGATGTTTATGAAAATACTACAAAAGAGATTTGAACCTAAAATGGACAATACTATGGAAGATAGTATATATAAGTATAATGGGGAAGGGTTCTCAAGAATTATTAATGATAGTTAGAGAAATTGTGGATTATATTAGGAATAGAAAAGAAGAAGCAAACATCATTATAAGAGACCTTAATAAGGCATTTGACACAACTGGACATAAAATCTTATGGGTAATAATGAAAGAATATAATATAAGTGAGAAAGTTAGGAAATTATACATGTAATAATAAAGTAAAAATGCTTGAATATGGCTGGTTAAGTCAAGAGGTATATATGAAGAGTGGTGTAAGACAGAAATGTCCAATGAGTTGTATACTCTTTGCATTAGTTATGAATGTGAAATAAATTACAAAATGATGGAGCTGGGGTAAATAACACCTCAAGGGTTAAGAATTCCAGTTCTTTTAACATATGCAGATGACTTTATAATAATTGCAAAAAAAATTGGATAAAGGAAGTAATAATTTACACAAATGAGTCTCTGCAGATGATCAGGATGGATTTAAATAAATAAAAAGGTAAAGGTTTATGTAATGTAGTAAAGATTAGAGGTATATATTTTACAATGAATGAAATTTCTGTGTTAGGTATAAAATTTGGGAATAAAGATGTAAGTGGAATTCAATGGGAAAAACATAAAACAAACATCTTTTCTGGAGAACATATAAATTATCATTCAGGAAAAAAGGCTTATTTGATACATTCAGTACTGATGGGAAAATAGCATACTTAGTGAGTGCATTTATGCTGTCAATAGTATTTTAAAAGGAATTATTGCAGATATTTGTTTTTTCATTTATACCGGGTTCTAACTTAAACCCAGTAAAGCAAGGAGTTTTGTCTATAAATAAAGAAGAAGGAAGTGTAGGGTTAATTAACCCAGTGGTATATGCTGCATCATTAAATTTGTACAAGGTGTTAAAGTGGATAAATGAAAAAGATGAGAGATTAGTAGTAAAACTGTATAAATATAAGTATGATAAATTTTGATGTATGGTAAAACAGAGTGAAAGAGAAAAAGTGTCTAAGTGAAGAAATAAAATGTTACCAAGAAAAATAGTTTTGTGGAAAATAAAAATTAATGATATAAAAAAAGATAGAAAAATATGGTATACAAATGTAATGATAAAACATTATTATGTAAAACCATGGGAAAATATTACAGATGAAAAAAATTAAAGCTATAAAAATAAGAAGCAAATGGTGTAATCAGAAAGTAGAATGTCAAGATGTTTTTGTGGAGACTGGTAATAGATAAATTATATCTATCTTTTATCTATCAATCTATTTTCATAGATAGCTATAATGTATGTATTACCAGTCTCTAAAAAAAAAAAGGCGGCCATAGCGGTGCAGCAGTTAGCATTGTTGCCTCATAGCAAGATGTTCTCTGGTTCTCTGGTTTGATTCTCAGCTGGGGTGCCTTCTGTGTGGAGTCTTGATGTCCTCCCTGCAGTTGTGTGGGTTTCCTCCAAGAGCTCCTGTTTCCTCCCACATTCCAAAGACATGCTGTAGGTGGATTAGACATTCTAAATTGGCTGTAGGTGTGAGTGTGTGTGCAAGTGAGTAGTATGGATGAACTATCATGGCAGGGCTAGCCACCCAGTGGTACAAACCTTGGCTCAAGATAACTGTCACTATTGAAGTGACACCCTGACTCCATGTGTAACATGGGAAAAAGGATTGAGGATGGATAGACTGGTAATAGATAAATTGACAGTAAAAATGAAATATGCCATATAAGAAGAAAACTGATAGAGTATGTTTATATTATCAAGAAGACAAAACTATGGAATATGTGTTTTTGAAATGTAAAAAAGTAAAAAAGTTATGGGAAACTATATAAGGAAGATTTCTTTGAAGATATAACAAAAGTTGATAAAACAAGGATGGATATGATTAAATATGGATACTATAAGAATAGAAGGAAATAATATGTTAAAGGAATAGATAACAATTTATTTTATGTTATATAGGTTGTGTGGAATGAAAGAATAAATGAAATTATGTTTAATGGTAAATGGATTTTAGCAACAATATTAAGTAAAATCAGATGGTGGATATGGAAAAAGGAGTGGGGTCTAATAGGGACAAAAATTTAGTATGATTGTGTAAACAGATTTGTATATCTACATATTTATACAGTTGTAAATATGTGAATATTGTGTACATAAGAGTTATTTTTGTATATAAGTAAATGATCCATATTATTTTTATAGATTTTGTGGGATCTTTTATATCCACTTGTGCTATCACCAATTGAAGCAGATACGACCTCAGTTTAACATCTCACATGAAGAATGAGCATTTTAATAGGTACTAGCTTTTCTCAAGAGTGTTTTTTTTCCATAACTACTAGCCTCTATTTCTCATGAGCCTCACTTTCTGTCCCTTAATAATTTGGAGTTTCATCAAACCATCCTCATTACTTAGACGACAATCTTCGTGTGAGGCATGAAGTCAAAGGTATTGTTGAAAATTACAGATGATGCATATACTTTGGTTCATCCAGTGGTCACCCAGAGTAGGAATGAGTCATCTTAAACTGTCAAGACCTCTGCTGTGTGACATTGTTTAATGACTCATATTATAGAGAATTAGCATCCCATAACTCAAATAGCCTGCAAAGTAATTTTTTTATAACGTTCTCTGTGATGTTTGCAAGATTATATTACTGCAGTTATCCAATTGTTTCCTACCACCACTTTGTCCAGGGTAAACACTGAGGCCATTACCGGATCCTGTAGCGCAACTACTGTTAGTGAGAAGCAATTATATAGCCAGTGTTTCCAAGTACTGAGGATAAATGTTTTACATCTAAGGATGCACTTTGTCTAGAAACTGTTACTAAACTCCATGAAGCCCATAGAGTCTCTACTCTCCTGCTTAAACAATACTTGTATCTGACCATCTAATCCATCCAAATCTACCTTAATAAATTACATTTGCACCATGCCTTACTTGCTCTGTATATGTTGAGTTGATAAATTTATTCACTACTTCTGTCAGATTGCTAGACTTTTCTCTGCCTTCCAAGTGTTCTTGTTCTATCTGTTCCTGCTACATTGATTATTTAATGTGATTCTCTTTTGTCCATCCATTACCCATCTGGTTATCTTTCACTCTTTGTGTATGGCTCTCTTGGCTTGCTGTAGGAGTTTTGATATTTTTTTCTGTCTTCTTACTGATAGGGATCTCATAAACACCACTTGCTTATGCATACACACACACACACTGTACACACACACACACACACACACACACACACACACACACACACACACACACACACACACACACACACACACACACACACACACACACAAACTTCTCATCCCCTTGTGTACCTTGTTTTACTTTACAGGTTCCTGTAACTCCATCTTTGACCAAGCCCAATTCTGCTCACAGTTCTTTCTTCTCTTGATACAAAACTGTATCTTCTTCCTTTTTCCATTCATTATGTGCTCTCCGCAGCTCTTTTATTGTCTTTTTTCCTGCTATTAGTTCATACACTTTCCTCACTGTGTTTCCTAAAACATTGAAGTTTTTCCTTTTTTAGTTCCAGATAGATGTATTTAATGCACTTTCCAGTAATACTTCAGGGACTGTGAGCCCTACAATAACTGGTTACTGCTAATTAGAGACTTCTACTTCAACTCCCATCACCTATCTGCACTGTTAAGGACAGTATTGATGGTATTTATCCTTTTTCTTGGAGTCCTGACTTTCTGCTCAAATTTATCTTCTAAGAACATCTGCATATCGTATCACTTTTTTATTCTAGAGCCAGGCATCATGCAGGTCCCCAAAAGATTATGGTCTTCTGTGACCATGGTTCTCTTTTCTTCCCATCTTATCCAGCTACTCAGTCTGTCCACATTTTTACTCCCTGTATGTGTTAGAGGGGTGTAGTAGCCACCCATTAGAGTACCCCTGATCCCCCTTCAGTTTTATGGGCAGCATGTCAGTTGGATATTTCTTCTTTCTGGTATTTATCACTGTTGGTAATTGTATGCTTTATCCCATCTGAGCAATGCATTGCTGTTCCTATCTCCTTTGCTGTGTCTGTGTTTTCTGTGCAAGTTGAATCTAGTTATTACACTATCCCACTCTTCACGCCTTACTGCCTATATTTCTGTAATGCAATGATATCTGGTTTACTTTTTACAAGTGTACCATGATGCTTATAACTCCTTTTACTGCCTCGGATTCAGACAATTCCCTCATTCTTTTGTCAATATTTTCTGTCCTTCTATTCTACCTTATGCACTCTCTAAATCATCACAGGGGATGCTTAGCCACATCTCCCTTAAGTTTAAAGGAATCCTCATTTCAGTATATTTTTATAGTCTGTTTTCAGCAGCTGCTTCCTGTTCATACTTATATGAATGATGTCTCTGGCATCAAGCTCTTGATCCTTCTGTCTGCTTGTTACTTAGTGTTAGATTAGGGACTTCCATTTTAAAATAGTTATTATACATTAGGCAGACTAAAAGGTGATGTACACCTATAAATGTAGTGTCAGAATTGTGTTTCATTTATGCATACATTTTAGAAAAGACAGTTAAGTAGAAGGGAAGAATAATCTTGCTGGTCAAACATGAGTGATAACAGTTCCCAAGGGAAGGCTACAGACTGCTACAATCTTGTCAGCTACAGAATGTTCCTTTCTCAAGGAAAAATGTACATAGCAATGGAATGCTAGATAAAAAGGCACATGCAAGACCAGGCTTGGAAACCAAGGTAGCCAAGGCTAAAGAGGCATGTAAAGCATTACAGGGTTTTTTTGTATTATTAAAGTATACTTCAGATACAGTTAGGAAAGTCATTTAGTTAGTTAGTTAGTTAGTTAGTTAGTTAGTTAGTTAGTTAGTTAGTTAGTTAGGCCTGACATAGAAAAAAGATTAAATATCCAACATTTTAGAAAGGAAGTTACAATACAGGCACTCGAGCCTGAGTACAGAAGACAGGTCAAATAAAGACTATTGCAGTTTACATTATTCAGGACAATCAGAATATATGTGCAGAAACTTTGGATATATTTAGCAGCATTGTTATTACTAACCAGCATCCCAGCATTTTTACAGACTGTTATTGTTTATCAGCCCTGTTAATGAAGACAGTATTCGGATATTGTAAATATCTAATAAAGCCTTATTAAATGACCTACAATATTTGAAAAATTTATTCTGAAAAGTACACAAGACTTGGCCCATAAAGGAGAGACTGACACATGTTCAGCATGAGTTTGGGTAATTAAAAGATAAAGACTTTTATTCCAGTCTCATTTCAGTTGTTTCTAGTTAATTTCAGTATAGTACAGTCTCATCAATTCTTTCACTTAGCAACCCATGTAATATTGCATAACTCCTTCAGATTCAATGACTTTCTAATGTCTTTAACTTTCTTGTACATGCATCCCTGAGAGGTTCACTGAACTGCTTACGTTTTTACAAAGCTTTCTTTCATTCCATTGCTGTGTGCTTTACTTCCTCAGCTTTCTTAATCATGTGACCACTTTTCCAGTGTTACATGCAGTCAGATATGGGTACTCTTTTTCTGATTATTTTTAATGGAGTGTTTTATTTATTTATTTATTCATTCATTCATTTATCTAGATTTGTTTACAGGGGTAGAACAGTGATCCATACTAACATTTTTCAGGTTCAACCCAGGAGAAAACAGAAGAATCAATAGAAAACATTTGTAGCATCTGCACATGAAACAGAAAACAGATAATACAGTGAACTAAAAATCACAGAACAGAAATAAGGGAGCTACAATACATTATAAAGACATTGCTATCAACATTACCTAAATGTGAGAGTAAGTAATTTTGGTAGATAACATAAAAATAAGTTGATTAGTGTTGAGATCAAGAGATTTTATGGTATTCATAGATTATTTACAATGGTTATTTACACACATGTTTACAAGATGGTTTGACTTCAGTGCTGTGCAATCTTAATCCTTTGATAGCTAGTTTTTACAGGATAATTTAGGTTCAGTACTTGTGCAACATTCATCCTTAATCAGTGACTTTAATGTCTGCTTCCCCACATCTTGATGTCATGCAGTCTTCACCCAAACTAAACGGGTCTATATCACTTCATCGAACTGTCACTTCAATGAACAGCATTTCATCGACAATGCCATTCATCGACTTCCCTTAATGTGGAGGGCTGTACCCCCTCCTGCTAATTATATATACCAGCTTCGAGATCGCTCTACAGTGGGGAAAGGGCAAATTTCCTGATCCTCACTGTACCATGATCTCAGTATGAATAGTTCAACAAACTCGGTGTAATTGCACTGAAAATGCTGTTCGATGAACTGATTTTTTGTGGAACTGATAGGAACTCAACTAAACTCCTCTTGTTTTTCTTTGCTTCCCATCTAAGAATTTATGCACATCATCTGTTTGGTAATGCAACTGGACACACTAAATTGGCCCTAGGTGTGAGTGCATGTATGTGTGTGTGTGCCTTCTGTGGAAGGTTGGGCACCAGGCTGGCAACTCGACACTGTAAAACTCCACTGCCAATCATTCTGCAGACTGTTGTTCCACTGTGGTGACCCCTAATTGGGAAATGCCAAAAGAAGAAGAAGATCTGTTCGGTGACACCATTTTTCTTTTATTCCACTTTTGTTTGTGCCCTTTGTGTCCCTTTCCTCCCTAGGTTTCTCCATTTTTGGACCTCTAGAATTTTGTACTTTGCAGTGTTCTAATCACTTATTCCAGTGACCCTCCAAATAGTAGTGCCAGCTGGCCTGGGACCCATTAGCCATATGGCAGCACCTTTGAACTATATCTGGATCCTGTCAGCCATGTTTTCATTTATCTCACTTTTGCAGTTCATATTCTGATGCCCCCTCTGTACGTCACTTTCAGCACCTACTTCAGGCTTATTTTTGTAGTGAGGATTATAGTGAAATCATGTACTGAAATGAAACATCACACAACACCATACTCCCCCACACAAACACACACACACACACACACACACACACACACACACACACACACACACTCACACGCAAACACACCCGTATTCAAACTGACTTGCATGAAATGAAGCCCATACTTCATCCCTCTATCTATATGTTGGCTGTGTCCTTAAATGCCTAACAACATTTTCTGACTTCATTATTGCCATTGCCACTGGTTGCATAGTGACCCTCAGACCTCTCATAAGTGTTACAGATTAATTTAAAACAGTGGGCTTCAAACAGCCTGTCAAGTGATGTCTCAGTTTCTGCAGCTGCATATTTGATTGCATGTGGACCTGAAGTCAGTACTGATTCGGTCCCATCCACTTGCTTTATGTCACCATAATTGTTCTCCTACTTCTTAATTATCAGTGTCATCTTTTCTCCACTGCCCGTTTATAACCCATGCTTATGGACTCTCTATGCTTGCCCTCATTTAGTATGACTGCCCCCACAGCACACAGTGTTCCCATTAAGTTTCTCCACATATGCCTAGAGAAAATTCTAATCATCTGTTTCTCACCTCTTCTATGATTTCATCTTGTTTTTCTTTTTTTTTTAAATTGGAAATATATTAACACCACCTTATCATTTTATCATTCCACTTTCCTTTTAGTATGCTAGTTGTAGGCCTCGCTCACCTTTTAATATTGATTTGTTCTCTTACATTCCTCCACAACTCATGATGTTTTGTTCATAAAAGCCTTAAATGAATCTGTAGAGATGAGACAAGGTATCTCTGTTTGAACTCATAACAGCATTTGAAGTATAAAGAAGAAGGACAGGAACATGTGGAAAAAGTGAAGAAGTGACGGAGTGTGGGTACGTAATGGAATAGGTGTAACATTAAAAAAAAAACAAGAACACACACACATATATTTATATATATATATATATATATATATATATATATATATATATATATACATATTTATATATATCGATAGATAGATATAGATACAAACAGCTTTCATTTGAATGCAGTTGTAACATCTATTTGAATGACCTCAGTAATATACTGTTGAACTCAAATAGGTCTATTAAAAATGTCTTCTAGTTGCTTAACAAGCTCTGATTTCATGGATGGGGGGTATTGCCTCCATGTAGTCCTCTCACAAAAGGATCACCTTGATAAATAATAGCCCTGTGGTTGTACACACACACACGCATATATATATATATATATATATATATATATATATATATATATACATATATATATGTGTATATATATATATATATATATATATATATATATATATATATATATATATACATATATAGATATATATATATATATATGTACAGAATATTTGTATAAATAAGAGCAATTACTTACTTTTCTTCTGGGGACGTCAAACTCAGGAGTATTTACATTGAGTACCTGAGTGTGAAGACAAAGAACCCCTACTAAAATCCAGTTTAACAGAAATATGTTACATGTGAAACTTAATTACATTTTCTCAAAAGTAGTCAGAAGCAAAACAGAAGGTTTCATTGGCTACCTTCTATAGTTTATTTGCAAACTAAATGAACAGCACCTTTAAAATTCCTACCACAACATACTAATACGCTGTTCAAAGACAGCAAAATTGTTGTAACTTGCTGACAAAAACAGTATAACCCCTAAAAAAATGCTGCTTTTATGTTTGAATATGGCATGAAACATGGCAGCGTCTATTAACATGGCATTTCTCTGAAACATAGCAGTATCCCTTAACAGATTTCACTGAAAGCATAAGTTCTAGTAAATGAAACATGGCAGCAAGCTGTGAATGTGGCAACGATTTGATTTGGGCATGACAGGCTGGACTAAATGCACCACTTCCTGTGAATGTAATATAAACATTTATGTCAGTGCAGCATTTTCTGTAAATTTTATTTATATATATATATATATATATATATATATATATATATATATATATATATATATTAATTCACTTGTAATTAAACATGTTGTACCAACAAAGCAATTAGTATAATAAATACCACAGCTTACGTTTCATGCTTAAGTTAGCTGGCATGCATTTATAGAATACATCATACAGTTATTTTATTGGTCTAATAAAATCTTTAAATAAATAATCTGTGTTACAGGTAATGCACTCTTTCTGTTATGAAACTTAGAATGTTGACATTTAATAAAAAGTCTTTGCGACTAAATGCTTCTCAGTGTAATTTGCTATTACAACAAATCTCTGTTACTCATTTCACAGAGCAAATGTTTGACTATATTCTATTTTTCTGAGACATGTTCAGGTGGATATAGATGTATGTAGTGTATGTATAGATACATATGAATAGTTACCGTATAAGTGGTTGTCCATTACTTTTGTTGTGGATTGAATACTAAGCTTGTTTACTCAAATGACGATTTATTGGACACTGCAGTAATAAGTTAGCAGTAGTGCAAGACTATTAAACAGTAGGGAGGGAAATTCTATCCTTTTCCTCACTGTAGTGCAGTCTCAGAGTTGGTATCTATCTATATATAGTATGTATGTATATATATATATATATATATATACACACACACACACACACACACACACACACACACACACACACACACACACACACACACACACACACACACACTTATATATGTGTGTGTGTGTGTGTGTGTGTGTGTGTGTGTGTGTGTGTGTGTGTGTGTGTGTGTGTGTGTGTCTTTACATATATATGTATATGGGTCTACTTGAGTTGGACGAAAGACCAGAAGATCGAAATCCGGAATGCCGAGACGAAAACAACAAAACCACAGAACACCGAAAAGCGTGAAATTCAAAACCCCGATGTTACAGGAGTTTGAATTATCACTTTTTATGTTCCGCTGTAGGTAAGTGTGTGTGTGTGTGAGTGTATTTGTGAGGGGAAATGCTGTGTGTAAGTGTGTGTTGTGACTGTGGTGTGTGTGTGTGTGAGGGAGTGTACTGTGTGGGTGTGTGTTTGCCTTGTCTGTCTGTTTGTGCAATCTCGGAGTTAGTATATTAAAGTAGGAGGTGTGTGGGGGATACAGGGGGGCTTGCTTATCATTAGTGTAGGGTGTTTTGTTTAGTAGTGTGGGGCAGTTGTGTGTGTGTTGTTGTGTGTTATGTGTTTTGTAAACTTACGTGGCTACAACAGCAATATCCTTATGCTTGATTCTGAGTTTATCCTCTAGCAGACAAGAATAATGTCAGAAGCACCCCTGCCTTCATCTGTCTCAATGATAAATGTAGTGGTCATGACTATATCAAAGCTCATAAGCTGCCAAATGGACAACATGTGCAACGCAGTGACAAAATCCAGGGAAATGGTCAAGACCAAATTATAAGCAGATCCTAACTATAGCCCTATATAGCCCAACTAACTATATATTATATAGCCCACCTAATCATGAAGGGATTCACATCTAGATCAGGGGAGGTCATCGTGCCTCTTTACTCATCCCTCATCAGGCCCATAATTGAGTACAATGCCCCTTTTGGGATGTACCTTACCAGACACCTGCAGCAACTGGAAAGACCCCAAAAGTACCTCACCAAGAGGATCAAAGGGCTCAAACAGATGCCATATGCTGCCCGGTTAAAGAAACTCCAGCTCTACTCAGTGGCATACTGCCTGCTCAGAGGCGATCTGTGCCTGACATATAAAGCCATGTCCAACCCGGAATTAATGGACATGCTGCACCTCAGAAAATCCAAATCCCATTGAGCTCTGGCTCGAGAGACTTGAACCTCAGCACTGAAATAAATAGGACATGCTGGAGGGACAGATTCATAACCCAGAGGCTCCCTTCACTCTGGAATAAAATCCCAGTCCAGGTTAGGCAGAGTCCCTCATTGACTCTCTTCAAGAGGAATCTTGATGAGTGGATGGGGGATCGTAGGTTTACCCCGGGTATCACTTCTGTGTCACTGTTAGACAGAGGCACAGTATACTAACCTCAAAAAAGGGCATAGCAAAATTAATTTAAAATGGGTGGCAAAAGCCAAACACACTCTGGCTAGGCTTATAAATGCCCTAGGGCAGATAGCCTAGTATGAACCTATGAACCTATGAACTCTTTTGGACCATCCTTAATGATTTCCATGAGGAACTGATACAAACATTAAAACACAGGGAACGTCAGGGGTCGCCAGTTTGTAATTCCTGCAGCACATAACATTACAATGTAGGGTCATGTAGTGGAGTTAATCTGTAAAGTGGAACGTCAGTGTTCTGACCAGATTAACTGCAGCTACACCTACATTGACAGCCATATCCAAGGTATGTTTATGATTGCTGACTGCAGAATTAACCACCTGAGCAAATCCTAATCCATTTATAATACAGAGGAATTCTTGGATAAGGGCTGTGATGTCCCCACTCTGGGCCAGTAATCAAAGAGCCTGAATCTTCACCACTGAAACTGGAGAGGGATGTTCACTTGGAGCAAAAATGGATACACCCAATATTTCTAGATGCAGCTATCTGCATCAAGCACAATTTCCCTTAAAAGCACACAAGGAACACACTCAGTCCAGGGTCTGGGTTCCTCTCTCTCTCTCTCACTTTCTCTAGGTTCCCAGTAAAACTTCCCACTGGCACACATACAGAGTTAAGCTTTCAGCCAAGTGTCCAAGCCAAGTCCTCCACCCCTACCTCTGTGAAACCAGTGCTTCATGTCCCTGCTCCAAGCAGCTGACACATACACAGACACACACACACACACACACACACACACACACACACACACACACACACACACACACACACACACACACACACACACACACACACACACACACACACACACACACACACACACACACACACACACACACACACACACACACACACACACACACACACACACACACTTAATTTTCACATACACACACACACACACACACACACACACACACACACACACACACACCTGGGAAAGACTGGGACAGATTTACTAGCTATGCCCCTTTCTGCCCAGACTATAAGGTAGTTATACTGCCACCAGACATTCCTTAGCCAGCTACTCTGAGGCTCTTACAAGGGTACCCAATTATGTTGAGTGAAATTAATACTAATACAAATGATAGTGTTGGGCCAATGCAGTAAGGCTTTCAGGAGTGGCCACAATGTCACCAAAATAGATATAAGTCCTCTCAAAGTTTAAAATATTCTCTAAAGGACCATCCACAATCAAAAGTTAAATATATTTAATAATAAATAATGAAAGAACATGAAAATACTAAGTATATATTTACAATAAACACCGGAGTTTCAATCACAAGAAATATTAAAATAACACAGATGAACAGATACAGAAAAACAGTACTTAACTAATTTTAGTATATTTTGTTGACTGATCTAAAGAATTACTATTCCCTGGTTCACTTACTTGAGCAAGGCAAGATGAAGTAGGTGAGGAGTCTTTCTTTGTCATGTTCCAAAAAACAGAGTGCTCTGAGACTTCAGTCTCACCTAGTATTAAAATATCATTTTTATGATGGATTACATAATGTCATCACATACATCTGGTCATCTGACATCTGGCTCCCATGCTACCCCCTTGGCTTGAAGCTACCAGGATTTAGCACTTATATGTCAATAATACACACACATAGAGCTTGCTAAGATCTGTTGCAGCTTCTGGAAGTCATAAAACAATTTCAAACCTCCACCCTTCCAGAGTAGCAATTAGTTTACCCCAAAGACTATACAAAAAGCTTCCTAGACATTTTGTCTCTGGCTGCATTGAGAACTGTAAGATACAATATGTATGGCCTAAGCCAGGCAATTTAATTTAAAACTATTTTCAGTGTTAGCTGGACTGAGACTGACCCCTTCTCTTTCAGTATCCTTTGTTACAATATATACATTTCAACAGTTACAATAATACATGTATATTTCTTTCTCTGTCCAGCAGGACACACTGTTGATACATTTCAACACAAGCACATTTGCAAATACATTTTCAACACAAGCATCTGTACAAATCAGTTTGATATACAAATGACATGTAATTCTTTACAAATTTCCAGCTAACTGTGCTGACATATATTACACATCCACTGACCTACTTCTCCTAGCATACTTGGCAATACCTCACATCATCACTAGAGCCATGGACTCATTGTTGACCTGGATACTGGAATTGCCCAAAGTTAACTATTTTGGATTAGCAAAAGCTGTAACATCAAGGTAGAGTGTGAACTAGAAGAATGTCCTCACATAACCAGGTCAGTGGTTAGTAAAGAGGTACCAAGTGGTAATAAAGAAAGGACCAACATTGTAGTAAACCAAAATTCTGGTACAACTTCACCAGTAAAATAAAAAAAAATGGAGTTGGAAATGCAAACAAACTTTGCATTATGCAGTAAAGCTTTCAGGAAGAGCCCTTCTTCAGTGCAACGTAAGAACTTCAATCAACAACACTTTTAAAGAAATTCAAATAAAATCATACATGGCACAGCCCCAATCACAATCCAATAACAATTATTCAATTAAAACACTTAAAATAATGTTACATAAGCATTCTATATAACATATAACATAAAAATGAAACATAAACATATAAAATAATCATTTCTATTTATATTCCATCTGTTTTTTTTAACCAAAACTGGTTTGATGCTTACTGCAGCATTAGCACCAGGTACATGATCAGCTTGCAAATGGATTATTCAGCTAAATTCTCTAGACTCTAAGATATTATTCAAATCACCACCTCTAATATTTCTATAAGCTATATCTTTCACCCTGAATAAAAATTCATGGTCCCGACCATGTGTATGTATGTGTTTAGACAAAGCATTAGTTGGAACATTTCTTCTAATCTCTGATCTATGCTCAATAATACGTTATTTGAGTTTATAAGTGGACTTACCCACATAAAATGCAGAACATTTCATACAGGTTACTAAATAGACAATAATAATGGTGTTGTATGTAGCAAAACATTTAAAAATAAACTCTTTGTTAGCAATTGGATGTATAAATCTATTTATATTACACATATATCTACAGCATGTGCAATTATAACAGGGAGAGGCACCCTGTTTACTAGTTGATATACCATCTCTTTTATTTGTACAAAGCTTAATCCACCCCCCCCCCCCCATGAGACCTATTGTCTCTGGAAGAGGTTTGATCATGGAACCGATTTCATTATATACACAATCTGTTTTAAGTAAACATCTCTGTAAATAAAGAAGTTATATTCATGACCCAGGAGATTTTTTGAACAAACTGTTTGAATGGAAGCAGTCTACTAGTATTAGTGATGTGTTATTTGTAACTTTGGACATTAATTCTCTATTCATCATAATTCCTAATGATTATGGCTTAGCTGCATTACGGATTTTTTTACAGGATAGCACAGATTTATATTCTAGGGACATAGATAATATATGTCAGGTACTAGATTTGGTTCTCACAAGTAATGTATTTATTTCTGAATGTCGGGTATACATAGAGTGTACTGGTGGCTAATCGCTATGCTAATATTGTACTTAGCCAATGGGTGGATGAGTTTGTTTTTCAAGGCCATTCAATATTTACAAATAAGGTATTATTTTTCAAACATTTTGTAGGTGACATCTTTATGGTTTGGCATGGGGACCAACGAGGATTTAATCAATTTGTAAAATATGTAGGGAATGCTACCAGTTTTCATAGTTTTAAATATAGTAGTTCAGATAAAGAAGTACATTTCTTACACATAAAAATAATAAATACATCACTAAGCCTGGAAACATGCATATATAGAAAGCAAGCCCAAGCTAATAGATATACCCACAGGTGGAGGGAGCATGCATGTACCCCATGTTTTTAAAGGCATAGTTAAGGGCAAGTTTACATGACTAAGTAGACTTCATGCTAATGAAACCACCTGCATTGCACAAATGAATAAGGTGTTAGATGAGGTTAAAGATAGAGGTTATGAAGATCATATACTGAAATCAGTTATGTCTGAAGTGATATTAGAGAGACTTTAACAAAGTCATATTTTAATCGTGATTTCCCTTCATCTGTACATAGTAAAGGGCAGAAAGATCCTTGTCTTAGGTATGTGACTACATTTAACAGGAAAATGAATGAGGTTAGAAAGATTATTTCAAGGAATTGGGCTATTTTACAAGCTATGCCAGAACTAAGACAACTTATTGGTGAGAAACCAACTAGGGAATTTAATAAAGCCTACATGGACTTATTTGCTGTGTAGGCATAGTGGCATAGGGCTTACACAGAAGTAAGCAGATGTGTGATCCAGTAAAGGGAGATGAGGGGGCATGCATGAATGTGCAACCATGAAAGTGTCTGTGGCATGCAAATCACCTTATAAGCAGGTGAAATGCATGCAAATGAGGCAGGTAGAGCAATCTAGCAAGCAGAGAGGCAGTCGTGCAGACCCCGTGTTGGTGTCCATAATGTACATGGAAAAATTCTGTGTACAGGATGTAAAAATGACACCAGGGGCTGTAAAAGCATAGTTACAGTGGCAGAAATAGTATATAGGACACAGATATGTGCAAAAATAACCACTGTGTGTCCAAAACTATATGGAAAATAATGTAAAATAATGTATTTTTTTTAATAACCTGGGTATGTTTGCATGGCACGCCTCAGTGCACAAACATGCCGTTATGGGAAAAAATATATAAAAATATTGTAAAAAGCAGAATTTGTGAGTATGTAACAGTAATGCATTACATGACCTTGTGTGGAGCATGTACAGTGTAGGACTGCTGTGGCTGGTAATGAGGCAGGGCCTGAAACCATGTAGTTATCAGGTACTGTGCATGGATCTGTATGCAAATGAGCTGGCATTACTGAATAGCACAAATGGGTATCTGTGTCCGCAGATCCTATCCGTGTTAGGACAGAACTATGTTGGTGTCCACAGAAGAGGTAGTTGATATCAAAAGAGGGTGTGTGTCGGCAAACTGCTAAGCTTATTGGAGTTCAGCTGTGCCTGTTTGCATGGCACACCACTCTGCTCAGTGGGGTGGTGGTGTCCAGACAACTAAGCTTTGTTTACCTTAGGGGCACATGTTCAGTGGGTATGAGTGTTTTGTGCAGCGTGCTGAGAGTGACTTTCCATGGGAGCATGTCTCCTCACTACTAAGCCTTGTTTATGTGTGTGGTGCAGGTTTGCACGGTGTGCCGCAGTACTCAGTAAGGAAGGCTGTCAAAAATAAAATGGCTGCGGAAGCCAATGATATATTAATTACCAATGAGCCCTGTTTCACTTAAACTAGGGCCATTAAACCCCTTAATGATGTACTTGGCAGGTGGAATACATCATAGCTTGCCAATCATACAGGCTACACCTACAGTAGAGCACTATAAAGTGTGCATACACCCTACAATCAGTTTTTCTACATACTCTGAACCATTGGAGTACAGAGTTGGGAATTTTAAACTAGAGAATGCTAGGGACTGCAGCAGGTCTGCTACATATGTATGTGTTAGATGCTGAGGTCAATGCAACTGTTGCTGATACTGACCATAGGCCTAGACTGAGAAGGAGAAGAGTGTTCAGGCCCAGGATAATCTATCAGAAGCTACATGAGCTGAAGATTGTAGAGCACTACAGGGTGGACAGGGACATATACAACAACTCAGTGAGCTCTGCCGCCCTCAACTCAGACACAGAGCCAACAGAGGGGAACTCATCCCAGTGGAAGAAAAGGTATGTGTAGCCCTTAAGATACTAGCTACAGGTACTTTCCAAAAACCAAATGGGGACATGATGGGGATCTCACAGGCAACTGCTTCCTGGGTACTTCACCAGTTCCTGGATGCCATGCTACCACACGCCAGTGAGCACATTTATCTTCCCCACACCCCTGAGGAGACAGCCAGCAGTATGCAACTCTTCTACTATGTAGCACACTATCCTGAGGTACTAAGTGCCATAGATTGCACTCATGTACACATCAAGGCACCACCCGGTGAAGAGGGCAGAATCTACGTCAACCGCAAGGGGTATCACTCCATCAGCTGCCAGGTCGTGTGCAATACCCAGGGCATTATCATGAATGTGTGTGCTGGAAGCCATGGCAGTTATCACAACTCCCATATCTGGCATGCATCACAGCTGTATCAGATGTTTGCTAGGGGGGGGACATCCCACATGGCCATTTACTGGGGGATGCTGGCTATGCACTGGAACCGTGGATGATAACACCCATCAGAAATGCACACCCACCCACCAAAGAATGCCATAATGAGGCACATGCACAAATCAGGAACATCACAGAGCATGTGTTTGGACTGTTGAAGTCATGGTTCCAGTGTCTTGATATATTTGGTTGAGCCTTGCAGTGCTCTCCAGCCACATGTGCACAGATGCTCACAGTATGTGCCATGCTACACAATATGATCCTGCAGAAACAGCTGCTACAGGATCAGCAAAGGGAAGGGATACACAGCTCCCCACCAGTGCCTAGGTCACCACAGCTGCACCCACAGGGGGACTCAGAGGAGGAACCCCCTGAGGCTAGGTGTGCCTAACATACCCTGGCCCTGGCCAAGAGACAACACATAGCACATGCATTGACAACCTAGGGCCCTAGGGACTGACATCTTACTCTGACTCGCATACATATTAGTAAAAATTATGCCAGCCAGCCCACACAGCCTGTACCTCACCATGTATTGGCTGTGGACTGCATGCATCAGATTGAGTCAGCCCCGAACTACAAGTCTGTCAACTGCTGCATTCACAAGGTAAGTCACTCTCCTGTACACCACTTGAAAGGTGTACTACAATATGGTAGCATAAGTACGGACCTGACGCATGTATGCAAGGGAATATAGTGGGCTATATATATAGTGTGCTACTGGGCTAGTTGCAGAGATTTATAGTGGGCTACTTCTACAGCTCTAACAGCCACTTGGGACAACAGGTACTCTGTTCACTAGTATGTGCCCTATAATAGCCACTAGGCCACATGGCTGGAAACTCCATGACAGTATTCCAGGGAGATGTCAAACAGTGGGGTCACAGGACAATTGCACAACTGTCTATGCCAGCAGAGCATAGGCTGGTCATCCCCCACCCCAAACATATCAGTGTTCCCATACAATTGCTGTAACAGTAAGTCTGCAATGATATACAAGCAGACCAGACAATTCCTCTATCTTGTTGATAGTGTGAGGAAGGAAACCTCTCTGTTGGCTGGTGTGCCTCAGTGGGCCAGGGACAGTAGTATATGCAATGGTGCTGATGGTTTGAATCTGGCAACATCCAACATATTTTGCATGTGAGATACTCAAAAGCTGGTAGTCTCACAGACTGTCATAACCCCCTCAATATGTTACTGCAAGAAAGATGGACAAAGCCAGAGTGAATAGGGGCACAAAGGGCCATACCTACAGACAGACATTGTACATGTTCTGAGTAACCTAGCAGCTGGCTAGTATAACAGCAGGCTGCAACAGGTCAGATTAGCTGCAGGATGTAAAGGCCATCACTTAAATGTGTCAGTAGGTACAACAAATCATTGACCACTGTACAGTATAGCATGGGAAACCACAAATGTATGAAGAACACATCAGACATATGGGGCAAAATGCTGGACATTCTGCAAAAACATGTACCGGGAGAGGTATGCAGACTGTTACCCTGTGTGTGGTGTTTAATCCCAGTCACATCATACCTCTCAACCTCTTAGAGCAGGAAATCTGGCCAAATAAAGTGAATAAAAGTGGGACCAAGGCCCACAAATTGGGACAGGTTTTAAATATGTGCTCCTGCAAATGTAGAATGCCTATAGAATAAACAGGTCCTGCATTAGCATAACTCTCCTGATGTGCATGGATTCTGAAACTCAAATGTCTGTCATTATTTATTTACTTCAATCTTCAGTGATTTGCCACTAATTTGCCAGATAACCACAATGTTATGTGAAACGTGCCAAAAATATGAGGCAAAAGTCTCAACAGTCTGTGAAGCTCTATATAGTTCTGAAGTTTGAGTCACATATAAAGGTCAGCAAACAGTCGGGAAATGTCTTGGACAATATCAGGCAACTGCAGTACTGTAGTAAGAGTGCAGCAGCCAATGGCCTGCAGCACACAATAATCCTGGACTGGAGTACAGGTAGCTCTGGCCTGGAGTCACCTTGTAAGTACTGACAATCACACTGGGCATGCTCCTACATTTAGCTAACTTGAGCCCATGTCTGTTGCCTCTACCACCCAAAGACCTGCTATGTGAAAATATGTCTGTACATACATACAGCTACATATACATATCTGTCACTCCCTATCCCCCCACACTTGATTAGTGTCTCTATCAGTATGTGGCATATATATATATATATATATATATATATATATATATATATATATATATATATGATAAGAAGATGTATCTATAGCTATATAAAGTATAATGATACAGAGACTTCCCACATACTTCTACTGAACACATGGAGCTTTACATTACTGACACACACAACTGTATTTAAGGAGTCAACCATGTTATACAATATTGATATAGATATGGGTGGGGATGTACGAATGTTCCCACATACCCCTGAATGCTGGGGTTATCTATTTACATTACTGACCCACACAACTATATTTAAGGAGTCAACCCAGTTATACACCATTGATACCCCTGTATGCTGGGGTTATCAGCACATACACATCACAACAGCTGCCAATGGCGCCAGACCAAGGCCACAACAGTATTTAATCCACTCGCCCACAGACCCTTGAGCCTGTGGGCTGTCATCTTGCAGACAGACATAGGTACACAGGTGGTGTAATGTACAATGGGTGCAAGCTCATTCCTTGGATAGGCCATATTGTCTCTGGCTACATGTCTGCCTATCAAACTGCAAACAGCCACATATGGCCAGACTGGTAAGTGTACACACATAGCAGATATATTACCAGGTATCCCACCACTAGGACACTAGCTACAATAACAGTACCAAGCAGTATCACTCTGCAGGCCACACATGCTGTCTAACACAAGGCCACTTTTCATACTGCACAAGTACTGTGCCTGCATCAACATATACAACAGACATAACCTGTGGCACATGCAATAGGTACTGTGAGCTGTAGTGTATAATAATAGATAGGTAAAAGTTCGGATCTCTCATCCTCCAACTCTGTGCGTGTCAATATATCCCCTCACAGCACTATAGACATGCAGTGGTATGCATTTTATGGCCCTGTGACTGTCTGCTGGCCTCTAAATTCCCTCCTCTATAAGGCCTGCGGATGTCATCCACATTAAGAGCACTGGCTAACAATCTAACAACAGGTAAACTCCATGGCTCACGCAGTAAGTACTGCAAGCTATCATGTGCATGACTAGATAGGTAGGAGTTCTAGTCTCACAACATCTAACTGTGTGTGTGTAAATATATCCCCATGCAGCACTTCAGACAAGCCCGTATAGATTATCTCTGTGCAATGGTTATGCATTTTATGCCCATTGACTACCTGCTGGCCTAAACATTGGCCTCCATTATAAGGTCTGTTGATGTCATCCACCTTAAGAGCACTGGCTGACAGTATCATATCAGATAAGCAGTGTGGCACATGTGATAAGTACTGTGAGCTATAGTGTGTAATACTAAATAGGTAGGGGTTTTAATCTCACAGCATCCAACGTGTGTGTGTGCGTGTGTGTGTGTGTGTGTGTGTGTGTGTGTGTGTGTGTGTGTGTGTGTGTGCGTGTGTGTGTGTGTGTGTGTGTGTGTGTGTGTGTGTGTGTGTGTGTGTGTGTGTGTGTGTGTGTGTGTGTGTGTGTGTGTAAACATATCCCCATGCAGCACTTCCAACAAGCCTGTATGGGCAAAGTCTGTGTAACGGCTATGCATTTTATGCCCACTGACTAGCTGCTGGCCTCAACATTGGCCTCCATTACAAGGCCTGCTGATGTCATCCACCTTAACAGCACTGGCTGACAGTGTAATACTGGATAAACAGCATGGCACATGTGATAAGCAGGGCAAGCTGTAGTGTGTAATACTAAATAGGTAGGGGTTCTAATCTCAAATCATCCAACGTGTGTGTGTGTGTGTGTGTGTGTGTGTGTGTGTGTGTGTGTGTGTGTGTGTGTGTGTGTGTGTGTGTGTCTGTGTGTGTAAATATGTCCCCTTACAGCACTAGAGACATGCCCATGTGACCTACCCCTGTGCAGTGGTTATGCATTTTAAGGCCCTGTGACTAGTGGCTGGCCCTAAATTGCCCTCCTCTACATAAAAATAATTGATGTCCACCACCATCTAGAGTTGTACGTGCTGAATACCCAGGTGACATGTATCACAGGGTGTGAAAGCATGATGACACTGACTGGCCCCACTGTCCCTGACACACTGTTCTATACATATGCACCTAGGGAGCCATGCATGTATACTGGCATACCTTGCTGATATCTTATCTCTGCTATGCTGCCTTGCCATTCTGTGTCGCTGTGTTGCCACCATGTGTCCATAGTCGAACCGTTCAGACTCCTGGGACAAAAACATACACATGTCCATGACACACCTGTCATTCTGTAACACTACTGCCAGTGTACCATCAGGAAGCAAAGATACACAATGTTTGATGTGTAGTCCTGACACATGCCAGCAAGCAGTACCTGCCATGGCCCACAACAACTGCCATGGCATAAAACTACTGCACTACACAAACACATGTAAAGTTATATAGTCAACCTGTGCATCAGACACATGTATGCAGATCCCCGCATCGATGGCATGGATAGCAGGGATGTGGCACAGATATCATTACATGCACAGGGTGTGGTGCGAGAGTGCCAGAGCCCTAGGCTGTGCCAAACAGTTGACAGCATGTGTGTGAGTCAGGAAGGGGTGCTGGTTACATGGGCCATGGAGAGGTGCCGTGTGTGTCTGTCGTTGACCTGCATGTGACAATGGAGTTGGAGTGTGTATATGTACATATTCAAGCCCAGTGCTAGCCTTACATGTGTGTATGGTGGACAGCTGTGGACCTTACATGGTAGAGTGGACAGTTCACCATCTCCAGCCATGAACACGGAAACTAGCTTCACCAGGTGTAGCATGGGCAGCATCATGCCCAAGGTTAGATGTGGTGCTAGTACCTGACAGTGACTACTGTCTGCTGGGCCTGTGTCCCCCACGGGACAACCCAGGACCACATGCCCATGACCTGCCATATCATGGTGTGGAAAGCACACTTCCATCTGTAGCACTGGAGGTACTGCCACTACAGGAGCATGAGTGTACATGGCCATACGGACTGCCAGCAGTTGGTGTTGCTGGTCTACATCCATGTGTCTGATGCCCATCTCAACTCCAACCCCATGTTCCAGCACAGACAACATGCACAAAGACAGACACTGTCTCAGCCCACCATCTGTCCACTACATCAGTGAAACATTCCATGGCACCACCAGTGTGGTGGCCACAGTCACAAATGTCAGACTGTCCTGCATCCATAACCCTAAGCATCTGTCCGGTGTTGCATTCAGATCATGCCTGTGCCTCCATAACAGCCCAAAACATGTGGCGAGTGACCCGCAAAGTGACACCTGCAACAGGAGGTGGATGGGCAGCAGTCCTCCTTGGAGCACCCCTGTCAATCTGCCTTTGCAGGACCTCGCTCATATCTACACTCACTGATGCCATAGTTCTCACACTGTCCTGTACTATGTCACCACCCTCTGACTGTCCAATATCTGTGGCATCTGTTTCTGGGAATGTGTGGGCATACTGACTGTGCTCAGGGACAATGGGGCAGAAGAGGAATGTCAACCTCTGGGACAGAGTCAGCCACCAACAACCCTACCTGTGCCTCACTATGGCCACCAACATCATCAGAGTCCAATGAGACACTGATATCAGGTTGTGAGTGGGACAGACTCCAACCCCCCTGTTCACCCGTGAAAAGCAAGAAAAAAGCAGTACATTGCCACCTGCACTATTATATATGGTAATCCACACAGACTCATACAGATGAGGATCCGCAACTCCACATCTTCTCATCTCTGATCCAATGCACAACACACAAACTCACAACAACATACACAAACAACCCAGGCCCTGCATAACATGCATGTCACCTACATCTGGGTAATGTTGCCAGTACAATACACCTGTGAGGTATGCAGTATGACAGTGTATGTGATAGAACTTCACATAAAACCCAGTACACCTACGTTGACAATGGTATACCAGTTGTAGTAGCACTGCCTCAGGTATGTACCTTATCCCTATTGTGTTTGAATGGACATCTTGGAGTAATTGCCTCATGTTTAGCAGGCTGCATAGTTGCTCATAACTATAAATGCAAACATGTTAATATGTGTACAACTACACACCTGTCATTCCCTAGGCTATGCACTGTATTTAACTGCTCCAAAATGGAACATACAACTATTCTACTCTGGCTAAGCACAACAGTTGTGCATAAGGCAAAATGGCAGCCCTTAACTTTCATAGGGTATATATGATCTGTAAAACAATAGTATCACATTTACCAGGTACAGGACCATGAATTCCAGCCCACCCGACAGACCTAAGTCATGCAAATTTAATCCCCAAATGTTGCAGTATTACAAGGTAATATGTGTCTGTAGAGCTTACCACAATGACTGCTAATGTATTATACTGGTGAACACAGTACGTTTACCTGGATACTCCTCTGAAGTGGGCGCTGTGGCACTCACTTCCAGGATGTATGGTGTGATGGCTGCTTAAGAGATGTTGGTTGATCCTAGGTTCACCAGGAATTCCTCTGTGGCTGAGAGTGGTTTTTCTGTTGCAGTCCCTCCACCGGTGACAACAGCAGCTGCCCTTTAACGTGTGTCATTGACCATATCTGTGGCCCAGTGTTGGACCTGCTCATAGGTCCTGTTGATGAACAGCCTTCACAAGGTTGGCCCACAATGCTGCCTGCTGTTCATGACTGTGGCAACCCCTTGACAGCAGGATGTCATGGTTGAGTCTGAGGGCATCTAGTATAGCGTCATTCTCTGCAGATGAAAATGGAGGATGTCTCCGTTGGTACATTGTTCCTGCAAGACAACAAGAGGAGAGCACATTACAGGACCAGATGTGTGGATACCCACTATGTAGAGACCACACACATCCATAATGGCCTGCACTACCTACTGCTCCCTCACACATCATACCCCATAGTTTGGCTACACACTACATGTGTGGCTATCACCAAGATAGTAACAATACTGGGTAATGTCCTTATATACTGTGATAGATTCTGCTGTATGTCTCTACATCCATCACTGCAGTGTACTGTGATGTGTCCCATGTGGGCAAATCTCCACTAATATGTCATACAGCCACTGTTGGACAAACTAGCAGTGTACTATTTCAACAACTATATGGGGACAGTCCGGCAACACCAGTGTGCCACAATGACAGGCAGCAATGCAAACCTGCTGTAGTATACGTTCCCTGTAGGCATCATAACTCACAACTATGCAGATGTTTGCAGAATATCACCATGTTTGCCTCATACATGTGGTCCTTCTTGCACAAACTTGTTGCTGTCTGACAAATGGTTGTCTATTGATTGATAGAGACTGTCAGAAAACTGACACAGAATCTAAATGTCACCCATCAGACAACACTTAGGCTACAGTAATATCAGTTAGTCTATTCAAATTCTTACTTTGTATGGCCAATATGTATAGTCTGTCACTGAGTTTGGGCCTTTCTCCCCCCATTACATATGGCTTTGTCCTGATTTCTTGCTGTAGGAGGCTGACAGGTATATTAGGCATAGCTCTTGACCAGACAGGGATGAATGTCCACGAAACAGAGACTTAGCCAGAGTACATCAGGGACATTCCAGGACACTTTTACAATGTTAGTAATATTTATGTGTGACATTGACAGACTGAGAGGAGGTGCATTACAGTACATCATTTGATGTTACAGGAGTGTACACCCTTACTTAGTGTCACTATGTCTTATGCATAATCCACTATCTTTATTACAACAGCCGACTGTTGTAGGAGGGATGAACAGGGACAGAGCAGAGATGTGATTCAAAGCAGGGACAGTTGAGAGGCATGCCTGTAGGTGTTGGACAGCAGAGTATCACTGACATGTCATTATCACAGATCTAATACAAGCCTACTGTTTTAATCCCTATTCCCCATACCTCCATCCACCATCTGCATCCCATTTTATGGTAAATGTAGTACATAACTGGTAGAGTGATGTATTCCTTTTTTTGAAACATTCCTCTGCATATGTTTTGTACATACGCTGTCTGCGTGAGTAAAACCGCATACAGACCTGTTCCCTATAAGCAGTTGTTTGCCTTTTGTAGGTAATGCTCATTAACAAGTATTTGCCTCTGCACCAATCTGTGTCTCAGAATTGCTAATTGCATCCAAAGCAGCTGAACTGCACTATCATTAGACAATAATGTGGCACCACAGTGCAATATATAAGGCCTTCATGTAGACCTTGGCCCCTTTCTTAGTTTTTGAGATGGACATTAGTGAGGTGTGGAGACTACATCATCAGTACAAATACTGTCCACTGTACATGTGTATGAAGTATGTCCACAGTTTTGCCTCATATGTTTGGTCAGTGTCCCATGACAGTGTAGTCAACTGGCAGTTCACTGGCAAACATTGTGGATTGAGGTCAGAAAGGGGAGAGAGACATGTGAGTGTCACATTTCATACCCATCAGAATATGAATGTAATAGCTGCTGTTCTGTCAACTTACTATCTTTGTAGGGGCAAACTGTGAAACATGTACCTATTTCTGGGCCTTTGCACCCCCTTAGGTATGGTTGTGCCTGGATCCCTTGTTATAGGGCGTTTGGAGGTATGGTCGGTCTGTAGATACTACCTTAACATACAGCCATGTATGCTGCAGGCTACAGCTGCTACTGCAGCCTAGGACACATGGGGGGAGTGTGAACACTTTGTAGGCCAGCACGCTGTACATGTAACTGTGGCAGCTGTGGCAGCCCTGTCATTACAGAAGAGTCAGGGTAAGGGTACCCATTACAGTTCAATCCAGGCATGTGTTTAAGGTACATCTGTTATGCAACAGTGCCAATCACATAGTGGTAGGCAACATATAGTTAGGCTATACGAATATGTGAAGTGAGCCCCTACCTGCAGGCCTGTGACTTGCAAAACTGGGTAGCTGATAATTCAGTAGCAGTAACCTATGGGGATTAAAATTGCATGACTCAGTCATTACTTGCTGTGTTCACAACAATGCAATTGAAGTGCAACACACTGGATTCGAGCCCAGGACTGTGTGTGGCAAAATGTTCTGTATGCAAGGCATTTAACAAACTGTGCTACTGAGTCAGTACAGGAGCAGGTGTATTTGTCAGGTATATATGCTGACATACAGACTTTGACACACATTGTCTGCATCCATCAGTATGTACATGGCTTTCAAAGGCAGTTGTTCTGCAGCAGCGTCCCATTTGAACATATGTACTGTGCCATTGATGCCTTAGCAGGTGTGTTTCAAGATGTTGCAAGTAAAAGGGAACATTTACCTGCTATCTCAGGCCTCACACACCTCAATTAGTATTCATTTGGCTGTCTACTGGTGTATTTTTGCATCAGAGTCCCAGGTACACTCCCCATTTTTCACATTAGGTTTGATTTCAGTCTGTCAGTGGCAATCAGTATGTATTGCTGGAAACACCTGTCTTAACTGACAGCTGTATGGCCTAGTGGGTTAGTGCAGTAGGCTGTACTTGACAGGCACCTGGGTTCAAAACATGCCAAGTGTGATTATCTTGTACATGTATCTAATACTGTGAGAAACACATAGAATTATTAAGGCTCATTTAAGAAGTGCTGCGCGACACATCATGGTGCTCAGCTTAGCTCTGCACTAAAAAATTAAAAAGAAAAAGGGGGTGATAGGGCAGTGGTGAAATGAGGCAGGTAGGAATATGCATGACAGGTGTAGGGAAGAATCATAGCTTTCCATTTCTTGTACAGCAACAGCTGTGCACTTTGACAAATTTTGTGGATGAATTTAGACTCTCAAACCCCAGAGTGAGGGGTGAGGACAACATAAATGTGTTGTCAAGCCAATCGGACCAAATTAGTTGTGTCCAGTGGATACAAGTGCAAAATGGAGAGCTAGGTATGGGGCAATATGTTTTGTGGGACAGGTGCCTGTGTGTGTGTGTGTGTGTGTGTGTGTGTGTGTGTGTGTGTGTGTGTGTGTGTGTGTGTTTTTTAATAAGGAGAGAGTGGAATGTTGGGGAAAGGATATAAGTATGTGTGGGGAGGTAAGTTGGGTAGGAGAGGATGCAATTGCAGACAGACACATGAGGGGGGTAAACACCTTGGATAGGTAGGGTGTTGTGGAATCCAAAGTCCATGTGCCTCAAGATGGCAGCAGTGTGACTGAGGTACCCACCCATGGGAAATTGACACTGCTCCTTCACTGCCCCAAAGGTTGCTGTGATGGAGGCTGGGCACCAGGATCAGCTGGGCCCACCAGTTTGCCCAGTCTGCCCTCAATCTGGTGCAGGCAATGTTCATAGCTCCTATGAACAATCCTGTGCACCATGGCCGGTAGTTGATCCTAAGTTCCTACTGCCCCTGTGACACTGCTCTCAAGGGGGGCCCCCATCCACTGAGGTGGTTTCACCTGAAGGTGGTGCAGGGCCAACAGAGGGGCCACCACCACCGGCATGGGTCCCAGACGTGCTGGGACCCAGTGCCAATGCCAGCTGAGGTAGGGTAGGCTGATCAGCATGAACCAGCCTACTCTGATGTGTTGTGGTTATGGAGGTAAAGCAATACATATAGGTTAGCTATGAACAAAATCATTGTTAGTAATAACTGCATGCCAGAACATTGGAAATACCCCCATTATATTTCAATGCATATTATGTGAAACACAACAATAAATAACAGAACAGTCAGTATATTAACAACATGCCAGTAACAGTTACAGCATAAGGCCAACAGAATAGGTAATTCAACAAGATATGTTAATATGCAACCATTGTAATACAGAACAATAATAAAACACATGCCCCAAAATAAAGTGTGTGGAACAACATATGTTAATAGTAAACCATAACCAATGAATAATAATAAATATTTGAAGATAAGGGGTGGGGAGAGAGAGAAATACAGTCCATTAATACCATTATAGGCTGTATAGCTGACAACAATACTGCTATCTACTCTACAGGTCTGTCCTTTATTTATGTGTAAAAGTGCCCTTAAGCTGCTGTAGCATGTACATACCTCTCAAGCTATCTGCATGGGACAGTATGGGCCAAGCAGTAACAACTGCAAGTATGCAACTACACAGAACACCTGCACATGAGGTGTACCTATATAACTACCAAGGTATGCTGTGGGCTGATGTAGTTCATAGGTTCATAGGTTCATACTAGGCTATCTGCCCTAGGGCATTTATAAGCCTAGCCGGAGTGTGTTTGGCTTTCGCCACCCATTTTAAATTAATTTTGCTATGCCCTTTTTCGAGGTTAGTATACTGTGCCTCTGTCTAACAGTGACACAGAAGTGATACCCGGGGTAAACCTACAATCTCCCATCCACTCATCAAGATTCTTCTTGAAGAGAGTCAATGAGGGAGTCTGCCTAACCTGGACTGGGATTTTATTCCAGAGTGAAGGGAGCCTCTGGGTTATGAATCTGTCCCTCCAGCATGTCCTATTTATTTCAGTGCTGAGGTTCAAGTCTCTCGAGAGCGTAGCTCAATGGGATTTGGATTTTCTGAGGTGCAGCATGTCCATTAATTCCGGGTTGGACATGGCTTTATACATCAGGCACAGATCGCCTCTGAGCAGGCGGTATGCCACTGAGTAGAGCTGAAGTTTCTTTAACCGGGCAGCATATGGCATCTGTTTGAGCCCTTTGATCCTCTTGGTGAGGTACTTTTGGGGTCTTTCCAGTTGCTGCAGGTGTCTGGTAAGGTACATCCCAAAAGGGGCATTGTACTCAATTATGGGCCTGATGAGGGATGAGTAAAGAGGCACGATGACCTCCCCTGATCTAGATGTGAATCCCTTCATGATTAGGTGGGCTATATAAAATGTTTTTCTAACCACTTTGGCCACTCAAATGAGAGATTGCTATCAATTTGGGTCCCCAGGTCCCTAATTACTTCTTCTGTACTTAATGGATTACCACCTATGTGGTAATTTGTGGGCACTTTGTTTTTGCCAAAGGGGATGACTATACACTTTTTGGTGTTCAGCTTGAGGCCATGGCTCTGGCACCAGTTGTCTGTTTCTATGAGGCTCTTTTGGAGGATGCTTGTGTTGGCTGGAGAGTCGATTATGGCGCCCAGTTTGCAGTCATCTGCGAACATGGTCAGCTACAGTCCTTCCGTGTTGGCCTGTACCTCCGAGAAATATATACCGAACAGGAGAGGTCCCAGGACTGAGCCTTGTGGACACCACTTGTAACTGGTTTGGAGTCTGACATGGCTCCAGCAATTCCAACCATGTGGGTTCTGTCCTTGAGCCAGTTTGAAATCCATCTAGTGACATAGGGGTTTATATTTAAGCTGGTGAGCTTATCTATAATGCCCGAGTGGGGTATTGTATCGAAGGCTATTGCGCGGTCCAGGTAGGCTGTGTGGACCACCTTCCCCTCGTCAATGGCCTTGGTGACTGTTTCAAAGAAATCGACCAGGTTTAAGAGGCAGGATCTGCCCTTAACAAAGCTGAACTGGGTAGGATCCAGTGTCTGTAGGTCCCCAATATCTTTATTTATGAGGTCCATGATGATCCTTTCCATAGTTTTGCAGACCAAGCTAGTCAGGCTTATGGGGCGATAGTTTCCAGGATCCATTGAGGCAACACCTTTGTGGAGAGGGACCACTGTTGCTGTACGCCACTCTTTGGGTACATATCCTGTAGTAAGGCTGAGTTTGAACAGTAGTTTTATGTGTGGGTTTAGCTCTTCTTGGAGTTCATGTAGGATGCAGCCCGGGACATCGTCTGGTCCCATTGATGCTGTGTTTTTTGCTTTGGAGAGGGCAGCTCTTACCTGAGCATCTGAGATGTCAGGGGGGCAGCACTCTGCTGGGATAGATATTTGCCCTTTTGGTGGGAGGGAGAAGTTTGCGCTGAACCTGTCAGCTAGGATGTTGGCAATGTCTGTGGGTTCGATGTATTTTTGTCATTTTGGACTAATTCTGAGCATATCTGGGAATTCCCACCCAGGTTCCTAACATAACTAAAGAAAGCCTTGTGATTATCCTTAGTGTCCTGTGCAATTTTTCTCTCGAAGCTGGCCTTAGACAATTTTATGAGTGCCCGTAGTTTTTTGCTAATACTGATCAGAGATGCCTTCCCTTTTTGGGATTTTGCTCTATCATGCAGTAGCTTCCTCCTTCTATTGTATAGTTTGTTTATGGCTGGGGTCCACCAGACAGGACGTCTGCCTTTGGGGGATTGGGTCTTGGTTTTATTTGGGATTGCATGATCCATGCATTCCTGAAGATGTTCATAGAATGCGTTTATAAAGTATTCTGCGGTCTGGCCCATATTTTTCACAGGCTCCAGGGCTTTGAAGGATTCCACCTTGGTTTTGAGGAGTGTGAAATTTGCTTTAGAAAAGTTTTTCACTGTGGTTTTCTGGGCAGGGGGTAGGGTCGGGATGTGAATACCCAGTGAGATTAGTTTATGGTCAGTGAGGGATACACTTCTGGTCTGGAGCATAGAGTCCCCATGTTGGTGATGATCAGGTCCAGTATGTTTTCCCCTCCTGTGGGAGTGGTAACAAGTTGTTCCATAGCATTTGAGTTTATAAATTCTAGGAACCTTTGGGCTAGGGTGTTGGAGCTAGAGTAATGCTCCCAGTCTATGTTTGGGTAGTTGAAGTCGCCCAATATAATGGTGTTTGGAGAGACCTTCATATTTTCCAGTGTTCTCAGGAAGGCCGAGTGGGGTTCCTGGGTTTGGGAGGGTGGTCTGTAGCAGACTATAAACTGGAAGGCAGTTTTACCCACTGTTAGTTGCACATGGATAGTCTCTGATGCTTCGTGCTGTGCCACCAACCTGGAGGTGTGGGTATCTTTGACGAATATTGATACTCCCCCTCCTTTTGTGGTTCGGTCCAAGTTTTGGGGTGCTCTCGGGAGCCTTGAACCAGGTTTCTGTTACTGCACAGATATCGATGTTCTCCATGCTAAGGAGAGTTTTGAGTGCGTGCATCTTGAGGTTTAGACTTCTGGCATTGAGTAGCATTACTCTTAGTTTCTTATCCCTTGTGATACCTATGGATGTGGGTTTGTCTTTTGAGCCTTGCCTAAAAAAGGCACTATGGGGGAAGCAAGAGCCTTTGCCAATATCCGAAAGCCCAGGGGTGACAGGTGCAAGCCATCCCTAGCGAAGCATCGTGGCTTGTCGAGCATATCATCCCAGGCTGACAGGCATTGGATCCCCTTTGAATGACACCAATACTTAAGCCAATTGTTGAAATTGATCATCTTGTCTTCATATTGCGGCATCATTCTTGGTGAGGGTAAGATGCTACTCAAGGTCAGGGTCATACTGGCCTGGGCTACATGCTCAGAGAGCTCCTCTATGTCTCTTTTCATGTAGTCCAGGGAGGTACGTCTCAGGTCATTCACACCAGCATGGACAATGACCGAGTCATATTTGTACTTGCCTTGGAGTGACCTGAGTGCTTGTGTTATGTGGTGGATCCTAGCACCTGACAGGCAGCTCACCGTGACCTTCTCCTTGTTCAGCCTGGTGAGTGGGACGTCAGTGTGCCTGATGATAGAGTCACCTATTACAAGTGTATCAGGTGTGTTGTTTAGCCTTAAGGGCTGTGACTGTTAGTGTTAGTTTTCTATTTACATAATCATTTTGATGATACATCTGTGACAGAGGGATTACGCAACAGTAATTACATTCCGTGACAGCATGACACTTGAGAGACATGTATGTGTACAGTACAGAGAGTAAACAACTATCATGCCATGCTTGGCAGGCATGGGGATAGAACCCAATAGCAGTGACTGCAGAGGACATCTGCATCAAATGTATTAATTGACTGCAGCAACCTTTAACACACACTCCAGGCATGTAGCCATACCAAAGTTTACACATTTTATTTATTTTATTATTATTATATTTATTTTCTGTATTTTATGCTATATTTTCACATTCCTGGTAATGATTGTAAAAGTCTGTGACTTCTAAGCACACAATAATTCACTCATAATATGGGATACCTCACCCATTTACTTGTAGTTCCAGTGGAGAGAATATCTGTAAACATTGCAGGACTGATACTGTAATATTTAGATCTACATAACACTGGATTTGAACCCTGGTTTGTGTGTGGAAAAAATGTACTTCATACACAGCATTTAGTAAACTGAGTTACTGAGTCACTGCTGATTACTAATTGACTGATATTTGCCTAGCGCTTACCTGGCACCAAAATATGACCTGCTAATAGTGGTACAGTTTTATACTTGACTGCAGTGACAGTTGAGCACATATTCATGACATTCAAGCATGACAGAGATACTAGGTAAACTATACATTACTACATAGAATGCAGGTGTACACAATACATTGTTAGTGTGTTGAAACATCTGTGAATTCAACAAACAATATCCAATTATGGGTTATTATTTGCAGTCTACAACTAGTACACTGTTATACCTCACTACAGCACCGTACCTCACAGCCTGAATACTTGTACCTGACATGCAATGTTGAGAAAAAGGCAATCCTGCCATACACAATTTACCTTGGTGTTATTGCTGTTGGTCCATGTGCCATTGCAGACCAGTTGCGTTGGGTCATTTCTTACAAAACAACTCTGAACCTACACTTATTGCACAACAGAGTTTATTAGATATACCTTCATGCAGGTACTTATATTATTTTGTGTTTTTACTGCAGAACAGCTGTAATAATTGATTTCTTACAAAACACCCTACTTCCACACTTCTTACACAACAAACTTTATTAGATATACCTTCATGCAGGTACTGATATTATTTCATGTTTTTATTGCGGAACAGTTGCAATAATTGATTTCTTGCAAAACAGCCCTACTTCTACAGTCATTGCACAACAGACCTTATTAGAGATACTTTCAATCAGTTACTGGTATAATTTCATGTTTTTATTGCACAGCAGTTGTCATTATGCAGGTGCTGCAATACAGCTGTAATTCCACAGTTATTGCACTAAAAAGTTTATTGCATATACTTTATTATGGTTAATGCTTTAGTCTTTCCTGCTTATGACACTACAATTGGCAGTATGCACTTCTTGCAGTACAGGTGTAAGTCCACATTCATTGCAATACAATCTTTACTGTATATACATAATCGCAGTTAATGCTTTACTTTTTCGTGCTTATTTGACTGCAACATACATCTGTAGTCACAGCACTCACGACGCAACCTGGCCAAGTGCCAGGCATGCGCCTCGATGTTGCAACCCCTCTCCTTTGCAGCTGTTGGGAAAGAAGCACACCATTATGAATACCAGTTTAGCAGACATTCAAGATTAGATATTGGTGAAACACAGGTAATAGTGCTTACATACATGTGGGACATTCCCAGCCCAGAATTCTTGGACCCATTCAGGTGTCTACAAGAGAGCCCTCTTCCATCTTTTCAGGTCATCATGGTGGTGACAACACTGCTCAATTGTGTGGAGGATACCAGCTGCACTGGTGAGATCCCTTGCCAGCCAATTCCAGGCCTCTGCTTTGCACTCTGAGCCCTGGTAACCTCCCTGCATCAGCCGGCCCTCATGGTTTTTCCACAAGGAGTCTGACAATGACCCTGGACTCCTGAATGCCCCACCACTGCACCTGAAAGCACGACCCTTCTCCAGTGACTGCCATTGTATCCTTCAGAGACAGAAATGCAATGGATTACGCTGTATTCCTGCCTACTGGGCTTAATATAGCCTGTTTTCCCACCCTTACACACCAATGGGTAATATTTAAAAATGCACTGTGTTGCTTAAAACCACACAAACCAGCACAGCTCAGATAAACAGTGCTTAGAGCTTAGTGCTTGGCAGTACATAGCAGTGCACAAACTAGCCAAGCAGTGCCAAGCAGTGTATAAACATTACCAGCCGTTATTTTGTTTATGCAGTGCTTATCAGGTCTTAGCAGATCTTAGCAGAGCTTAGTATTTAAAAATAATTTGCATAATTTCTATTTTGAACAAAAATGTTAACTTGCCCTCCCATGTATTCAAACCCTGCACCTACTGCACATAAGGCCATAACTCTACCCATTTAGCTACGTGGATATCTGGAATTTTACTATACCTTTACATATACCTCTAAGCTACCTCTAAGCAGTGCTGAGCACCGTGCTGCGCAAACTGTTCAGCTAAGCTTAAACTTGACCTTTAGATAAATAATTAAAGACATCTGGTTTCTATTTTTAGATGTCTGGTGTCTCTGCACCACTTAGCACTGCTGCACTCCATGCCACACCAGGCAAAGATGCCTTTTAAAAAAAATTAAATTACATTCTTATAATACAATTGGACAGTGCAGGGAGTGTGTTACTCATCTGCTGACACAGTTAGCACCACACTCCCTACCATGGTCCATGGCTATCCCTCAACAATGCACCATCATTAATATGCATGGTGCCCTGCCGAGAAAGAACCATGTATTCAGACATGGTAACATTCTGTGTAGGTTCTACACTATGCCTACATGGATTTTATTAAATCTAGGGGCAAATTTTTATTATATAACTTGTAATAATTTGAAAAGAAGGCTTTGTTACAGCAAAATAACAAAATGCATTTATTGAATAAAAGGGATGACATATCAGCTAGTAAACTGGGTACATTTCCCTGTTATAATTGCACATGCTGTGGATATATCTGAAATATAAATAGATTTATACATCCAATTGCTAACAAGGAGTTTATTTTTAAATGTTTTGCTGCATGCAAGAAATGTTCTGCATTTTATGTGGGTAAGTCCACTCGTAAACTTAAATAAAGTATTATTGAGCATAGGTCAGAGATTAGAAGAAATGTTCCAACTAATGCTTTATCTAAACATATGCACATACATGGTCAGGACCATGAATTTTTATTCACGGTGATAGATATAGCTTATAGAAATATTAGAGGTGGTGATTTGAATAATATCTCAGAGTCTAGGGAACTTAGCTGGATAATCCATTTGCAAGCTGACCGTGCACCAGGTGCTAATGCTGCAGTAAGCATCAAACCAGTTTTGGTTAAAAAGACAGATGTAATACAGATAGAATTGATAATTATTTTATGTTTTTATATTTCATTTTTATGTTATGTTTTATATAGAATGCTTATGTAACATGATTTAAGTGTTTTAATTGAATAGTTGAACATGATTTAAGTGTTTTAATTAAATAGTTGTTATTGGATTGTTATTGGCACTGTGTCATGTGTGGTTTTATTTGAATGTCTTTAAAAATGTCTGCTGAAGTTCTTACATTGCACTGAAGAAGAGTTCTACCCAAAATATTTGCTGTATATTATACATTTGTTTGCATTTCCAACTCCGTTTTTTGTTGTTTTTACAGGTAAGGAGGTGCCCACATTACAAGGTGGGCTGCTGATGTCCAGAGTACCTCAGATAACTGTCTGCCAGATTTGCAAACCACATTTAAGAATAATGGAAGATGTTTACAGTAGGAATATATGATCACACATCACTGGCACCTCCATACAATACTTTACTGATTTTCTGCTGAGGAGCAGTATGATGATGTGAGTATTGCCAGCTATGCCAGGAGAAGTAGGCGGTGAATGTGTAACATATGCCAGCTTAACTAGCTGGAGTTTTGTAAAGGATTTCATTTCATTTGTATATCAAACTGATTTATACAGGTGTTTGTATTCAAAATGTATTTGTAAAGCTGCTTGTGTTAAAAATGTACCAATAGTGGGTCCTTCTGGACAGAAAAGAAATACACCTGTATGTCAGACTGTATTATAACTGGTGAAATTAATATATTGTAACAGAGGATACTGGAGGAGAAGAGGTTAATCTCAGTCCAGCTAACTTTGAAAAATAGTCTGAAATTAAATTACCTGGTTTAGGCCATAAAGATTGCATCTCAGAATTCTGATTTCAGCCACAGACAAAATGTTTGTGAAGACCACGACTAGAAATCCTACTGTATTGCCCTTAGGGGTAAACTAATTGCTACCCTGGAAGGGTGGAAGTTTTTGAAATGGTTTTATAGCTTCCAGATGCTATAACACATCTTAGCAAAGCTCTGTGCATGTGTATTATGACACATATGTGCTAGGTTCTGGTTCAGTTTTTAGTAAAGGGGATAGTGTATGAACCAGAGTCAGATGACCAGATGTATATGATGTCATTCTGTAATCCAGCACTGAAATTATTTTTAATACTAGAGTACACAGAAGTCTCAGGGCAGTCTGTTTTTGAAACCTGACAAAGAATGACCACTCAACCACGTCATCTTGCCTTGCTCTACTAAGTGAACTAGAGAATAGTAATTCTTTAGATCAGTCAGGAAAATATAGTGAGATTAGTTAAGTACTGTTTTTCTGTATCTGTGTGAATCTATCCATCTGTGTTATTTTTAATATTTCCTTTGATTGAAAATCTGGTGTTTATTGTAAATAGATATTTAGTATTTGCATGTTCTTTTATTATTTATTATTAAATATATTTAAACTTTTCATTGTGGCTGTTTTTTTAGAAAATAGTTTAACCTTTGAGAGTACTTATTTTTATTTGGTGACACTGTGGGCACTCATAAAAGCCATGTTGTATTGGTCAAACTACCATTTGTATTAGTATTAATTTTACTCAGTGTAATTGGGTACCCTTGTAAGAGCCTTAGAGTAGCTGGGTTTGGAGTGTTCTGGTGGCACTATCTACCTTATAGTCAGGGCAGAGAGGACATAGCTGGTAAATCTGTGCCAGCCTTTCCCAAGTGTGTGTGTGTGTGTGTGTGTGTGTGTGTGTGTGTGTGTGTGTGTGTGTGTGTGTGTGTGTGTGTGTGTGAAAATCAAATCTTAAAGACTGCATGCGTCAGCTACTTGGAGCAGGGACACAGAGCACTGGTTTCACAGAGAAGTTGGTAAAGGACTTGGCTTGGAACACTTGGCCGAGTGCTCAACTTTACAGCTCTGGTCAGTGTGGAGTCTTATTTGTGGCCTGTTGAGAAAGAGGGAAACCCAGCCCCAGGACAGGAGTGTGTTCCTTCTGTGCTCTTGAGGGAAATTGTGCTTAGTGCAGAGAGCTGTATCTGGAAATACTTGTGTGTGTCTATTTTTGTTCCAAGTGAACTTCCCTCACCAGTATCCATAGTGAGAACTGATACACCTTAATCACTGGCCCAGAGGAGGGGATATCACATATTGCTGAGCAGTGGTCTGGATATTAATTGAACTTTTGTAGCCTGTAGGCAGTTTTCACTGAAGGTGTGTGTAGTCTCAGCAACCACAAGGCAAACATACAGAGTTTCATTTTCACAACAGTTTTATTTATTTATTTTTTTGTTCAGTTTAGTCAGGAAAAGCCGGCAAAGATGTTAGCAGAGGATTATGACAATCTGACAAATAACCAGTTGGCCAAGGTGTGTGAAGCCAAAGGTCTGGTGCATGCCAACCTGACTAAAGAGGAAATGATTTCAGCCCTAGACACAGCTGTAGCCCAGAGCAGCAACCAGGAGGATAACCAGTCTGGTGATGGGGGATTTGCAGTCCTCAGAGACAGGACAGTTCAACTTTTCCTCAGAGGACTTAAAAACCTATCTGGAGTTAAAGAAACTTGAACTGGAGGCCAAATGTTTGGAATTAGAATCAGTGGAAAGACTGTAAAAAGCAAAACAGATGGAATTAGAATCAGCAGAGAGACTGTGGCATTTGGAGGCTGAGGAAAATGAGAGACTGCAGTGTCTGGAGGCTGACAAAAGTGAGAAACAGCATCAATATGAGAGGGAGATGCTGCCTCTTTGTCAGGGTCATGGAGGCAATGGGGAAGGGAATAAATGAACCCCAGAAGTAATAAAGGTAATAAATTTCTTCCATAGTTTACAGAGGGTGATAATTCTGATAGTTTTATTCATATTTTTGAAAGAGTATGTAAACAGTATAATGCTGGTCAAGGGTTCTAGGTATGGTTCATGACCCCCTTACTCCATGGTAAAGCTGTAACTGCTGTTTCTAAATTGTCTGATACTGATTGTTTAAACTGTGATAAAGTTAAACAATGTTTATTGGAATGTTTTAAGTTAACACGTGAAGCTTACAAAAAAAAGTTTTGTGAGCATAGACGCAAGGCAGATGAAATTGTATATGATTATATTGCTTAGTTAAGCACTTATTTTCATAGGTGGGTGAGTGGGTGTCAGGTCACCACTTTTGAAAGGCTAGAAGACCTTTTGGTGAGGGAACAAGCCTTTAGCACCTAGCTTGAGGACATCAGAATCTGGTTGGCAGACTGAGAGTGTAACTCTGCAGATGAGCTGAGGAAAAAGGGGATCTCTACTTAGCAAGCTGGGCATCACTGCACAAGACGGTCAAACCAGTGTTGCACATTGATATAAGGGAACCCATGGTGGGCAGCCTAAACTATCCCAACAGAGTCCACCAGTAACAAGGGAAGCCACTAGCTCAGGAACATGGCCAGGATAAAGTTTTAGATGTTTTAAATGGAATCATTGGGCCATGTAGCATATAGATGTCCACGGAAGGAAGGTTGGGAAAAAAAGGTGGGGGAGCCAGCAAGTGGGAATGCCACTGGTAAGTTGTCTGGAGACAACAGGGGTACCAAACTATCACCACAGTTTGTATCCTATCTTAGTGGATGGAAGACAGAGCACTGCTAAGAGGGACATAGCCTCTGACATAACCATTGTGAAGCCTGCAGTGGTTAAAGAGGAGCAGTACTTGCTTGGGCAGTCCACTCCAGTCAGAGCTTTAGGAGGGACCCCTTTCCAAATACCTTTGGCCAGGGTTCACTTTGACTGGGAGCATGGAAAACAAAGCAAGCAAGTGGGTGTGTTTGAAGATATCCCTTCAGATGCCTTGTTGGGGAATGATAATAATTTTGATAATGCAGTACCTTGTGTGCATGCAGGTAAATGCAGTCAGGCTTGGAGACAGCCATGTGGGTCTGGTAGCACTGGGGAGACCCAGACAGACTCCTCACCTGACGCTGGGGCTGGTGATGTGGCTATTTCAGGGAGGGAGCTACCCTGTAGCAGTGAGCCTGAAGAAGAGCCACAGCTGCCTGTAGGTACTGAAGTTCCCCTGGACAGGGTGACTGCAAGGACAGAGGTGAGTGGTAGTACCTAGGCTGACAATGAAACATTGCTATCAGAAGATACCAGACTTCCTCTGGAAGGGGAGCTGGGAAGGGTCACAAAGATACAATTGAGACAGGCTCAGCTGTTCTCTGACCTTACACTAAGGTTTGAGGGATGTAGCTAGGGGGGCACCTGATTCTCAAGGAAAAGGGGCATCTGTGTACTGGAACAAAGGACAAATGAAGAGATGATATGTTAGGAAGCAAAGAAGAGTAGTATTTCTGAAGCTGAATTCATCCTCAAGTCTTGGTGAGTACCTTCATGAGATGGACCCTGTTTTTCACAAAATCTCACCAAGACGACACTGATTATATAGACTGTATTTTCTATAGCATATATTACGGACAGAAGTAGGTGAAAAATTAGAAAAGATAGTTGGGTCCACAAGACCCAGGATAAAAATGTGCCCAATCCTGGTAGGTGCACTGGTGCCAGGACTGAAGAAAATGACAATGTAGAATCTTCAAAATATGGAAACATTTCTACAATGGGGCCAGGCCAGGCACCCAGGGAGGATGGCCACCCTGTTGTGGAAGGAAGTAGCAGTCCACAAAAATCACAAAAACTGATAGGCCAAAGAAGAGCCATAAAGACTATATAGTGGACTATTGAAGATAAGAAAGAAATTATGTATTTTTACTATTATGCAAAAAAAACAATATTTCCAGACACAATATATACAAAAAGATTAAGAGAAAAATCAGAGGAAAGAAAAATACTTCCACAAGAAAACCATCAGCAGCTTCAAATAAATAATTGTGTTAATTAATACAACAGATTTGTGAAAAACATTATATAGACCAAGAAACTTTGATCTGTTTGGAAAAAAACATCAGAGGAATTGCAAAAATATAAACAACAAACCCTAGATATTTTTTGAAAAGTATAAAAAACAAATATGGACATGGGAAAAAGAGAGAGATTTGATATGGTGCAATATTTATGCAAAGTCAAAAGGCAAATTAATCAATATAAAAAAGGCAGCCCCAAAGATATTTGAAGATAAATACAGGCAAAGGCATCCAGATATGGAAAATTTCACAATAAAAAGATAATATCACAAAGAGGGAATGCAGAAAAGAAGAATAGTAAAGTAGAAGTAAAATAAAAATGGAAGTTGAAGTTATGGAATGCCTGTGAAGTGAAGGATTTGGTGTAGAAAGTCTAGTACAGGTTACATCACAGCATGATGGAATGAGTCCCCAAAGTAAGGAGAAACAGGAAGATGAGGAGACATCTGAAGAAAAAATATGGACATGGGAAAGAAAATGAGATTTGATATGGTGTAATATTTATGCAAAGGAGAAAGCAAAGCTAATCAATACAAAAAGAGCAGCACTAAAGATATTTGAAGAGAAACACAGGCAATGGAATCTGGACATGGAAAACTTCACAATACAAAAAATAAGAAGACAAAGAGGAAAAGCAGAAAAGTAGATTTGTAATGGAGAAGTTAAAGAAATAGAAACTGAGGTTATGGAGCATCTGCAAAGTGAAGAATTCAGTGTAAAAAATCCAACTCAGAAAGCACCACAGCAGGATAGCGCAATAGACACCTAAATTAAGGGGAAACCAGTGGAACGGGAAGCAATTGGTCATGTGCCATATGAAGATATTTTGGAGCCTTCCACAGGAAACCAGTATAAACTTTCACTTGAAGCTGGACAGCAAGGGAAGGAACAGGAAACGGTGGCAACTCTGACTCAGAAGAGGCTATGGAACTTTCTATAGAATGCCCAAGGAAATGGAGAACAAAAAAAATATGCTCTCAGTTTAGAAGAAAATGAGCTAAGAGAGAAGCTGCTTGATGTAACAGAGATAGATAGACTTATTAAGATCAGTAAAAAAAATAGACTTCAGAAGGTCAACAAAACTCAAAAAGTCAGAAGTTTGATAAAACAAATGAATTCAGTTAGGACAGAGGACTGTCCATAGAGATCCATGCAATATAACAGAAGTAAACAGGATATATTATTGTGTAGCTAAATTAATAACAGATACAATTCTACCACAAAAACACAGGGTAGTAAGGGAAAGGAAGGGGAGAAATGGAATACCATCATAGAAGTATCACATAGAGAAAACTATAAAGCAATTAAGCCAAGAAGTATCACTGTTAGAAGAGTATAGAAGAGGGAACAGATCAACAAAAATACTCAGAAAGATAGACATGATAAAAGCAATGCACAGTATTAAAATGGATCAGGATTTATCATACACTATCACAAATAATAAACTAAAAATATCAGCACAAGCAGAAAAACTTAGAAGATACACAGATAAATATAAAGGAAAAGTACAAAATAAGCAATTTATTTATGATCCAAAAATGTTGTATAGAGAATTGGGAAACACGGCAAAAGGAATTGAAAGACCACCCAAAAAGGAAGAAATAGATACATTTTGGAAAAGTATTTATGAAGATCCTGTGGAACATAACAAAGATGCTAAATGGATAGAAGAAGTAAAAGAAAGAACAAGAAGTTCAAAGGTACAAGATATGAAATGGGATGAAGTAACAGCCACAGAGATCGAAATAAAGTTAAGAAAAGCCTCCAACTGGAAAACCCCAGGCCCAGATGCAGTACGTAACTTCTGGTTAAAAATATTAACATCTTTGCATGAAGATTTAGCCATGAGTAAGAACTATTCATATGCACACCCTGAACAGACACCAACCTGGCTAATAACAGGAAAAACAATGCTCCTACTTAAGAGTGAACCTGCAAGCTACCCTAAAAATTATAGACTAATAACTTGCCTTCCAACGATGTATAAGCTATACACCGGAATTGATGCCAACAGAGTTTATAGTCATTTAGAAGAAAATTCAATCATGGCAATAGAACAAAAGGGTAGCAATAAAGTTATATGGGACAAAGGATCATTTGTTGCTAAATAAAGTCATAAAGGAGAACTGTAAAAAAGAGGAAGAATCTAAGTATGGCATGGATTGACTACAAAAAAGCATTTCACAATATCCACATTCATGGATAAAAGAGTGCTTAAAAATGTATAAGATACACCCTACACTGATTGATTACATTATAGTGACCATAAAACAGTGGCAGACCACTTTGCAATTAAGCAATGATAAAGGACAAGTTATTATTACAGGGATAAACATTCAAAGTGGGATATTCCAGGGTAACTCCCTATTATGGCTATAATTTGGCTCCTAGAAAACAACAAAGTATAAAGACTTCTCATCTTCTCTTTGTCGATGATTTAAAACTGTATAACTCATTAGATGAGGAACTGAAAGCACAACTGCAAGTAGTCAGAACTTTTTCACATGATATAAGAATGTCATTTGGTCTTGATAAATGTGCAAAAGCAGCCTTTAAAGTAGAAAAGCTGCAGCACCAAGAAAACGTCAGTGTGGGACAAGAATGTGATATAAAAGAACTTGAGCAAGGGGTAGTGTATAAATATATGGGAACTGATGAAGGATCAACAATAAAACATGAACAAATGTGAATAAAATTTAGTAAGCAATATTTTAGAAGACTTGAATTAATTCTGAAAACAGTGTTGACATCTAGGAACAAAATTCTAGCTATAAACCAATTTGCTCTTTCTGTCCTAACTTACAGTTTTGGAGTGACTGACTGACCCCAAAAGGTGTTGGATAGATTAGATAGGAAAACAAGAAGGATGCTTCATGCTCATCAAATTATTTATAAAATCACAAACACTACCATTACATAACATGGTTGAATCTGATGGAAGTCCTGTTAAGCAGGATGAAAGTGCTTATTCCTTTTGTACTACAAATAAAATAAGTTTTTACTTGATTTTTCTTCATGGTATTTTGGGAGTCTTTATGGTCTAGGACCATCTGAATCAGTTTTGCAGTGGTAGTATTTGTGAATTTGCTGCCTTGACTACTGCAGACATTTGGACTTATTATTGATTTATAAAATCAGTACATAAAAAGATTATATATTCCCCATTCTGAAGGAGGTATGGGAAAAAATGTATAGATCTGCAATTGTGCGACTGCACACATATCTACTGACCTCACAAGACCCAAACGTAGTGAAAGTTTTGAAACATGAGGAGCATGATGGAACAAGTCCCCAAAGTAAGGAGAAACAGGAAGATGATGAGACATCTGAAGAAAAAATATGGATATGAGAAAGTGAAAGAAATTTAAGGTGGTGCAATATTTATGCAAAGGAGAAAGCAAAACCAATCAATAAAAAAAGAGCAGCACCAAAGATATTTGAAGATAAATACAGGCAAAGGCATCCAGATATGCAAAATGTTACAATACAAAAAAAAACAAAGAGGAGAAGTAGCAAAAGAGGATTAGTAAAGGAGAAGTTAAAGAAAATGAAATTGAAGTTATGGGTTACCTTGGAAGTGAAGGATTTAGTGTAGAAAATCTAATAACATCACAGCAGGATACAGCAATGGATCCCCAAATTAAGGAGAAACCAGTGGAGTGGGAAAAATCTGATCTGTTGCCATATGAAGATACTTTGGAGCCTTCCACAGGAAATCAGTACAAAAAGTTCAGTTGTAGTACACAGCAAGGGAAGGGACAGAAAACTGTGGCAACCCTGACACAGTCAATGTTGTGGAGTGATAAGCAAGTGAGTTCTCATATGAAAGAGCAAAGGATGACACAGGATGAAACTGAAGAGAATGTGGCAGAGGAAGATGCTGTGGAACTTTCTGCAGAATGCCCACTGGAAATGGAGAACCAAGAATGTGCCCTCAGTTTACAAAAAAAAAATATCTAAGAGAAGAGTTGCTTGATTTAATAGAGATGGACAGACATATTAAGATGAATGAAAGAAAAAGACTACAGAAAGTCAATAAAACCCAAAAAGTTAGAAGTCTGATAAAACAAATGAACACAATAATTAGGACTGTTCATAAAGATTCATGTGATATAACAGAAGTAAAAAGGAATATTACTGTGCAGCTAAATTAATAACAGATAAAGTCTTACCACAAAAACACAGGTCAGTAAGGGAAAGGAAGGGGAGAAATCAAATGCCATCATAGAAGTATCGAATAGAGAAAACTATAGAGTAATTAAGACAAGAGGTGTCACTGCTAGAAGAGTATGGAAGAGGGAACAGATCAACAAAAATACTCAGAAAGATAGACGTGATAAAAGCAATGTGCAGTATCAGAACAGATGAGGATCTATTGTGCGTTATTGCAAATAATAAACTAAAATTATGAGAAGAGGCAGAAAAACTTACAAGATATGCAGATAAATATAAAGGAAAGGTACAAAAAAGCAATTTATTGATGATCCAAAAATGTTTTATATAGAATTTGGAAACAAGACAGAAGGAATTGAAACAACACCAAAAAAAGAAGAAAGATAAATTTTGGAGAAATATCAATAAAGATCCTGTGGAATATAAAGATGCTAAATGGATAGAAGAAGTAAAAGAAAGAATAAGAAGTTCAAATGTACAAGATATGAAATGAGATGAAGTAACAGCCAGAGAGATTGAAAGTTAAGAAAAGCTTCTAATTGGAAAACCCCAGGCCCAGATGCAGTTCCTAACTTCTGGCCAAAAGTATTAACATCTTTACATGAAGATTTAGCCATGAGTAAGAACTATTTGTATGTGAACTATGAAAAGACACTGACCTGGTTAACAACAGGAAAAAACAGCGCTCCTATTTAAGAGTGAACCTACAAGCTATCCTAAAAACTATAGACCAATAACTTGCCTTCTGACAACATATAAGCTATATACTGGGATTGATGCCAACACAGTTTGTAGTCACTTAGAAGAAAACTCAATCATGACAATACAACAAAAGGGTAACAAAAGAAAGTCATATGGAGCAGAGGATCATTTGCTGTTAAATAAAGTCACAATGAAAAACTGTAAAAAGCGGAGGAATCTAAGTATGGCATGAATAGACAATAAAAAACATTTGACAGTATCCCACATTCATGGATAAAAGAGTGCCTAAAAATGTATAAGATACACCCTACACTGATCAATTACATTACAGCCACACATGAAACTGGCAAACCTCTTTGAAGTTAAGCCATGATAAAGGACAGATTATAATAAAAATTCAAAGGGGGGTATTCCAGGGTGTCTCTCTGTCACTGATGCTCTTTTGTTTTGCCCTTACCCCATTAAGCTGTCTACTTAATAGATTAGGTCATGGCTACAATTTGGCTCCCAGAAAACAACAAAGTGTAAAGACTTCTCATCTTCTTTTTGTAGATGATTTAAGACTGTATAGCTCATCAGATGAGGAACTGAAAGCACAACTGCAAGTGGTCAAAACTTTTTCAAATGATATAAGAATGTCATTTGGTCTTGATAAATGTGCAAAAGCAACCTTTAAAGCAGGAAAGCTGCAGCGCCAAGAAAACATCAGTTTGGGAGAAGAATGTGATATAAAATAATTTGAGCAAGAGTGAGTGTATGAAGGATCAACAATAAAACATGAACAAATTCAAATAAAACTTGGCAAGGAATATTTTAGAAGACTAAAATTAATACTGAAAACAGCGTTGACATATAGGAACAAAGGCCAAGCTACAAACCATTTTTTTCTTCCTGTCCTAACTTACAGTTTTGGAGTGACTGACTGGCCCCAAAAAGTGTTGGATAGGTTGGACAGAAAACAAGAAGGATGCTTCATGCTCATGAATTGATTTATAAAAATCAATGTATACGAAAATTATATATTCTCCATTCTGAAGGAGGTATGGGTCACTTCAAAATTGATTACATGTATAGATCTGCAATCGTGGGACTGCATACATATCTGCTGACCTTACAAGACCCAAATGTAGTGAAAGTTTTAAAACATGAGGAGAATAGGTCTAAGATGACTTCCCTGCTTAGTTTAGCAGAAGCATATCAGTGTCAAGTGGGAATGGAAATCAAACCAGAAGTAGATAAAAATCAGGCAGCAACTGAATGTGCCAAAAACAAAACAAAACAAAAGAAAGAATATAAGGTGAAGGATCAGATGAGAAGGCAAGAAATGTATAAAATGCATAAATATAGTTGCAAGTATAGAAAGCTTTTGGAACAACCTTATGTTGATCAGGACCAAATGCAGGAATGGTTAAGGAGAGGTGAATTTAAACCAAAAGATGAAAGGTTAATACTGGCAGCCCAAGATAGTGGATTACATATATGTTGTTTTACAAAGTCCAATGAACATGTGGGAGAAACAGACAAATGTAGGTTTTGTAAAACAAAATTGGAAACAGTCGCACAGCTTGTTGTTGGTTGTGATATACTAATGGCAGAAAGACTGTATAATGAAAACCATAATAATGTGGCAAGACTGTTGCATTGGGGATTGTGCAAACATTATAATACTGAAGCAGCTGGAAAAACACTGGAAACATGAGCCACAAAGCATTACAGAAAATGATGAAGTTTATATCACATGGAATCACCCATTACCACAGTTCAAAAATAGATGTGAGAAAAATCAGATATAGTAGACCAGGAAAAGAAGACACAAGTAGCATTGATCATTGAAATTGCTACACCCAGTGACTATACTGTCTTACATACAGAGAGATGCAAACTCATAAAATACCATGATTTGTAGGCAGAAATGAGGGTAATGTGGAAGAAGGATACCCAAACAGTTCCAATAGTAGTAGGAGCAACCAGTCTTATAAAAAATAATTTACAATTGTACTTAGATATACAACTAATATATGTAACTTCATACAAATTGCAGAAGGAGTCACTGCTGGGCACATTGTGGGTGCTGTGAAGAGCACTTCTGGCTAACATTAAAGACTGAAACAATACTAATTTCATGAACTTTAATCATAATGTCATTTAGGAATGGGGTCCATTCTCACCAGGGTATTAGAAACCCAAAAGACTTGGAGAAATTAAAAAAAATAATAATTTACTGTCTCTGAGGGGAACATGATTGTTCATAGGTTCATAGGCTGGTACTAAGCTATCTGCCCTAAGGCCTATGCAAGCCTAGCCATAACAATTCCCTGGAAATTTTTTCCCACAATATTTACTTCTCTGGGTCCCTGTCTAGCAGGGTGACTGACATGATCCCCGGGGTGAATTTCCTATCTCCCATCCAATCATCAAGGTTCCTTTTGAAGAGGGCCAATGAGGTGCTCTGTTTGACATGTATGGGCAGTCTATTCCAGAGTATGGGGAGTCTCTGGGTCAGGAACCTATCCCTCCAGCATGTTTTGTTCATTGTGATGATAAGGTTTAGATCCCTGGAGCATGTGGCGCTGAGGGATTGGGATTTCTTTAAGTGGAGCATGTCCAACAGCTCAGGGTTTGACATGGACTTGTATGTTAAGCAGAGATCGCCTCTGAGTAGACGATATGCCACAGAGTATAGTTGGAGTTTTTTTAGATGGTCAGCATATGGCATCTGCTTTAGGCCTGTGATTCTTTTAGTGAGATATTTCTGTGGCCTTTCCAGCTGTTGCAGATGTCTTGTGAGGTACATACCAAATGGGGCATTATACTCTATAATGGGTCTAATGAGGGATGAGTACAGTGGGACAATAACCTCCTGTTTTTCTGGATGAAAAGCCCTTAGTGATGAGGTGTGCCATGTAGAAGGATTTCCTGACTGTTGTGGTGATGTGGTTATCGAAAGTGAGACCACTGTCCACTTGTGTCCCTAAGTCTCTCATCACACTTTCGATGTTTAGTGTCCTGCCATCTATGTGGTAGTTCATGGGTACATGTTTTTTTCCAAAGGGGATGACTATACATTTCTTGGCATTAAGCTTGAGCCCATGACTCTGGCACCAGGCATCTGTTTCTGTAAGGCCCTTTTGTAGAATATCCACATCATTTGGGGATTCAATAATGGCTCCCAGTTTGCAGTCATGTGCAAACTTTGTTAGCCAGAGTCTCTTAGTGTTGGCCTGTACTTCAGAGAAGTAAATGCCAAACAAGAGTGGTCCCAGGACTGAACCCTGAGGTACTCCACTTGTCACTTGTCTGGAACTGGATTTGGAGTCAGCTACTTTTACAGTCTGGGTTCTGTCAGTAAGCCAGTTGGCAACCCATCGAGTGACATAGGGATTTATGCCCAGCTCAGTAAGTTTATCTATGATTCCAGAGTGGGGGATGGTGTCGAAGGCCTTGGCGAGGTCCAGATAGGCTGTCTGGACCTCCTTACCCTCGATCACAGCTCTGGAGACTGACTCAAAGAAGTCAATCAGACTCAGGAGACAAGATCGGCCCTTCACAAACCCAAACTGGGGGAGGTCTAGTGTCTGGAGGTTGCCAATATCTTTGTTTATAAGTTCCATGATAATGCGTTCCATGCCCTTGCAGATCAGGCTTGTCAGACTGATGGGGCGGTAGTTCCCGGGATCCAAGGTGGATCCTCCCTTGTGGAGTGGGATAACTGTAGCTGTGCGCCACTCAGTGGGCACGAAGCCTGAGTTGAGGCTATGATTAAACATGACACTTAGGTGGGGTGCCAGTTCATTTTGTAGTTCATGTAGTACACAGCCTGGGATGTCATCTGGTCCTATGGATGCTGTATTCTTAGCTTTGGAGAGTGCTGTTTCTACCTGTGTGGCTGTGATTACTTGAATTTGGCAATCATTTGGTATTGAGATGGGCCCTTTAGCGGGTGAGAGGGGAGTGAAGTTAGCACTAAATTGATCTGCCAGGATATTGGCAATATCCTTGGGATCAGTATATTTAATGCCATTCTGCTGTAGTTCAGAGCAGATCTGAGCATTGCAATTTAGATTCTTGACATAACTATAGAATGCCTTGTGGTTGTCTTTGGAATCTTTGCCAATTTTATTTTCGTAACTAGCTTTTGAGGATTTTATGAGGGATCTCAGCTTCTTACTGAGGGTGGTGAGGGAGTTTTTTGCATCCTGGGATTTTCCCTCTTTTCTGCAACAGTTTCTTCCTTCTGTTGTATAGTTTGTTTATAGCAGGGGACCACCAGATTGGCTTCCTTTTTTTGGAGAAGAGCATCATGGTTCTATTTGGGATGGCACGATTCATGCACGAGTGGATGTGTTTGTACAGTGCCTTAGTGGAGGATTCTGCAGTTGAACTTCCAGATCCCGTCTGCGTAGGTGTTGTGAAGTTTGTTACTTCTGACTTCAGTAGCATGAAGATGGCTTTGGAGAAGTTTTTTAAGGAGGTTTCCTTACTGGGGGGTGGGGGTGGGATGAGGATGTCAAGGGTGATTTGCTTATGGTCAGACCTGACCAATGAGGGGGTGACCACTGGTGTGGAGCATCTATCTCCCATGTTGGTAATGACCAGGTCTAGGATATTGGAGCCCCTGGTGGGGCAATGGATTAGTTGATCCAGGGCATTGGAATTTATGAATTCCAAGAACCGTTGGGGAAAAGGAGTTGGTACCCGAGTAGTTTTCCCAATTAATGGCAGGGTAGTTGAAATCACCTAGTATTAGGTTGTTTGGTTGTATCTTAATATTTTCCAGTATGTTTAGGAAGGTGTAGTGAGAATCTTGGTGTATGGTGGGGGATCTGTAGCAAGCTAAAAATTGGATTACAGTCTTACCTAGTGTTAGTTGCACCTGGAGAATTTCAGATGCATTGTGTTGGGTAACTAGTCTGGAGGTGTGAATATCCTTGGTGAATATGGACACTCCTCCACCTTTAATGTTTCAGTCTTGGTTTTGTGGATGAAAAGAATTGTAGCCTGGTATTGCAGGGGTGCTCTCTGGAGCCTTGAACCAGGTCTCAGTCACTGCACAGATATCAATGTTCTCCATTTTTAGGAGTGCCTCAAGAGAGTGCATTTTGAGGTTTAGACTTTTAGCATTGAGTAGCATTACCTTCAGATTTTGCATGCTTGTATCTGTTACGGTGGTGGTTTTATCCTTTGAACCTTGCCTAAAAAAGGCACTATAGGGGTGGCAAGAGCTTTAGCCAGTAACCTGAATCCCAGGGGTGACAGGTGCAGACCATCTCTGGCAAAGCATCGTGGTTTGTCAATCATGTCTTCCCAGGCAGACAAATACTGGATCCCCTTTGAATGACACCAGAAGCTTAGCCAATTGTTGAAGTCAATCATTTTGTCTTTATACTGTGGTATCATTCTGGGTGAAGGCAGGATGCTACTCAGGGCTAGGGTCATACCTGCCTGGGTCACATGATCCAAGAGCTCTTCCATGTCTCTTTTCATGTAGTCCAGGGAGGTACATCTCAAGTCATTTACTCCAGCATGGACAATGATAGAGTCATATTTGTACTTGTTGTGGAGTGACTTGAGTGCATGCGTTATGTGGCGGATCCTGGCACCCGACAGGCAGCTGACTGTAGTTTTCTCCTTGTTCAGCATGGTGAGTGGGACATCAGTGTGTCTGACTATAGAGTCCCCTATGACTAAAGTGTTGGGTACATTGTCTTGCTTTAGGGGCTATTGTTAGGTGGCACACTGGTGTTGTGAGTTATGTGTCACTTTGGTTGTGACTGGTGTTTGTTTGCGTTTTGACTTCAGAGGTCCTTGTTGCTTGGGACATTAATGTTAAGGGCCTCCACATATGTGGGTTTAGTGTTGCTATGTGTGGGAGTTGATGGTGTGGGTTTTGAAGGGCTATGAGTTGCTAGAGGTGTAATGCAGGTGTTAGCCTTCTCCTCTTGACTGTCTAGCACAGTCTTGACCGGAGAGAGCTTTGCTTCCAGTTTGGCTATGTAAGTGCATCTCTCGCAGGTGGTAGTGTTGGGTGGTAGGAGGAGAGGATTGTCTGAGTACATGAGACATTTTCCGCATTGCCCCAGTATGCCCAGATTCACCAGGTGGACAGGAGAAACCACCGGAAGCTGACCCTTGGACATGCCTGTTTAGGTGCTTTTTTGTAAGGTTTAAGAGCTGTTTTCCCTTACCTTTGCAAGGTACTTTGCAATTGTTGGCTATTTAGTGCCTATGATTAATTTCTCCTTATTGACAAGGAGAGCTGAGTGCTTGTATCAGTTTCAGGCTTCCTAGTGTTTTACAGCAGGTTCTAGAGCAAGTGCTAGTCACAGGGGTTCAGATTCTAGTGCTACTACTGAGAAACCAGCTAGTTTTAAGAGAAAATTTGAAGAGCAGACTTTCTGGCACCTAGAATAGTTTAACTGTAACCTCGTAGTGCTGCACGATGTGAAAAATGTGCAAACACACGCGTTTTTAAGCCAGAAAGTTGAAAGGGACAAAAATCAGCCCAAAAAGGCCAACAAAATTACAACTTCAGAGCTGGAAACCACTCCTCCAGCACCAGACAGGCAGCACAATGCTCACCAGTCCCACTGGTAGGCAGTAGGACTTCCCTCTGCCACAGCAAGGTCTGGATAGCTCTGAGCACAGAAAATAAAGTCCTGAGACAAGCAAGTCCTGGGATATGGACTGGCTAGAAAAGGTGGGAAACGAGCAAACAAGATAGTATATATTTTGTTTGCTAAAACAGGCTAAACAATGCAATACTACAGTAAATAAACACAGAAAAGTCTAACACACTTGAATGTGTAGTCCTAAACAGTAAATGCAATTAAAACTCTACAAAATTAGCAATTTAAAACTTTTTAAATGAAGCAAGGCAAGTGCACAACTGAAAAACGATTTAAGTGTCAGTAACACAGCAGAATAAGTGGCTAGTCTACATATACAGAGAAGTCTATATATACAGAAAAGCAGCTAAAACACACAAATACTTCAGATGCAGTGCAACCTAGAGCACTTAAGTTGTAGCAATATTAAGGCAATTACAGTTATAATAAATGCTCTAAAACATACTCTATATTTCCAAAATGTTTGAGAAGCACAGTCAGAACATAAACTAATTCAGGCAAAAAATGAAAGGGAAAAAGGAAAAACAGAAGGCCTTATCAAATGTTCTCTCTGTATTAAGTAGAATGAGCTAATGACACTAGACTGGGAGGAGTGTCCCAGATCAGATTTACAGTAGGGGCGGACAACTGCAAAGCCACCAAGTATAACACAAGACACCAACAGGGAGGGTGGGTGGGGACACTAAAGCTATTAGCCTACAAAGCACTAGAGAAAGCCACAAAATGAAAGTTTTTAAACAGATAAAGATTTGTAAAGATACAGAATGTTTTAACTGCAAACAAATCAGTTACCCGTGCAGATTACAATAAAAGTGCTATATATAAGTTGCTAGAAACAATAAACTGTATAAATAATTGAAAAAAAAACAGGATACTTATATATCTCAGCTAAGAGTTGGAGTCAACACCTCTCAACCACTCTGCTCAGTGTGTATAGACAGAAACTCTCTCAAAGTTAAGGCTTAAATACCAGAAGAACAACTTTTTTTTTTTAAACACAAAAGAACCAGCCCCCACTAGCCTGCAGCCATTAGCCTACAAAGCACTAGAAAAAGCCACAAAATGAAAGTTTTTAAACAGATAAAGATTTGTAAAGATACAGAATGTTTTAACTGCAAACAAATCAGTTACCTGTGCAGATTACAATAAAAGTGCTATATATAAGTTGCTAGAAACAATAAACTGTATAAATAATCGAAAAAAAACAGGATACTTATATATCTCAGCTAAGAGTTGGAGTCAACACCTCTCAACCACTCTGCTCAGTGTGTATAGACAGAAACTCTCTCAAAGTTAGGGCTTAAATACCAGAAGAACAACTTTTTTTTTTTTTTTTTTTTTTTTTTACAAAATCACAAAAGCCCCCACTAGCCCTCAGCTATTAGCCTACAAAGCACTAGAGAAAGCCACAAAATGAAAGTTTTTAAACAGATAAAAATTTGTAAAGATACAGAATGCTTTAACTGCAAACAAATCAGATTACAATAAAAGTGCTATATATAAGTTGCTAGAAACAATAAACTGTATAAATAATCGAAAAAAAAACAGGATACTTATATATCTCAGCTAAGAGTTGGAGTCAACACCTCTAAACCACACACCTCTAAACCACTCTGCTCAGTGTGTATAGACAGAAACTCTCTCAAAGTTAGGGCTTAAATACCAGAAGAACAACTTTTTTTTTTTTAAACACAAAAGAACCAGCCCCCACTAGCCTGCAGCCATTAGCCTACAAAGCACTAGAAAAAGCCACAAATGAAAGTTTTTAAACAGATAAAGATTTGTAAAGATACAGAATGTTTTAACTGCAAACAAATCAGTTACCCATGCAGACTACAATAAAAGTGCTATATATAAGTTGCTAGAAACAATAAACTGTATAAATAATCGAAAAAAAAACAGGATAGTTATATATCTCAGCTAAGAGTTGGAGTCAACACCTCTCAACCACTCTGCTCAGTGTGTATAGACAGAAACTCTCTCAAAGTTAGGGATTAAATACCAGAAGAACAACTTCTTTTTTTTTTTACAAAATCACAAAAGAACCAGCCCCCACTAGCCCTCAGCTATTAGCCTACAAAGCACTAGAGAAAGCCACAAAATGAAAGTTTTTAAACAGATAAAGATTTGTAAAGATACAGAATGCTTTAACTGCAAACAAATCAGATTACAATAAAAGTGCTATATATAAGTTGCTAGAAACAATAAACTGTATAAATAATCGAAAAAAAAAAAACAGGATACTTATATATCTCAGCTAAGAGTTAGAGTCAACACCTCTCAACCACTCTGCTCAGTGTGTATAGACAGAAACTCTCTCAAAGTTAGGGCTTAAATACCAGAAGAACAACTTTTTTTTTACAAAATCACAAAAGAACCAGCCCCCACTAGCCCACAGCTATTAGCCTACAAAGCACTAGAGAAAGCCACAAAATGAAAGTTTTTAAACAGATAAAGATTTGTAAAGATACAGAATGCTTTAACTGCAAACAAATCAGATTACAATAAAAGTGCTATATATAAGTTGCTAGAAACAATAAACTGTATAAATAATCGAAAAAAAAAAACAGGATACTTATATATCTCAGCTAAGAGTTGGAGTCAATACCTCTCAACCACTCTGCTCAGTGTGTATAGACAGAAACTCTCTCAAAGTTAGGGCTTAAATACCAGAAGAACTTTTTTTTTTTTTTTTTTTCACAAAAACACAAAAGAACCAGCCCCCACTAGCCTGCAGCTATTAGCCTACAAAGCACTAGAGAAAGCCACAAAATAAAAGTTTTTAAACAGATAAAGATTTGTAAAGATACAGAATGCTTTAACTGCAAACAAATCAGTTACCCGTGCAGATTACAATAAAAGTGCTATATATAAGTTGCTAGAAACAATAAACTGTATAAATAATCGAAAAAAAAAAACAGGATACTTATATATCTCAGCTAAGAGTTGGAGTCAACACCTCTCAACCACTCTGCTCAGTGTGTATAGACAGAAACGCTCTCAAAGTTAGGGCTTAAATACCAGAAGAACTTTTTTTTTTTTTTTTTACAAAAACACAAAAGAACCAGCCCCCACTAGCCTGCAGCTATGAGCCTACAAAGCACTAGAGAAAGCCACAAAATGAAAGTTTTTAAAAAGATAATGATATGTAAAGATACAGAATGCTTTAACTGCAAACAAATCAGTTACCTGTGCAGATTACAATAAAAGTGCTATATATAAGTTGCTAGAAACAATAAACTGTATAAATAATCGAAAAAAAAACAGGATACTTATATATCTCAGCTAAGAGTTGGAGTCAACACCTCTCAACCACTCTGCTCAGTGTGTATAGACAGAAACTCTCTCAAAGTTAGGGCTTAAATACCAGAAGAACAACTTTTTTTTTTTTAAACACAAAAGAACCAGCCTCCACTAGCCTGCAGCCATTAGCCTACAAAGCACTAGAAAAAGCCACAAAATGAAAGTTTTTAAACAGATAAAGATTTGTAAAGATACAGAATGTTTTAACTGCAAACAAATCAGTTACCTGTGCAGATTACAATAAAAGTGCTATATATAAGTTGCTAGAAACAATAAACTGTATAAATAATCGAAAAAAAACAGGATACTTATATATCTCAGCTAAGAGTTGGAGTCAACACCTCTCAACCACTCTGCTCAGTGTGTATAGACAGAAACTCTTTCAAAGTTAGGGCTTAAATACCAGAAGAACAACTTTTTTTTTTTTTTTTTTCTTTTACAAAATCACAAAAGCCCCCACTAGCCCTCAGCTATTAGCCTACAAAGCACTAGAGAAAGCCACAAAATGAAAGTTTTTAAACAGATAAAAATTTGTAAAGATACAGAATGCTTTAACTGCAAACAAATCAGATTACAATAAAAGTGCTATATATAAGTTGCTAGAAACAATAAACTGTATAAATAATCGAAAAAAAAACAGGATACTTATATATCTCAGCTAAGAGTTGGAGTCAACACCTCTAAACCACACACCTCTAAACCACTCTGCTCACTGTGTATAGACAGAAACTCTCTCAAAGTTAGGGCTTAAATACCAGAAGAACAACTTTTTTTTTAAACACAAAAGAACCAGCCCCCACTAGCCTGCAGCCATTAGCCTACAAAGCACTAGAAAAAGCCACAAATGAAAGTTTTTAAACAGATAAAGATTTGTAAAGATACAGAATGTTTTAACTGCAAACAAATCAGTTACCCATGCAGACTACAATAAAAGTGCTATATATAAGTTGCTAGAAACAATAAACTGTATAAATAATCGAAAAAAAAACAGGATAGTTATATATCTCAGCTAAGAGTTGGAGTCAACACCTCTCAACCACTCTGCTCAGTGTGTATAGACAGAAACTCTCTCAAAGTTAGGGATTAAATACCAGAAGAACAACTTCTTTTTTTTTTTTTACAAAATCACAAAAGAACCAGCCCCCACTAGCCCTCAGCTATTAGCCTACAAAGCACTAGAGAAAGCCACAAAATGAAAGTTTTTAAACAGATAAAGATTTGTAAAGATACAGAATGCTTTAACTGCAAACAAATCAGATTACAATAAAACTGCTATATATAAGTTGCTAGAAACAATAAACTGTATAAATAATCGAAAAAAAAAAAACAGGATACTTATATATCTCAGCTAAGAGTTAGAGTCAACACCTCTCAACCACTCTGCTCAGTGTGTATAGACAGAAACTCTCTCAAAGTTAGGGCTTAAATACCAGAAGAACAACTTTTTTTTTACAAAATCACTAAAGAACCAGCCCCCACTAGCCCTCAGCTATTAGCCTACAAAGCACTAGAGAAAGCCACAAAATGAAAGTTTTTAAACAGATAAAGATTTGTAAAGATACAGAATGCTTTAACTGCAAACAAATCAGATTACAATAAAAGTGCTATATATAAGTTGCTAGAAACAATAAACTGTATAAATAATCGAAAAAAAACAGGATACTTATATATCTCAGCTAAGAGTTGGAGTCAATACCTCTCAACCACTCTGCTCGGTGTGTATAGACAGAAACTCTCTCAAAGTTAGGGCTTAAATACCAGAAGAACTTTTTTTTTTTTTTTTTAAAAACACAAAAGAACCAGCCCCCACTAGCCTGCAGCTATTAGCCTACAAAGCACTAGAGAAAGCCACAAAATAAAAGTTTTTAAACAGATAAAGATTTGTAAAGATACAGAATGCTTTAACTGCAAACAAATCAGTTACCCGTGCAGATTACAATAAAAGTGCTATATATAAGTTGCTAGAAACAATAAACTGTATAAATAATCGAAAAAAAAACAGGATACTTATATATCTCAGCTAAGAGTTGGAGTCAACACCTCTCAACCACTCTGCTCAGTGTGTATAGACAGAAACGCTCTCAAAGTTAGGGCTTAAATACCAGAAGAACTTTTTTTTTTTTTTTTTACAAAAACACAAAAGAACCAGCCCCCACTAGCCTGCAGCTATGAGCCTACAAAGCACTAGAGAAAGCCACAAAATGAAAGTTTTTAAACAGATAATGATATGTAAAGATACAGAATGCTTTAACTGCAAACAAATCAGTTACCTGTGCAGATTACAATAAAAGTGCTATATATAAGTTGCTAGAAACAATAAACTGTATAAATAATCGAAAAAAAACAGGATACTTATATATCTCAGCTAAGAGTTGGAGTCAACACCTCTCAACCACTCTGCTCAGTGTGTATAGACAGAAACTCTCTCAAAGTTAGTGCTTAAATACCAGAAGAAGAACTTTTTTTTTTACAAAAACACAAAAGAACCAGCCCCCACTAGCCTGCAGCTATTAGCCTACAAAGCACTAGAGAAAGCCACAAAATGAAAGTTTTTGAACAGATAAAGATTTGTAAAGATACAGAATGCTTTAACTGCAAACAAATCAGTTACCCGTGCAGATTACAATAAAAGTTGCTAGAAACAATAAGCTGTATAAATAATCGAAAAAAAAACAGGATACTTATATATCTCAGCTAAGAGTTGGAGTCAACACCTCTCAACCACTCTGCTCAGTGTCAAATGGGAGTGAGTTGTTTACAAATGTGCTGAGTATCTTACAACAGTGTCAGTCTGTAAAGGAGAATTTTAATGTTATAGGAAGTGGATATAGCTTGCTTCCTGAGCAGTCCCATACTACATTTTTAGTATTCAGCTTTAGATAATGTTTCTGAAAACTAGGTGTGACTATAGTCCAGCCCCTGATGCAGTAGTTTATCAGTGGGGATTGGAATCATAGTACCCATCTTGCAGTTATCAGCAAACTTAGATAGCTACACTTCTGGAGTATTGGATCATATGGAGAGGAACATGATGGAGCTGTCATAATATGTGCCTGAGGTCGGTATAAAACGTAATCTTTAGCAGCATCCTTACCATCAGCAAGAATGATGCCTTAATACAAATGAAAGATAAGTAACGTTTAACTATTGGCTTAGTTAGTCATGTCATTCTAAGAGGGTCTAATATATATCAGCCTGGATGAGATGACCAACAGCCCTACCTGCTTTACTAGTGATGATGTGTGCCTCTCTCCTTGTAGCGTTTGTATATTGGCCAAAACTTTCTCCACCTCCATAGTGCTTCTTTTAGATAAGATTAGTCACCTGACAAACTACATAAAATTAGTGCTTCTGAATAAGAAGGTGTGTTCCTTGCAGGCCTTCCTGACCCTTGAAAATATAGATATCTTCATTGCTACTGAAACATGGTTTCAATGTCTACCACTCATTTAGACACACCAACAAAAGAAACTCTGTTGCTGGTGGTGGAGTGTTCATATCCTAAGAAATCCAGTCGCATCAGTACTGATAAGACAAGACTAGTCAATTACGTAGAGCTCTTCCATATCCTACTTACAGCCAATAAAAATTTGTACCATATCATAGTCAACTACTGAATCCCCTCCATGTCAGCCATAACTCACAAGGTGTATCAAAATAAACTCAAATTGATCCCCATTTAACAAAATACCTGTTTTCCTGGAGAAGTTCAACTATCCTTCCCTTAACTGGGAAAAGAGTTTTATCACAAATAAATATTCATAACACTTCCAAGGTTTCATAAATGCTAACTCCTTAGACCAACTAATTAATCCACATCCCAACTAGGGGTTCAAACATACTGGATCTAGTCCTCACAAATATGTCCCTGCTATACTCTACACCCCTTGTTGGCCCATCTTTGTTCATATCCAACCACTGTTCACTATAAAGGTGAAACATAACCTACTATTATACCTATTCCTATAATGACTTAATTCACCTTCTTACAAATATAGTTCTACCTCATATCCTAGATAGACTTGACCTTAAACTGATATTCTATCTACAGATTAAGCTGTGTTATGTCTATAACTGTATGTAATAATGTATTAAAGTTAAACTGTGTTTTTCTGTAATAGAATAGTACATACAACTGTAAATTGTCAAAATGTATGTACTTTGTGTGGAGCTTTTCTCCCCAGGCCTCCACTGAAAATAGGTTTCTGACCCAGTCAGACTTTCCTGGTCAACAAATGCCAATAAATAAAATAAATAAATAACGTAATTATAACACAGACATGGGATAGCTAGCCCTTGAATTTTGGGTGCAACCCTTTTTTATAAGCCTGTAAATTAAGCACAAGCACATAACTGAGGCGATCATAAAACACAAGTCAACGATCTAGGGTATCTTCTCCAAAAAGCTTTATTCCTGATAAGCTCTTTCATCCTTAGACTTAATCAGAACTGCAGATAACCTAGCTGAACAACAACCTAGTATGAACCTAAACTTAAGTACCTAGTTTTCCTTAGGTTCATAAAGACAAGTAGATATGTTGTCTAGCAAGAGAAAAAAAAACACAGATGTTTGCACCAGAAGATAAATGCCAAAGACTTTTATTTAACCCATGGTGATAGGCCAGTGGTACATAAAAGAAACAAGAAGCACTTACATTACGCAGTCATGCTGTACCATTAAACAAAATGTGATTAAAGACACACTGTTAAATGTATGTAGAAACACCCACCAGTTTAGATGTAGAATGAACATGTAAGTACCCCAAACAAATTCCCATAGTCTAACTTAAAAAAAAAAACAGTAATAATAATAATAATAACAATAATAATAATAATCAATCTACACAAGCTGGAAAACCCAGGAAAGGCAGGAGGAGGTATATTTTTTCCACACAAAATATGATGGATGACTAAAGAAAAATAATGGCAGAATCCAAGAGTTCATGGGATAGACATAAGGCCGCTGTTATGGTGTGTGGAAGAAAAGTTATAACTAATAAGATGTTTGTTAAATAGAACCATTTAAATGTAATAAAATAAACAAGCTGGACAGGCCACATGGTTCTTTTCTGCGTGTCTGTGTTTGTGGATACTACAACACTGTACAGTCACGTGTCACGTTTGATCTAGGCACTGTACATGAAATGATTATTTTCTCATGTATGCATTTTAAAAGCTGTTTACAAGTTAAAGAATTCCATGGATGCAGAGCTTTGCCAGGACAACTGGGATACTTAAGGGTATCTACAAAATGCCAACAAGAAGCAAGATAAATTTGAAAATAGATATATGTGCCATGTCATCTAGATTTACTGTCTTTTGGACAGATTTTAATCTTTAAAATTTCTTATTGAGGTCATTGTTGTACATGATATGCGTTTGAGGTTTGAGCACCATAAGTACAAATGTATTCCTTCTCTTGATAGTCTGTGGCTAAGGATCACAAGATTAGTATAAACTAGCCTTTAAATAATGTTCTTCTTATTTTTGCTAGATTTACCCAAGTCACCATAAAAAAATACGCAGGTCCATCCTCAAAAGAAAGTGCCAGAATACTCAGGGACCTACAGGGTCTTCAACAATGGCTAATCCAACATAACCTACTTCTGAAACCTACAAAAAAAAAAAAAAAAAACCCAAAAAACAAATCTATCCTTTTTGGTATACCCCACATACTCTCTAACTGACCAAACATCCTTTCCATGTCCATACTTAACAAATCCACCATTGAAACCACAACCTCCTTCAAGTATCTGGGTCTCTGACTGGATTACTCCCTTAACTTCGTCTTCCATATAGAAAAAACAGGCAAAAAATAAACTGTGTGCTCCTTTGCGCCAAATACATATCTCCTTTTCTTCCCCCCTCTACCAGGTCTGGTCTTGTTAAAGGTGTTCTTCTATTCAAGCTTAAGTTTGGTCTTCCTATTAATACTTCTGTCTCTAAACAAAATTTCACTACACTTTATTTGTGATGCTATTTTTCAGTTCATTACCTACGCTGCCCCTCAGGAGCGCCATTGCATTATCTCAACAAAGCAAGATGGTTGTTTGTCAAATAGAAACCTGACCTTCTCCTAGATACTCAGTTCATTAAACTACAACATCTGGACTGTTATGCATACCTCTCAACTGTACACATTTTGGCAGAATGTCCAGATTTTTGCCTCATATTTTTAGTCCATTTTTCATAAAATTGTTTTTTCTAGCAAATTAGTGGCAAATTATTAAAGACTGAAGTTAGAAAATAATGATAGACATTTGAGTTTCAGACTTCATACCCCTCAAAAAATCATGTTAATGCAAAACCTGTATTTTCTATCAACTTTCTAAGTTTCTAAGAGCAATAAGAGCTTTTCTTCCCGGGCCTCCACTGAAAATGGGTTCTTGACCCAGTGAACTTTCCCGGTCAATAAATAAATAAATAACTATTTAAAATGTGTCCCTATTTATGGGCCTTTGTCCCACTTTTATTTATGGCTTTGTCCAGATTTGTTGCTCTGAGAGGCTGAAAGGTATGCAGTTATGCCCTACTTTCTGCTAAACTGCATTCAAAAAAATAAATAAATAAAAAATAAAAAAATAAAAAAAAACACTACATACAGTTTACATCACTTCTCATAAACTGTTCCTTTCCTGCCTATCTTTATCCAGTCCACCAAATGCACTTTCTCCATACTTGCTCCAACTGTTTGGAAGCCCCTGACTCTTGCCCACCCTCCTCAAAAAAGCAAAAAAAAAAAAAAAAAACGATTCCAACATATCCAGTTTCAGAAAGGAACTCAAAACCCATCTTCAACAGTAGGCCAAATGCTCCTTCTCCTAAAATGACACATCACCTAAATCTCTCATACCTCTCTATTCATAAACCTCCCTCCGGCTTTGAAACCTGCCTCCTTATTCTCAAACGAACACTTGTAATTAACATTGCCTGAAATCAACAATCTGTTTTTCTGGATGACTTTTAAATTCTGGTACTTGTACTGGTATTTTTTTCTACTGTGTATCTTCTGTACTTGTTTTTGTTAATATCTTCCTGTGAGACACTTCCAGTGTTACGCTTGTGAATGTTTTTTCTCCCACATAAATTGCGTCTGCAAATGGTAAGTTTTGATCAGTGCACTAGCCCAGTAAACAAATATAAATAAAATAAAAAAATAAAAATAAAAAATAAATTATCCTGTTGTTATAACCATATAGCTAGATTTGCCACTGGAACTGCATACAGGACTCACCAATGTCATAACTTAAATCTTCTAGGCTGGCTTGAATTACCTAACCTAATACAGTTCAACCAGGTAATAGTAGCTCATAAAGTCCTCTACTGTCCTGAAAACACACCTGCTTTAAACAACATAATCAGCCCCTAGAGCAACAACTGATCACTACTCTCATCAAACAGAATCATGGTGCAAACAACTATGTCCAACAACTCAGCTGGGGAGTCTCTATTTGCAAACTCAGCTGGTAAAACATGGAACTCACTCCCTACAGAACTAACTTTAGAACATTCTATTCAAAAAGAACCTGAAAAAAATTATTTAAAACTCACTGGTTATGCCCCTGCTCACATCCTGACTAGTGACCATATCCTAAATTTATGTGCCTTATCCCAAGTCCTTTGTTTCTATCTACCTAAACTAATTTTAGTTTATAAACGTATAACTACTGGATCAGTGTTTCGTTCTTTATGTAATGTGCATCTACAACATGTTTGCCTATGTAATGTCTTGCCTTGCGGAGCTTTTCTCCCTTGGCTGGAAATGGACATGTTATCCATTTTATAAATTGTGTAAGTGCTTTATCATTGTTCTGTTCCTTATGTATATGCATTTTACCACATGTTTTTTTGTCTATGTAATGTCTTGCTTGTGTGGAGCTTTTCTCCCCGGGCCTCCGCTGAAAATGGACATGTTATCCAGTTGGACTATCCCGGTCTACAAATGTAAAATAAAATAAAAATAAATAAATAAACATGCAAATAAATTAAAGGTACCTGTGGTGGGCTGTGACCAGAAACTAATGTACCATAATACTGCTTGCTCTGACAGAGAAAACATGTATTCATTTGCTCACTTCTTATTCAAATACCCCCCCCCCCCCCACACACACACACACACACGCACACACTTTTTTTTGCCAGTTGGAAGTACAAACATAGATCTGCAGTTGTTAATGTTTGTTAAGGTTCCCTCTTTTTACTTTTTGTATATCTTAGTTTAAAAAGCTAGGAGTAAACTGAAAGCAAGATAAGCTGTAATGTTTCTCACAATTCTGAGTTTGATTTCATGTTTACTAGCAAATTTGCTTAAAGGATTTAGAAGACGAGTCTTCACATCTCTGGACATTAACTTCTGAAGTGGAAATCAGTTGGGGAGGGGAGCCTCTGACTCAGAAGTTGGACTTCATTTGAAGCTGTAAGCCCTCATACATGAATGGATATGTAGGAAACTGTGTCTGTGTGTTTGTACTGCCCCCTAGAAGACTTGCTTGTAACAATGTTAAACCATATATGAAAGAAGATGTGTATGTATGTATGTGTATCTGTGTAAGACTTGCCTACAATGTTATCCCATGTATAAAAGTAGATGTGTGTGCATCTGTGTGTGTGTGTGTGCATGTGTCTACTTCTAAATAAATAATATTCAGTCTACTTTTTCAGACGGAGTGAAATGAGATTTTGTTTTGTGTGTGTGTGTGTGTGTGTGTGTGTGTGTGTGTGTGTGTGTGTGTGTGTGTGTGTGTGTGTGTGTGTGTGTGTGTGTGTTGTAAGACTTGCCTACAATGTTATTACATGTATGAAAGTACATAAGTGTGTGCATCTGTGTGTGTGCATGTGTCTATCTCTAAATAAATAATATTCAGTCTAATCTTTCAGAGAGAGTAAAATGATATTTTTATGTGTGTGTGTGTGTGTGTGTGTGTGTGTGTGTGTGTGTGTGTGTGTGTGTGTGTGTGTGTGTGTGTGTGTGTGTGTGTGTGACTCCTGGAAATTGATAAAAGGATAGTGTAGCCACCACGGAGTCAATGGGAAATGCACAGGCATTGTGCTGCACAGTCATTAAATCATTAAATGTTACATCATCTAGTAAGCTATAAATCACAAGAGCCCATAGCAGTTTTCTATAAGGGCACAGCATTGCCTCTGTGAGGGTCTGTAGCTGTTATTTTCACTCACACTTGTTGATGTATTTCTATACTTATAAGATGGTCCTGTGGCATGTCCCTGGAGTGTGAACCAAGAGTAGTGAGTGATAGGATACCAGACTTGGTGGTACAAATCAGTGGCTGGTTACAGAGTGTACATTTCTGGACTGATACCACTCAGCAGAAGGCAGTGGTAACTTCAGAAGTCATTGTGTCAGGCTGGAGAACTAGTCTGAGGTAACAACAGAAAAATTATCCAGGTATACAGATGTCAGGGAAGTCAGTGTCACAAATGAAAGTCAAGAAATACAGCAACATTGATATAAATGTATAAAACATGCTTACTGACTCTCTCTCGCTGTAAAAAGCAGTAAACAAGAAACAACTGCCTTTCTAGATCAGTTTTATTTAGAAATACTAAGAAATTTCAGGGAGTCAAAATAACATACGTAATGATAAATAGAGAGGCAGGGAGTGAGAGCGTATTAGCTTAAAAAAAAAACAGGTTTTTGTTGAAATTTCCTGACTTGAGGCATACAGTTAAGAAAGCTTCTCTAAGTAGCTGTTGTAAGAATTTCAATTCCATTAAATGTGGAAAGAAGGACAAGAAGCCAAAGTCTACTCTATACAAAAGTCCTGTGTTTTGGCTCATTTTCATCACTCATTGATAATGGTATTAAAAGAGATACTGGTATGGAGTTACTGCAGTTCAATCAGCTGGTGATTAAGTAATTAGGTGTGCATTTACAGGGCTGATGAATGAACTGTTTCAGGTTTAGCCAAACTTGTCCAGAGTTATCAAGTTACCAGAAGAAATGACAAGTATTGACTAAGGATTTTATTTTCATCTTCAGTTCGTAACATTTCTACTTATGTATTTGAACAATGCACATAATAACAGCAACATTAGAAATGTACAGTTACAGAATATATATCTTTGCATTTCATGAGGGCTAACAATGGCTATTGTTAGGTATGTGGGTACTGAATCTCAATGTGTATTTGCGCATTTCTGTTCTGGATCTTTTACAGACTTACAGATCATAATGAGCAAAATGTTCTTCCCATAAAATAATCTGATATCCTTTAAAAACCCACGTGATTCCTGCCTCAGTCTCCTGCTAAAAAGGGTTCATAACAATGTTGCATTCTTAGTAAAGTAACATTTCCTTAGTTTTGTTTTGATCCTCCACTCAAATAGTTTAAAAAGTATTTACAGCTTCCCAAAACAATACCATTTACTGAGTGAGACCAAAAATAACTATGCTGAAACTAAATGAAAGTTATTAAAATAAAAAAGTCATATAATTTGGTGGCGAGGTCCCAGCCTGACCCCATAAACCTTTAATTTTGGTAACAACTTACAGCCATAGCACCCTGATGTATTTTATTTAAACCTAAGTACAAGTCAAATCTTTGTCTCCCTTTTTCGACTTTTATTATATGTGAAAAATCAGCAAACTCATTTCAGTCTTCTGAATTAATTGAAACATATTTCATTTAATTTGCTAAACTCGTGGTCTTGCTCATGCTGTGTTCCCACCTAGACTCTCTTCCACTCTATCTTCCAACTCCTCCATCTCCTCTACATACTATTACTACACTCCTACTTTCTATATTGCCAGGGAGTCTTTCCTCTCACTGTTGAATAAGGTTGCATACTTCTTTGTATATACTTTTGTATTACACTGAAAATCAAACATTGCTGGCCTTTTCCTGTATATTTCTGTTTTGTAATGTATTCACCTATTCTTTATGTACTAATCCACTGATGGAACCTTGGATCCCCACCCCTTTGTATATAGATTTGTTTTACACTGATTTTCTGATGTATTTCACTAATGCTATTTGTACTTATTTGAAAATAATCTACATCTGATTTTTGCTGTATTACACTTTTTTATACTAAATTGTATACTGTAATATTTGTATAACTTCTGGAGTTTTTCTCCCTGGGCCTCCACTGAAAAGGGGCTTTTAGCCCATTTGGACTAACCCAGTCGTCAAATGTAAAAATAAAATAACTAAACATAAATAAAAATTTCAGTCAACCAAACTGATCCATATTTGCCTTGCTGAGGCTTATCTCTGTCTGTGACATTCTCCTAGCCTAGATACTTGACTACTGTTGGTTTTCCCTCTCTATAACTTCTTCAGGGACAAAGCTTAATCCACCACCAACTGTGTGGTTTTCCTTTCAACCCATGTACCTTACTGGCTGCTCTCCCTCTTTTAGTCCTCTTCAAAATTACAGTCCCCCTATTTAAACACTAACTCCAGAACTACATGTAATGCTTAAGTGATGAGCTCAAAACATGTTGCACATGGTGATCTGTTAACCTCTTCATACCTATAGAATTTTCTTTAACTGAATCATTCTACTGAATTCTTCATTTTGGTGAAAATAGTTGACTGATTTCTTTCAGAAGCAGGTTTCCAAACTTTTTTTTCTAATGCGACTCTTTCTGACTGTTATTGACAGAGATTTATCTCTAGAGAAATGTATATATCATACTGCAGAAAACAAAAATCCTTTTGCAGTTACAGGTTTTCCCTATTAACAAATAAATAAAGTGCTATTATGTTATTATCAGCAGACACCATAACATAATTAGGAAAGATTGTTTAAACACACCTGCACATACGTGTGTGTGAACATACTGACAGACTGAAATTTCTATCAAGAAGTGACAAGTTATCTTAATATGAAGTGTACAGTTTCTCTCAATAACAAGTACTATTTTCACTCCTAGGGAAAAAGGAATACTCACAATCCAAAAGCCTTAAATCATTTGCTATTTTGTGATATTTTATTGACCTTTTGCAATACATTGTTTATATAATTTGTATTTGTTTTTGCTGCAGGAATTGAATTAAAAGGTTTTACTGCCAAGTACTTGGCAGCTTGTAGCCCTCTAAATGTGTACACTGTGATAGTTTCCTTCACTCACAAATGTTTCTGATAGACCACTGGGGTAAGGCCCAGTGTAAATATGTTTTTTAAGCACAAGTGCTGCAAAATAAGGTTTCAGGTGATTTCAAAATTCAAAATGCTTAGATGAATTACTTGTTAATATTAAATCTCTGCATAGAAACTGCATTATAATTCAATTAAAATATTATAGCCAAGAGTAGCTTGTGTGGTGACATTTGTCAGAAACCGTGAACTTACTGGTTTGCCACGAAAGTAAAACAAACAAACAAATAAATAAATAAGGGTCATAGCTAAATAATACTAGGTTACGCTAAGGGACCTATGATTGTTTTCTTGTGTCCCATAATCTACATTACAGATGATGAAACACCCCCACAGATGTTGAACTTTTTTATCTTTCTGTAGCATTAGGAGTCAATTCTGGTGAATGCAAGTCAAATTAAATCCTTCTCTTGCATAAAGAGAACAAAAGGAGAAATCACCTGTGGAGAGAGAAGGGTTAATCACCTTAATTTGAGAGCCTCAGGTAAATTAAATAGTTTTTGCAGAACAAAAGATCTTACAGTTATCTATAATGATGCCACACCTTCTAGCAATTAACAAGGAGGGGAAGTGATAGAGAATGCGTTATTAAAAGGTCAGTATCTAAAGAAAGGCATTTGGGAAAGTGCATCCTTCTGTGGGGTTACTTTGAAAAAAAAAGTGCCTGCTGGCAACGCTCTGTAATTCAATCAGCATTCTTCATTAAGGAGTGTTGTCTGGAAAGGATTTCTCTAAACACAGACTTTGTAGTTCAGCATCACTATCTGTAAGCTACTCAGCACCAAGCCTGTTTCCAGCTACTCAGATAAGTGCAAGGGCTACAGATTTGTTTTGGCTTAGCTAGTCAGAATTCACCACACATGTCTAGGATTTCACCACTGACCAGCATTACAAAAGAACTTCCTTTAATAAAATGGCATACATAGCTCATTAAGTTAGAGAGCTCCACTGACCCAAACTCACCGCATAGTCTTAGATTATACATAGAAACTGTGCAGCCAGTAATTATCCTGGCATAATCTGTGATGTCCAAGCTAATTGCAAACCTAAGAGTTTTTTAAACACTGTTACTGAATCATCACTTGTGACATAGGCACATTTGCATTAATATAAAAGTAATCAAGCTGTATTAACAAGTTAAAATTAACAAATATGTTTCACATATATTGCTACATATATTACATAACCTAAGCAACATTACATAAATTATTCAATTCCTGCCCCTTTTTTTAAACAAGAAACATCTTTAGTAAACCATCACTTGCGACATAAGTAATCATACATTTAAATGTAAACAAACTACACTGACACAAACCTAGTTGCAAGCATTTTACATCACAAACCATACTGACACACTCCCATTTGCAAACATTATACATCACTTATAATCTACCCAATCATTTTCAGTCAAACATTACATAGCTCATTTACAAACCTAAGAGTTTAATATACATTTGTGTCACTGCACAAACTTGGAAAGTCACAAAAAGAGATTGTGCCCCCCAGGGGAAAAAGCAGATGGTTAATACCCCTTCAAAATTTAGATTTTGATGGGTATTAGTGCTCAAGAAATGCCTAAAGAGCTAAAGGGATGTCCATACTGAAGACACCAGATTGTTCTGATTGTGTTAGCACACTATCTACTTAGGAAAGTGTCACGGGGAAAGGGGCAGATAAAGGAAGGTCACGTCCTTTATGACAGGATGGGTTGATAACCTTTGGCAGACCCCGGCTAAGGCAGAATTAAGACTGTGATTTCCTCAGGAATGTGAAATGTATTTTCTGCACTCAGAGCAGTCACATGCCCTCACTTCTGAAATTTGAGTGCATTTATAGACATGATAGTTGGCATAATGGGGGGGGGGGCAAAAATCAACAGTGATTATTTCGTAAGTCTGATTCTTTCAGTTTAACCAGGGCATATGGTTATTCAATCTAAGTTTCTTGTTCACTTGCATAGTATCTTAGTCCAGAAGAATAATGAGGCCTGCAAACTCCAGCAAATGCTCTACTTAACTACAAAACAGTTTTTAAGTAAATTCGCCTTTTTTGTCTGCAAAATTACACACACTGCAAAACAGAATGTGCTAATTCATGTTACTACTGCAACCAAAACAATGATACCAGTGAGTTTCTTGGACTTTTCTATAGGATCATAAGATCATAGGAGGTTACTAGGGTCTATATTATAATGATGAAAGTTCAGAATTTCAAACACTCGTATGAGTGGAAATTTAAGAACTCGAAATCGCTATCCCCCTGCTAAATATATATTCCAACTCCAAGATCACACTACAGTGAGGAAAGGGCAAATACTCTGATTGTCACTGTACTGCAATCAAAAAATAACAACATAGAGTTTCTGAATTTCCGCTCATGTGAGTGTTCGAAATTCTGAACAGTCGTCATTATAATATAGACCCAGTTACTAGGCTATTGGCCCCGAGGTCTCTACAAGCCTAGCCATGATATACTCTTGTTCCCTTATGGACTAAGATATGGTCTATGTTTGGGCGTGAATCTAAGATCAGCACTGGCTGCACCTGTAATAGGGAGATAGATGAAACCCCGGTGTAAATTTATGCAATTGTCTGGGTTATGCTTAAATAGGGTCATTGAGGAGCTCTATTTTACACAAATTGGGAATTTGTTCCAGAGGAGTGGCAACGTCTGGGAGACATATCTGTCTGTCCAGCATGTCCTATTAAGATCACAGGTTAGGGTAAGATCCCTAGAGTGAGTGAATCTTGGCCCATTGGATTTGTAGATATGCAGCAGCTTTATCAAGGCAGAGTCTGAGACTGCTCTGTAGATGCAGGTCTCCTCTAAGCAGTCTATATAATATTGAGTAAAGTGATAGGGCCTTCAGTCTGTCCATGTAGGCCATGTGCTGCAGGCCCTGAAATTTCATGGTGAGAAACCTCTGAGGTCTCTTCAGTTGCTGCAGATGTCTGGTGAGGTACATACAGTAGGGTGCATTGTACTCTATTATTGGTCTAATGAGAGCTGAGTACAGAGGAGTTATAACCTCCTTAGCTTTGGCTGCTATAGCCTTGCTTATAAGCTGTGCAATGTAGAAGGCCTTCCTTACTACTGTGGACACCTGATAATCAAAATGAAGGCTGCTATCAACTTTTGCTCCTAAATGTCTCGCCACTGGGTTTGAACTTAGGGGGCTATTATTAATGTTGTAATTAGCAGGGGTTTCTCCTTTGCCAAACAGGATGATAATGTGTTTTTTTGCATTTAGTTTAAGTCCGTGGCTTTGACACCAGTCATTTGTTTGTGTAAGCCTATTTTGTAATATGTTGATATCTTTGGGGGATTTGATGACTGCACCTGGTCTGCAGTCATCAGCAAACATGGTAAGCCATAAGCCATCTGTTTTCACCTGGACGTCTGAAACATAGATACCAAACATTAGGGGGCCTAACACAGGTCCCTGTGGAACACCACTGGTAACAGGTCTGCTAGTAGAATTGGCATCCTCAATTTTGACTGTATGTGTTCTGTTTGTGAGCCAGCTGGCAACCCATCTAGTGACGTAAGGGTTAATCTTCAGCTGGGTGAGTTTCTCAATGATGACTGAGTGAGATATTGTGTCAAAGGCCTTGGCTAGGTTGAGATAGGTAGTGTTAACTGTTTTGCCTTCATCCAGGGCTTTGGTGACATTCTTGAAGAAGTCCACCAAGTTTAGCAGTTGACAAGATATAAAACTAGATCTAATACACTTCAAGCAACTACGTAACCAAGTCTAAAAACAGGTTACCAAAGATAAACAATGATACTACACTCACCTACAGCAGGAACACAAAACTAATACAAAACATTTTTGTCCTCAATCTTGACCCTATTTTCCCCAGGGACTAAAAAAACACCCCAGTATTTCACTTAATGCTCCTTTCTCTCAAATTGCTGAAAACGTTAACATCCACTTCTTAAAACCCATAGCTGATCTGATCATTAAAACCCCCAGCATTATCATTACCCTTAATGATGTTCCTTCTTCTGGCCTAGACCCTCTCCACTTTCAAGGCACAAACCCCCTTTCTGAAAACAGTGCTACTTTCTCTCTATAACTAATACCTACAAGCCTCAAAAAAAGATTACTGCACAAACTTAAACCCTGGTCCGCCTTCCCGGATACCTGCCTCCTTCCTTCTTACCTAAAATTAGCCACTGAATCCATAGCATAGCCAGTCAGCATCTTGATCAATTGATCTATATCTGAATCCAAAGTACATACCATCTAGAAAAAGCCACATATCATCCCCATTCACAAAGGAGGTAACTCCACTGAACTTACAAACTTTTGACCCACAGCCATACCTTCTCCCATCTCCAAAATACTTGAAAAATGTATTCTTCTACAACTTATGAAATACTTTCAGCAAAACAGCCTTCTTACAAACACACAACATGGTTTCCATCCATGCCACAGCACATCACCAACCTTCCAAGCCTTTACCAAATCAAAACAGAGCTAGAGATACAAATTGCTTTGTATCTGCTTTATTTCTTGACCTATCAAAGTCATTTGACACCATCTCACATTCATTACTACTGAACAGGCTCTCTAAATTAGGCCTTACCCCTCCCACTCTAAAATGGTTCCACAGTTACTTATATGATCGAAAACAAGCAGTAAAATGGTCAAACATTATCTCCCCCTTTCTACTTAACCCCACTGTATTCTCACAAGGATCTGTGTTAGGACCCCTATATTTCACTATGTTTACAAATGACCTATGTACTGCCTCTTCTAGTGGAATACTCTTACAATATGCAGATGATTCCACAATTATCTGCACTTCTCCCACACTACCCCAATTTCTCACTATCACACAGCAAACTTTTTCTCCCATTGAATCCTGGCTTACTGTCAGCTATTCCTTAACCCTAAAAAACTAAACTGCTTCTTTTCCATCCAAAAAAAACCTGCTCTGCTGACCTTAATTATTTCAGAATTCACTCTGCTGACAATACAACTATTGAAATAGTCCACCACACTAAATTGCTAGGTGTTGTCATAGATGATCACTCAAAGTTTCAGCTCCATGTTCAACGAAATTTACAGAAAACTCACAGAAACTTGGCACACTCTACAGAAACAAGCACTAACTAAACTCCTTTACCAAAATTACCCTCACCAAAACTTTCCTTCTACCCTTCCTGCTCTATGGTGCATCTATACTTACCATCTTACAGAGCTCTACTAGATCTAAAATGGAACAGTGCTATAATAAAGTGGCAAGCTTGCCAGCAGCTCAAAACTAGAATACACCACTGTATATCATTACAAAAACTAAACTGGATAGAATTCCCCAATCACCTACTATATGTCTAACTGTTAACACTCCACAACATGGTCTACAAACCCCTAGCTTGTCCAGCTCTGAATAGCATCATCAAACCTTACAACCCAAACAGAACCCTTAGGTCTGAAGATAAGAATTTTTTCTTTGCCTCCAAACCCTCTAAAACATCTATACAAAGCCTATACTCTGACACTGTTGCTAAAGCATGTAACTCACTCTCACTACCAATAAGAAGTACTTCTAACCTAATAGCCATCAAAACTTCCCTAAAACAGCACATGAACAACTCTTGGCAGTGCCCATGCACTCATCCGGGCTAATCTCTTCTCCAGTCCTGACTAATTGCTCCTCCACTCTCTCCCTTCCTCCCTCTTACTATCCTTACTTCCTAGAGTTACCACCCATCCCGTTGTCAGTGGGACACTCATGGGTTGAGCCCTGTTATCCCGTTGCCCGCAAAGTGAAGCAGTGGGACTTTAAAAGTCCTGTTTTACGATACATGCTGAATTGCCATAGAAAAGCCTAAAATACTTCTGTTTTTTCCACAGAAATGCAGTTACGTCACCAACCCAGACCTGCAGGCAGAGGTATTCCCTGTTAAGTCTGGTAGTGTAAATCATGCAGCAATTGGCTGCAGTGATTGAAGGGGGTGGGGATTCCACTAGGAAGAGCCCTACAAAGATCGCAGCTGTAGAGTGGTTTTGTATTAGCGCTTCTACAGCTGCTAAGAATTAGAAAAAGGACTGAGATTTGCCATCCAGCCAGGGAAGCCAGCCAGCTACTGAAGCAGGCAGAGAGCCTGCTCGCCATCCATCTAGAAAGCCAGCCAGTCACTGAAGCAGGCAGGGAGCCTGCTAGCCAGCCAGGCACTCCTGCAGGTAGGGATCCTGCTAGCCAGCCAGCCAGTCCAGCAGGTAGGGAGTCTGCCAGCCAGCCACTCCAGCAGGCAGGGAGCCAGTTACCCAGCCAGCCATTCCAGCAGGCAGAGACCCAGTCTCCAGCCAGCCATTCCAGCAGGAAGGAAGCCAGTCATCTAGCCAGTCATTCCAGCAGGAAGGGAAGCCAGCTAGCCCAGCGAAGACTGCGATTGTGGTAAGTACAACAGTCAATAGTATTTTGTGGCTCTAGTTGTTTAAAATGGGAATATTGTGCTTTATTTAAATTTTTAATGTTTAGAGGTAAATGGGGGAGGTGGTGCAGTATACCGTATTTAAATCTGTGCAGTGGTTATTTTGAGATTTCCAAGTAGTAGTTTTTAAAGTTATAAAAACTGTGTGTGTGTGTGTGTGTGTGTGTGTGTGTGTGTGTGTGTGTGTGTGTGTGTGTGTGTGTGTGTGTGTATGTGTATGTATATGTAATTATAATTGTTGTGGTTGATTGGGTATGATTTGGAAGCATTACTTTTTAAAGGCTGAAACGTGGGTATAGAAGTTTTGTTTATTTCTGATGGGGGCAGTCAAAGATAAATGTAGTGTGATATATTTTTATTGTCGTGGCTTTTTCAGGGTGCTTTCTGTTTACAGATAGAAAATGTTTGAGGATAGTTTGCACTTTTTGTGTGGAAATGTGTGCAATTTAATGCTGTTTTCAAGAAGTTAGGATATACTGTTTGGGTAATTTTTCCTGTTAATTCTTGCAAGTCAATACACGTGGCATGTGTACCTTTTTGAGGGGGAATGTTAATAGGTAATGTAGTGCATTTATTATTCTAGTAGGTACATGTTGCCAACTTGCTGTAGCTGTTTCAAGACAGTTTTTATTTATAGTTGTAAATGTGTGCATTTTATTTTTTATGCTGTCTTTAATAAGGTTAAAATGTTCTGCTTTGCTTGTAATGTGAATATGGGTGTGCTGCTTTTATTTGGGCCTATTTATTGCATCGTTGTACTGGGTAAATTACTGTTAAAGGTTTATTTTTATTTCTCTTAATTGCTATGTTTTAAGGTAAAAGGGGTCCATGAGGTCTGCTGTGCATTGCAGTTTATTTTAGCTGCTCTTGCAAGAAGTACTTTTAAAAATGTTTACATACTTTTTTCCTTTTTTTTTTTGTGGATGCATGTTCAGAAGTTAATGCAGTGCATTTAGAATTGTGCTAAAACATTTCATCGTTTCAAAGTTTGTATTTTGTTTTTAGTGATGTCTTCAATAAATTTACAATGTACTGCTTTCATTATAATCCGAATATGGTCAGTGCTGCTGTTGGGCCTGTTCATTAATAGATCATTGTGCTGTGTAAATTAGTGCTGTACATTTATTTCTTTTTTCTTAACTGCTGTGGTCAAAAGGTGAATTGGGTCTATGGTGTTCACTGTGCATTGTCATTCATTTTAGAATGGCTTTTTGGTACAGTGAAAATGTGTTTAACTTTATTTTCTTGAGTGGGGAGCATGTTCAGTGGTAAAAATAATGCATTTCATTTTCTACAAGCTGTGTTAATGTCAGTTTTCAATGGCCAAAATGCCCCCTACAGTACCTCATTTACTATTTTACCTTTTTTAAATGGTTTATAATGTTAATTCTCTTCTGCTCCATTCCTCAGGTCTTTCATATGCCAATGTTTTTCAAACCAGTTCTTTCATATGCCAAACAGTTCTTTCACATGACAATGTTTTTCAAGTCAATTCTTTCATATGCCAGCCAGTTCTTTCATATGCCAATATTTTTCAAACCAATTCTTTCATATGCCAATGTTTTTCAAGCCAGATATTTCGCATGCCAATACTGCATCTCCTTCAACACCTCTGGTGATGTCATGGTGGGGGTGTGGTCAGTGTCATACTGGCCACACCCCATGTCCTACTGGCTGCAACCACTTTGGCCTTGTTAAAAGGTGGCAACCATACTCCTTTCTGCTAATCTCTCCTCCCACTCTTCTCCTACCTCCCTCACACTATCCCTGCCTCTTGCTAATCTCTCCGCCCACTCTCCTCCTACCTCCCTCACACTGTTCATCCCTCTTGTTAATCTCTTCTACACTCTCTCCCTCTTAATATTGCTCTCCCATCTGTCTCGTCATCTACAACCCTACCTAAGAAAAAAAAAAAACTATGTCTAAATAATATGTATGTTTAACTTCTATTATGTAAATATGATAGTCATCTGCATATATAATGTACACCTCCTTCTAACTAAAAACGTTTAGTCATTACAATGTATCTATTATGGGTCTATGTTCAGCTACCGAATTAAAAAAAAAAAGCGAAATGTAAAACAATGAAAAGTAAACAATGAACGGGAGAATCATCGAAGTACATAGTCATTAAAAAAGATGTCGGCCAACATTGTACATACAACCAACCAAGGTGGGAGGTATGCCCCCCCACCACCACTAGCTATATAAACCAACTCCGAGATTACTCTACACTTGGAAAAGGGAAGATTTAAATGGTTTCCCTTCACTTACCTTAGGTATCTCGTTACTTCCTGGTTGTTGGATAATTATGGCCATTTGATGTAGTTTTTTCAATAAATGTGTACTTCAATGATTGCGTTTCTTTTTTGAAATTTGGTAGATGAACACAGGCCCATCTATTATTTGTATTTCTATTTCACTGTTATTGCGCTTTTAATATTGTACTTCATTGCTTTCACTGCTTATGACTTTCGGCTTTTCCCGGTTAGGGATTGCCACAGCGGAACTCCGGTCCACTCATGATTGGCAGTGGATTTTTACGGTGCCGAGTTGCCAGCCTGATGCCCAACCTTCAAAGAAGGCACGCCCATTCACGCTTGCACCTACCTACATGTCTTTAATGTCACTCAACCACAGGGAGGACATGCAGACTCCACACAGAGATAGAAGGTAGAAAAAATGTGGTTATACACATAATTTAACTTCAAAAGAAAAATTATATGGTTTGTGTAGGGACAGAGAAATCTGAATTATGAAACCAGATAAAGGGGGAGGAATAGTGCTTGTGAACGCATTAGATTATTTGAGTAAAATCTTAGAAATACTGTATGATAACACCACTTATGTGCCAGTGTCTGCCAATGAAATAAACATTTCCTATAGGAAAATTTATTTGGTTATTGAATAATTGATACTGAAAAATAAATTAGATCTAAAGATAGGGGGAATCTTGCAGAACAAAAAACCAAAGATTGCATCCTTTTTGGCATTCCTAAGATTCACAAGAGCACTATAGATCTCCCCTATAGACCTACTGTTTCTGATGAAGAATCAAAAACATACTCTATAGCTACCTTTCTCGATTATTCTTTAAAACATATAACAAAAGACTATGAACATCTACTGAAAGACACCTGGGATTTCTTGAATAGTTTAACATTAACAACATATAAAGGGGAAACATGCTTTTTGACCATTGATGTGGTCGACCTTTTTTCATGTATTCCAGTAAAGTAATGTCTGGACATGTTCCTGGACCTATTAAGTGAGAAAAATTCCACTTGTAGGGTAGACGTAGATGTACTAGTGGAACTGATGAGGATAGTATTGGAGAACAACTTCATTTATTTTGAAGGGGAGACCTTTAAACAGATCAAAGGTGTAGCTATGGGGGCAGCTTGTGCCTCACCATATGCCAGTTTGGTTCTACTCAAGTGGGAAACTAGTTACATTTTTGGTTCTATAGGTTCATAGGTTCATAGGTTCATACTAGGCTATCTGCCCTAGGGCATTTATAAGCCTAGCCAGAATGTGTTTGGCTTTCGCCACCCATTTTAAATTTATTTTGCTATGCCCTTTTTCGAGGTTAGTATACTGTGCCTCTGTCTAACAGTGACACAGAAGTGATACCCGGGGTAAACCTATGATCTCCCATCCACTCATCAAGATTCCTCTTGAAGAGAGTCAATGAGGGACTCTGCCTAACCTGGACTGGGATTTTATTCCAGAGTGAAGGGAGCCTCTGGGTTATGAATCTGTCCCTCCAGCATGTCCTATTTATTTCAGTGCTGAGGTTCAAGTCTCTCAAGCGTAGCTCGATGGGATTTGGATTTTCTGAGGTGCAGCTTGTCCATTAATTCCGGGTTGGACATGGCTTTATATGTCAGGCACAGATTGCCTCTGAACAGGCGGTATGCCACTGAGTAGAGCTGGAGTTTCTTTAACCGGGCAGCATATGGCATCTGTTTGAGCCCTTTGATCCTCTTGGTGAGGTACTTTTGGGGTCTTTCCAGTTGCTGCAGGTGTCTGGTAAGGTACATCCCAAAAGGGGCATTGTACTCAATTATGGGCCTGATGAGGGATGAGTAAAAAGGCATGATGACCTCCCCTGATCTAGATGTGAATCCCTTCATGATTAGGTGGGCTATATAAAATGTTTTTCTAACCACTTTGGCTACGTGGTTGTCAAATGAGAGATTGCTATCAACTTGGGTCCCCAGGTCCCTAATTACTTCTTCTGTACTTAATGGATTACCACCTATGTGGTAATTTGTGGGCACTTTGTTTTTGCCAAAGGGGATGACTATACACATTTTGGCATTTAGCTTGAGGCCATGGCTCTGGCACCAGTTGTCTGTTTCTATGAGGCCCTTTTGGAGGATGCTTGTGTTGGCTGGAGAGTCGATTATGGCACCCAGTTTGCAGTCATCTGCGAACTTGGTCAGCCACAGTCCTTCCGTGTTGGCCTGTACCTCCGAGAAATATATACCGAACAAGAGAGGTCCCAGGACTGAGCCTTGTGGGACACCACTTGTAACTGGTTTGGAGTCTGACATGGCTCCAGCAATTCTAACCATGTGGGTTCTGTCCTTGAGCCAGTTTGCAATCTATCTAGTGACATAGGGGTTTATATTTAAGCTGGTGAGCTTATCTATAATGCCCGAGTGGGGTATTGTATCGAAGGCTTTGCGAGGTCCAGGTAGGCTGTGTGGACCACCTTCTCCTCGTCAATGGCCTTGGTGACTGTTTCAAAGAAATCAACCAGGTTTAAGAGGCAGGATCTGCCCTTAACAAAGCCGAACTGGGTAGGATCCAGTGTCTGTAGGTCCCCAATATATTTATTTATGAGGTCCATGATGATCCTTTCCATAGCTTTGCAGACCAAGCTAGTCAGGCTTATGGGGCGATAGTTTCCAGGATCCGTTGAGGCACCACCTTTATGGAGAGGGACCACTGTTGCTGTACGCCACTCTTTGGGCACATATCCTGTAGTAAGGCTGAGATTGAACAGTAGTTTTATGTTTGGGTTTAGCTCTTCTTGGAGTTCATGTAGGACGCAGCCCGGGACACCGTCTGGTCCCATTGATGCTGTGTTTTTTGCTTTGGAGAGGGCGGCTATTACCTGAGCATCTGAGATGTCAGGGGGGAAGCACTCTGCTGGGATAGATATTTGCCCTTTTGGTGGGGAGTTTGCGCTGAACCTGTCAGCTAGGATGTTGGCAATGTCTGTGGGTTCAGTGTATTTTTTGTCATTTTGTACTAATTCTGAGCATATCTGGGAATTACCACCCAGGTTCCTAACATAACTAAAGAAAGCCTTGTGATTATCCTTAGTGTCCTGTGCAATTTTTCTCTCGAAGCTGGCCTTAGACAATTTTATGAGTGCCCGTAGTGTTTGCTAATACTGATCAGTGATGCCTTCCCTTTTTGGGATTTTGCTCTATCATTTAGTAGCTTCCTCCTTCTGTTGTATAGTTTGTTTATGGCTGGGGTCCACCAGACAGGACGTCTGCCTTTGGAGGATTGGGTCTTGGTTTTATTTGGGATCGCATGATCCATGCATTCCTGAAGGTGTTCATAGAATGCGTTTATAAAGGATTCTGCGGTCTGGGCCGTATTTTCCACAGGCCCGGGGGCTTTGAAGGATTCCACCTCAGTTTTGAGGAGTGTGAAATTTGCTTTAGAGAAGTCTTTCACTGTGGTTTTCTGAGCAGGGGGTGGGGTCGGGATGTGAATATCCAGTGAGATTAGTTTATGGTCTGATCTTACCAGTGAGGGATACACTTCTGGTCTGGAGCATAGAGTCCCCATGTTGGTGATAATCAGGTCCAGTATGTTTTCTCCTCTTGTGGGAGTGGTAACAAGTTGTTCCATAGCATTTGAGTTTATAAATTCTAGGAACCTTTGGGCTAGGGTGTTGGAGCTAGAGTAATGCTCCCAGTCTATGTTTGGGTAGTTGAAGTCGCCCAATATAATGGTGTTTGGAGAGACCTTCATATTTTCCAGTGTTCTCAGAAAGGCCGAGTGGGGTTCCTGGGTTTGGGAGGGTGGTCTGTAGCAGGCTATAAACTGGAAGGCAGTTTTACCCACTGTTAGTTGCACATGGATAGTCTCTGATGCTTCGTGTTTTGCCACCAACCCGGAGGTGTGGGTATCTTTGATGAATATCGATACTCCCCCTCCTTTTGTGGTTCGGTTCAAGTTTTGGGGCCGAAAAGCATGGTATGAGGTATAACCTGGTAGTGCTGGGGTGCTCTCGGGAGCCCTGAACCAGGTTTCTGTTACTGCACAGATATCGATGTTCTCCATGCTAAGGAGGGTTTCGAGTGCATGCATCTTGAGGTTTAGACTTCTGGTGTTGAGTAGCATTACTCTTAGTTTCTTATCCCTTGTGATACCTATGGAGGTGGGTTTGTCTTTTGAGCCTTGCCTAAAAAAGGCACCATGGGGGTAGCAAAAGCCTTTGCCAATATCCAAAAGCCCAGGGGTGACAGGTGCAAGCCGTCCCTAGCGAAGCATCGTGGCTTGTCGAGCATATCATCCCAAGCTGACAGGCATTGGATCCCATTTGAATGACACCAGTACTTAAGCCAATTGTTGAAATTGATCATCTTGTCTTCATATTGTGGCATCATTCTTGGTGAGGGTAAGATGCTACTCAAGGTCAGGGTCATACCGGCCTGGGCTACATGCTCAGAGAGCTCCTTTATGTCTCTTTTCATGTAGTCCAGGGAGGTACGTCTCAGGTCATTCACACCAGCATGGACAATGACTGAGTCATATTTGTACTTGCCTTGGAGTGACCTGAGTGCTTGTGTTATGTGTCGGATCCTAGCACCCGACAGGCTGCTCACCGTGACCCTCTCCTTGTTCAGCCTGGTGAGCGGGACGTCAGTGTGCCTGACGATAGAGTCACCTATTACAAGTGTATCAGGTGTGTTGTTTAGTCTTAAGGGCTGTGACTGTTCGGCACACTGGCTTTGTGAGATATGTGTTGCACGTGTTTTGTTTTGGGGTAGCGGTTGCTTGGGTGTCTGCTTTGGAGGTCTCTGCTGCTTAGGCAGATCTTTATTTAGAGCCTCCGAGTATGTTTTTGTGTGATTATGTGTTTGGTTTGTTGTCGTGGTAGGTCTATGTAAGACTGGAATTGTAGTGAGTGTGGTTTCCTTCTCCTCCTGACTGGTTATGCCAGTACTGAGTTGAGAGAGCTTAGCCTCCAGTTTGGCTATATGGTTGCATCTCTCACATGTGTTGGAATTTGTTGGGAGGAGGAGAGGGTTGTCTGTGTACATGAGGCAGTTGTAACATTGCCTCAAGATTCCCAGATTCACCAGCTGGACCGGAGAGGAGATTGACAACTGACCTTTGGACATGCTAGAATAATATTGGGAATTCCTTAATAATTGAAAACAAGGGCCAGTGGGGAGTGAGGGTGTAGTGCTTTTAATTTTTAGTGCTGACTTATATAATTGCTTTAGTGAGCAAGTGCCAGGTAACTTAAGTGCAATGTGTTACAGGTAACTTAAATGCAAAAACGACAAACAGTAACTTTCTTTCAAGTGAAACAAGGAAATAAGTACAGTAAGCAATGCAGATATCACTAGTGATCCACAGAAGCGCTGAGAAGCCGCGTATTAGGTGGAATTAGTGTTCCAGGGAAATAACAAGCAAACAAACAACAAGCATATAAACAAAGCTAGATTCAGCAGGCCTGGATCTAGTCTATGCTACAGCAAACAAGGTGTACCAATTTCAGTAAGATACAGTTCAATTATTCAGGCACTATAAACCTCTAACCAGAAATTCCCAGCATAGAAGGGCAGAGTCCAACCTCTTCTCCCACAAGAGTGCAGACCACGAACCTTCTTAATGTAAAATAACTGGACTGAAGCCCAAGTGCTTAAACCAGAACTAATACACTTTAAGAATAACAGACACTGGGCTCTCAGTCAGCAGTTCCCAACTTAGAAGGATGAAAGCTACCTGTCCTGCCACCACAGTGCATGCCACAAACCTTCCTAATGTAAAACAACTGGTCTTGTACTGGAAACACATTAAATTATACAGGCGTTTTTTGGATGACATTTTTATCATCTGGGAAGGGCCAGAGGAATTAGTAGCTCCCTTCATAACATATTTAAATTCTACTACAGATTTTTTGAGGTTTACATACAAAGTAGATCCCAACAAAATGGACTACTTGGATGTTAGGATAGAAAAATATGAAGGAAATTTAAAATCTAAGATACATTGAAAAGATACTTTTAGTAATTCATATCTCCCATACACGAGTGTACACCCCTGGAAGCAAAAAAGAAGTATAGTAAAAGGTCAGATGGTCAGGGCGGCCAGAATGACCTCAGATAAGAATGACTTCCTTTCTGAAATTAAATTAATTTCAGAGTTTTTTAGGGGTGGAGGTTATCCAGATAACTTAAGTAGAAACAGCATTGGAAATTATTAGTGGGTGGGGTGTAAAATATGTTCCCCTATTAGGTAACACCCAATACAATCCAAAAACTAATAATGATGTAGAAAACAACTACGGAAGAGCACTGGTAATTCAGTACAACAGCTTCTCAAAGGAGGTTAAAAAGATAGTAGAGTCTAACTGGAAGTTGCTTAGACATAAACAAGATATTGTGGATAGGGTGGGTAATACACCCAGCTATGTATACAAGACAGGGATGAATTTGAAGAAAATGTTTGAGAGGAATAAAAAGGTAGTGGAAAAACAAATAGGAATTGGGACAAAAATGTGGTAGGTGTCCATATTGTAGGTACATCATTGACAAGGAGCAAATAGTACTGGAAAACAATATGAATAGTAAGATTACATTCAGGAAAGGTAATTGTCAGACAAGGGGCAGTCTACTTAGCTATCTGCAGGGACTACCCTAGTTTCTATGTGTGAAAATCTGAAATTGGGAAAATTGGTTGTGTTGCAGGGAAACATATTGGCAAATTAAATTGAACACAACCAACCACCCAGGACTTAAAGATCACATATCAATTAAACCATATTTAATTAAAAAAGCAAAAAAATTATAGTTATTAGTATTGAGTACACTGTAACATTGGGATTTGAAAGTGTATGTAAATTCTTTTAGGTGAAATTTATACATTTGAAACAGATAATGAATTTAAAAATAATGTTTCACACTTTTTATTTAAGGTTTTTTTATAATAATGGATGAAATTTTATGTATATTTTTATATGCTTTACTAATTTTACAACTTCATGGAGTTTAATTTGAAGTAAATTCATGAGAAGAGAGAGGAATGTCTCTTTAAGAAAATTTTGGCGCCTTTTTTAAGGAGAGAGTATATATGATGATGATGCGTCAATTGTTATTTTTCTTACACTTGAAAATGCCCAGCATTATAGCAGGATTATATTATCTTGACTTTGGAATTAAATAACTTATAGCCTTTTCTGGCGTGTCCAGACCATTTTTTGTTTGACGTTACTAGTATTATATGGTCTGTGTGCTTTCACGTTTTTTTTATAAATAATATGTATGTTTACCTTCTATTATGTAAATATGATAGTCATCTGCATATATAATGTACATCTCCTTCTATCTAAAAACGTTTAGTCATTACAATGTATCTATTATGGGTCTATGTTCAGCTACCGAATTAAAAAAAAAAAAAAACGAAATGCAAATCAATGAAAAGTAAACAATGAATGGGAGAATCATCGAAGTACATAGTCATTGAAAAAATGACATTAAATGGCCACAGTTGGCCAACACTGCACATACAACCAACCAAGGTGGGAGGTATGCCCCCCCCCCACCACTAACTATATAAACCAACTCAGAGATTACACTACAGTGGGGAAAAGGGAAGATTTAAATGGCTTCCCTTCATTTACCTTAGGTATCTCGTTACTTCCTGGTTGTTGGATAACTATGGCCATTTGATGTAGTTTTTTCGATAAATGTGTACTTCAGTGATTGCGTTTTTTTTTTTAATTTGGTAGATGAACACAGGCCCATCTATTATTTGTATTTCTATTTCACTGTTATTGCGCTTTTAATATTGTACTTCATTGCTTTCACTGCTTATGACTTTCGACTTTTCCCGGTTAGGTATCGCCACAGCAGAACTCCGGTCCGCTCATGATTGGCAGTGGAATTTTATGGTGCTGAGTTGCCAGCCCAATGCCCAACCTTCAAAGAAGGCACGCCCATTCACGCTCGCATGTACCTGCATGCCTTTAACGTCACTCGACCACAGGGCGGACATGCAGACTCCACACAGAAGACACTCCAGCCAAGAATTGAACAGGAGAACCTCTTGTTATGAGGCGACAACACTAACCGCTGCACCACCGCCGCATTGTTTCACTGCTTATAATGTTTGTATATTCCAGTCTTTAACTGAAGCTTTTTTGTCCCTGGGCCTCAGTTTTTCTGACCCAGTCGGACTAGCCCAGTAAAGAAATGTCAAATAAATAAACACATGAAAAACAAAGGCTGACAGAATCAGTTAGAGTCCTCACTCGTAGGGTTGTTGAATATTATCCATTTCTTGAAGAACCTAGCCACATGACTTATTTGGGACTAAAATTAGCAATAATTTTAATTGTTTCGGCAGGATTAACACATTAGGGTAGTCTGATAAAGTGCAAAGAGTTTTTAGATTTTATGAATAGATAGGCTCAACTGGATGACTGCTCAACTCGAACAGGTGACACTAAATTTATTGTCAACACAAAATCTGACAACAAAATAGCTTTGCAAGATACATCATGTATCTTGCAAATCTATTTTGTTGTCAGATTTTGTGTTGACAATAAATTTAGTATCACCTGTTCGAGTCGAGCAGTCATTCAGTTGAGCCTATCTACCAGACCGGTGGTGTTTTTTGGATTTTTATCTTGTCGCCTTGCTTGAGATTTTATGAATAGGATACAAGCAGTGAGAGGATTTGTTTTGTTTGCTACTTTATACTGTGCAGGAATTGCTCATTTCTCTTCACGTGGATTTTTTTCCTAAACTGAGGCAACAGGCTACACTAGACAAGAACCAAGAACTAGCTGGAATATTTTGTCTCTCCCTACATCTACAGGTGGCCCAGTCTTACCTAACTTTGAACTTTGTATCTGGTGGTGGTGCTGCAGTAGCGTTCTCACCTCACAGTAAGACGTTGTCCTGTTCGATTCTCAACTAAAGCGTCTTCTGCGTGGAGACATGCGTGAATGGGCATACCTTCGTTGAAGGTTGTGCGTCAGGCCTAGCAAGTCAGTACGTAAAAATCTACTGCCAATCATTAGCGGACTGGAGTTCCGCTGTGGTGACCCCTAACCAGGAAAAGCCGAAAGATACATCTGTTGAATTTAGAATGTGCCATGGCATATCGGTTAAGGACTGTGATGCTATACGGAAGCCAATCCTCCTATAACAATTTAGGGACTTGAAAGGATTATATAACAAACCTAAGAAAGGAAACAAATCAGCTTAGAACATATTCATTCTTGTAGCTCACTGCTAAAGACAATTAAAATGTCAATTAAAGAAACTGCAACACTTAAAAGGACAGATGAGATGTATAAATGGGTGAATCCATTTAGCTAGATTTTTTATTTATTTTATTTATTTGTGTTTGACTACAGGAATGGTTCAACTGGGCCATGCAAGACCCTTTTTAGTGGAGGCCTGTGGAGAAAAGTTCTACAAAAATCACACATTTTAATAATAAAATGAAAAAATAAATAAAAGCAAGCAACCAACAGGCCGATATAAATGTTTAATAAAAAGTTGATAAAATGAGCACTTTTGAGTCCAAGCCCTTCATCAGATAAAATACAAATCATTTAAACCAACATTCATACTACATTTAAAAACATCATGGACAATCCCACCTCAGTATTTTACCCACTGCCTCTTAAGGGCTGGTTTCAAAGGTATGACACAATTAAGGCCAGGTGCTTTATCAGCACCTAACTCTGTAATCCATTTTGTTTCATTGTATTCTGTGATATTCACTATGTCTCCACACCTAATATCAATCTTAACAACTTGCAGTACCATAAACGTGAAAGTATGATCCTGATGTTGAGCTATATGTTGGTATAAAGCATCGTGAATGTTTTTTAGCTTAATGGCTGAGAGGTGTTTTAATATTCTATCCTTTAACTTACAGTTGGTTTTGCTCACATAGAAGGACATGCACAATCTGCATTGAGCCAAATAAATAAGGCTACATGTAAAACAATCTGCATACTGATGTAATGAATAACTTTTATTTGTCAACAGATGTACAAATAAGTTGTCATTGTTAATATATGGACAAGCTTTGTAGCTTCTGCAGGCATATGTACCTGACCGCTGTGATGTAGTCCCACTTACCTTATATGAACCATGTTCATGGCAAAGTAAATTTTTTAAATTTTTATTGGATCTGAAGCCAAAACTAGATGTATCACCTACTATTCCACTTATTTTCTCATCACTTAATAATACTTTCCAATTTTGTTTTATGATCTCACATAAGCCACCAATATTATTGCTGTATTTAAAATCAAATGCTGCCTATTATCATCCTGTCTATCATTCATTCTGTTATCATCATTATTTCTATTTGAAAACCTTGGCCTTGCTTTTCCTTGTCTATTTAATCTACTATCATTGGTGGCTTGTTCTATAACAGTATTTGTATACCCTCTCTTTTTTTAGATTGGATTTCAAATTAATGACCTCCTGCTCAAATTCATGCATAAACAGGATGTCCTCTCTATTTGTCCTTTTATTATATTCCTAAATATATGCCTGGGATGCCATGGATATATCTGCTGTGGCTTAGTGGTACTTCATGCAGTCTAGTGTGTCCAAGGTCTGGGGTTCGAGACTAACAGAGGTGTTTTCTATGAACCTATAATTTCGATAGGTGGATGGGGGATCGTAGGTTTGTCCCAGGGATTACTCCCGTGTCACTATTAGACAGAGGCACAGTAAACTAAACCTTAAAAAGGGCACAGTATACTCAAATCAAGGGGTGGCATAAGCCATACCGAATCGGGCTAGGCTTATAATTGCCCCAGGGCAGATAGCCTAGTATGAACCTATGAACCTATACTATCAAAAGCCAATAAATTATTCTTCCAACAGCTTTTTCTGTATAGGGATGTTTGTATGTTACCAGCTAAATCCTTGGAGAGACTTACATGTAAAAATCAATTTCTGTAAATGAACTCTTCACAGTAAATCTCAAAAAATCTGTAGTGGTCTCCAAATATTTAATAAACATAAATAAATCCTCTTTAGTGCCTCTCCAGCTCTGCTAGGGGGATGTGATGCTTTTCTATTTCTTGAGTAAGTTGAGTGTAAGATACTGAATGTGTAAAGAGAACAGAGGGTGAAAATCAATGAGAGTGAACAAAATTGCAAATAGGAAGAGACAAGAGAGCAAGGAGGCATTCTTAAAGGGAGGATTGTTGGAACAGTTTGTAGACAGGGATTTAGTGCAATTAGAAAGTTAATAGTTTATAGCTGAAAGAGAGAGAAAGTAAAATTGGAGAATTCTAGAATAATAAATGACAGAAGATTAGAGGGAAAGAGTTGAGTTAAGGGAAAAAAATCTGAATGTAATATCCAGTGATGTTAATATCGAATCTAGATGATTGTCACTGTTGATGGACACCCCAACACATGTACAAAAATGGGAAAAGGGATTGTGGATGTATGGATATGAATAGTTATAGAAGGAAAGAAAGAGAGTTAATTTTGAGTTTAGCCAGGTGAGCTGGAACAAGTGCAGTGCCAGGAATTAAACAGATAGTCCTCTAGTTTGATTATGAAGTAGATGGGGGTGGGGATATTAGCCTAAAGGGAGGGAGCTGCACAATTTAAATACATAGGTGGGATATAGGAAGTTATTGTATGTTTTTTTGTCTGAATTAAATTTGTGTCTAATGAGAGAAGATGAATTGTAGGAGTGTACCATTGTGGGAGTAGAGTAAGGAAGAGGCATTTGTCAGGAAAGAAATGTACTCTATGTGCCATTTTAGATGTGTATAACTGATGTGCAAATTCAAGCCAGGTTATTTTTTGAGTGTTAGACAGTGATGAGCTTTGTTATGTAACTTGATAGCGAAATTGGCAATTTTGTTGTAGCACTATTCTAGTTGTTGGATTGATGTTAAGGTAATGTTTACAAGGATAAGTGAGGTATAGAGTAAGCGTGACAGGAGAGAGGATGTAGTAATTGTTCTGCAAAATTGTGCAGTAAGAAACAGAAGCTTGACAGAGGAAGCCTAATTTATACTTAGTATTTCTCACTGAGTATTGAATATATTTGTCAAGTTAAGTTGATCATCAAGGATGACCCCCTCGTAGTTTGGTAGATGAGATTATTTCTAGTTGTACATTTTGAGAGGAGAGGATAATAAAGCTGGAATTTTTGTCTCTTTAGAATCTTGGAGTATAGAGCTCTATTTAGTTTTTATTGGTATTTAGGAGTGGTTGAGAGTGGGTTACATATCTTCTACAGCGGTAAGTGATTCTTGAATGATGGCTTGCAGTGATGTCAGGGAGGCTGATAAGCAGATTAGAGCAGCAACATCTGCATATCGAACTTATGTTGTACGAGCTGAGGCAGAAGCAACATTATGACTGAAAAGGTTAAATAGTAAAGGTCCAAGAAGGGAACCTTGCGGTACGCCAGTACGTACTAGTAAGTACCTAGAAAGGACAGAGTGTAATTTAACTGCTTGTGATCGGCTGCTGAGGTAGCTGGTGAACCAACTAAGTGAAGGAGTGGAAAAACAGTGAATGAAGAGTAGGTAGTAATTTTGAATAGAAGACAAGATCACAAGCTTTGGAAAGATTAAGGAAGATTGGTCATTTCTCCCCTTTTATGTCTCTGTTTGTATCTTTGACTATTTCTTCTGGTCCTTGACTACCATGTTGCATGTCTGCACCCACAGCTACTTCCCCAGCTGCTTTCCTTTCTTCCAGCACTGTTTTGCATGACAAGTCAGTCATTGGTGCCTACATTTATTAGGGGGTGTCATCATCTCATACTTTCTTTGAAAAATGTTTTCACTTCCAGGCATTAATCATATGGTCTCAGCCCTGGTGCCATTCCCCCTGTCATCTGATCAGTTAATGTTTCTTCCTGTCTCTATTATGTTCTTTGTGACTGGATCTTTAAACACCAGGACTCCACCCCCTGTCTCTCTGTATTCCCTCCCCCCAGGTGACAACTTACTACCCTGGGATAGCTCAGTCTTTATTGTTTATCACCTAAGACAACAAGTAAAAAGTAAATTAAAATCATCTCATCTGGTTCACATAGGCTAAATGAAGTAGTGGTCATGCTAGTAAGTATTTCAATGTCTTAATGCATGGTAAAGGCTGAGGAGCCCCTTAGAGGTCATAACAAGCCAATCTCCATGATGTCACAGTTCAATGAAAATTATCCTTAGACCATGCATCTACACTATCTTTGCCATATATACAAAAACAGTCCATTCCATCTCTTATTTGCTCTGTTTTTAAATACTGACTCCACTTTTGAAGCCTTCCAGGCTTCCCCATTGTTTCTTAACATCATATCCAATTTAGCCACATTAATTTTGACATATGCACATTTATAAATCCAAATGAGGTCATATCTGTATAAATGGTAACATACTGAGAGCAGTTTTAAATTATTTAGTCACCCCCTCATAACCTAGAATTTTAATGTACAAATCTTTTTTTTTGGAAAATGTATTTGTATGCTCTCAAGACTAATATCTTTTGTAGAAGAGTTGCAGAAACCTGCCCCATATTCTAGTATTGTTCTCACTAGACTCTTAAATAGCAGCAGAAGCTATACAAATTACCTCTTGAGGATGCTGACTTCAGGGTCTTATAACTCCCAATACTCTTGCACCACCTACTTGATTATTAACACATCCTTTAAACTCCAATTTTTCAAGTATTAACACTCCAAGTTCTATATAAGCTGTACATATGAAAACTATTGCATGAATGAATTGTTCTTCCTTATATGTAAACCCATGCATTTTCTTGAGTTAAAGATCAAGTGAAACCATTTTTGCACAAACCTGCAGTCTTTTTCTTTCAACTGGGATGCCAGGGTGGCTTCCTATTCTGTAAATCCAATTTGCTGAATGTTTTTTTTTTATTTCATTCTACTGTTATTTCCTGCTCACAGACTTTGGTTCTCCACAAATTTAATAGGGCAGTACTTCCTGTCTTTATATCGCAATGCTTGTCACTTTCATGACGCAAAGTTGGATCTTTCCTGCACCTCCTGTAATAGTAGGCTGGGTCTCTACTTTTTTATTTATGAATAAGTAAGTATAATTTTAATGCTACAAAAGGAGTGTTTATTAATGGAACAGGTTGTTTACTAGCATGCATTTTCCGGGTAAAATGACCTATAAATCATGAAACTCTAAAATCTAGCATTAGTGTCCAACTGTAATCCTCAGTGATTTACTAGAAAATCAAGAGTCTTAGAAGAGATGGACAGGGTAAAAATAAGAAGCAAAATCAGAAGCACATAATGTGCTTGTGTGACACTGAAACAGGAGCTGTCTTAGAGCTTCATAGGTGTTTACTAGGCTAACGACCACCAGGGCTTTTTAAGCATAGCCATGCATCCCGAATTTCTGATGAGTTCTGATACCCTTGATGAGTGTAAGCATGGGCCTGGGAGATGAATCATTTACAGGTTACCTGTTTGCATCAGAGAAATAGGTACCAAACCAGGAATGAATTTCCAGTTTCCCATCCAATTGTCTAAGTTGCACTTGAATTGGATTAGGGAGGAACTCTGCTTCACATAGATGGGGAGCCTGTTCCATAGACGGGGTAGTCTCTGGGTCCTTGTGGTTGTTAGCCTACTAAACACCTATGAACCTATGAACTTGGGCTAAATGGAAGGGAAAGATAAAAATAATTATCAATAAATTGAAGAGCAGATTTACTTATTTAGTAACATACACAGCTGGGTGTTCTCAGCCATGCAGATGTTTAGTAAATGTTGAAAATGTTACAAACTCTACCCATAAATGCCAAAGATGACAGTCTAATAGTAAAAGCTCCTGGCAACACGTGCTACAGTTATGTAGGCTATTACAACCTTATAAGGCATCCTTGAATAAGTTCATTGAGGACATCTGCTACTGAACAACTAACCATAACCCTCCAGTTTTCTTCACTACTGTGACAAAGAAATGGTGTTATTTAAGTAGTGAGATTTACTACGTACTAACCCAGACTATGCTTCTACCAAAATAAAAAAATCACCATCATACAGAGTGAAAATCTTCTGTTGCCCATCACATTAGTGCATCTCCTACTGAAGAAGTATTATCCAAACTGCACAACGACTTAGACATGGCTGACAGAAATTCTTTTTTCATTAGAAAGGCCACATGAATACATACAATTGTGCATGTGCATGTGCATGCGCACACACAAATACACACACACAAATACACACACACACACACACACACACACACACACACACACACACACACACACACACACACACACACACACACACACATCAGTGACAGGTCCAGGAATAATGGGGGGGGGGGCGCAGTCTGGAAAGTTGACTAGTAGGGGATGGGCTGGAAACCAGAACACTGGGGGTAGAGTGTGTGGAAAGATTACCTTAAAATGCTGTGACAGCATGAGTGACTATACAGTAATAATACATTCTATTACATTTCACTGTGGCATGGCTGTGCAATTCGTGTCCAGCACACAGTAAAGTTACAGACATAACCAGTTGTTTCAAAGCATTGCTGGCAAAGATGTTTGGCTATACATGCCATACAAGAGCCTGATAAACATGCACACCTTAGATATGCATTATGATAATCTAGCAGAGTCCTACTGAAGGTGCTATCACTCTAGCAAGTGTCGTAGTGCATATAAGTAAATAATACAAGCATCAGTGAAAGCAATGAAGTTTAGTCAGCTAAAAGCAACACAGCAAGTTAAGAAACAACATGCTATGAAAAAATACAAAAATATGGGTATGGATAGCATGATACAATCAACAAAAATGTTCTTAGTTCCTTTAGTTTTACATACAAGTTAGACATATCTTTATCAACCAGAGGAGCCATTATAGATGATAATACAGCTGAAGAAACTAACTTGGGAGGGGAAGAAAGCAAGAGTTAAGAGGGCCAACATGTCCTATTGATATCACAGACCAGGTTGAGGTTGCGCGTACAGGTTGCTGGAGTTGAGCTTGACTTGCGGATATGCAGCAGTCCTATCAAGGCGGGGTCTGAGATTGCTTTGTATGCCAGACAGATCACCTCTGAGAAGTCTGTATGAAACTGAGTAGAGGGATAGAGCTTTTAACCTATCTGTGTAGGGTAGATGCTTGAGGCCCGGGACTCTCCTGGTGAGGAAACTCTGTGGTCTCTCCAGCTGCTGCATGTGCTTTGCAAGGTACATGTCGAAGGGGGTGTTGTACGCAATAATTGGTCTTATAAGGGAAGACTACAGGGATGTTATGACCTCTTTGTCTCTGGATGAGATACCCTTACTTATGAGGTGCGCCAGTAGAAAGCTTTCCATACAATGGAAGCAACATGGTGGTCAAAAGTCAGGTTGCTATCAACCTTGGTGCCCAAATCCCTCACCACTGATTGTGTACTTAGGACATTGTTATTAATCTGATAATATGTAGGGACATCACTCACCCCAAAGGGGTTGATGATGCATTTTTTGGCATTCAGCTTGAGGCCATGTTTCTGGCATCAGTCGTTTGTTTGGGTGAGACCCTCTTGGAGGACATCCATATCACTAGGGGAATTGATGATTGCACACAGCTTGCAGTCATCTGCAAACTTGGTCAGCCATAGCCCACTGGTGTTGGCCTGCACCTCAGAGAAGTATATCCCAAATAACAGAGGCCCCAAGTCTGATCCCTGGGGTACGCCACTCATTATGGGTCTACTGCTTGAGATGGCTTCCCCTATTTTGATTAGGTGGGTTCTATCCATGACGTTGCTACCCGTCTGGTAACATATAGATTGATGCCTAGTTGTGAATAGTGTTGAAGGCTTTGGCCAAGTCAAGTTAGGTGGTGTGCACTGTCTTCCCCTCGTCCATGGCCTTGGTGACTGTCTCTAAGAAGTCAACCAGATTTAACAGACATGACCTCCCCTTGACAAAACCAAATTGTGTGGGGTCGAGTGTTTGGAGGTTGCCAATGTCCCTGTTAATGAGGTCCATGATAATCCATTCCATGGCTTTGCAGATCAGGCTAGTTAGGTTCATGGTCTTTAATTTCCTGGATAGGTGGATGCTCCACCTTTGTGTAAAGGGTCAAAGCTGGTACTCAGTCTTTGGTTGAATATGGTGCCTAATGGTGCTGCAAGTTCATGGCTGAGTTCATGTAGGATGCAGCCTGGGATGCTATCGGGTCCCATGGAGGCTGTATTTTTTGCCTTTGAGAGGTCAGTGATGACATGTTCCCTAGAGATAAGGGCTAGGGGGCAGGTACTGGGGATGTCCTGATTTACTGATGGGGGGGGGGGGGGGGGCAGAGAGGAGAAATTTTCACTGAATCTGTCAGCCGGTAGGTTGGCTATATCTACAGCATTTCTGTATGTGGTGTCCCTGACCACCAGTTCTGAACAGATCTGGGTGCTTCCTTTGAGACTGCAGACATATGTGAAGAAGGTCTTATGATTGCTCTAGTAGATGTGGCCAGTTTAGAGGATTTCACTAGTGCTCTTATTTGCTTGTTCAGGCTAAGGAGAGATTGCTTCCAATTGGTCACCTGCTCCTTCTTGGTCCTGGACAGCATTTTTTTCCTTTTGTTATATAGTTTATTTATTGCAGATGTCCACCAGACAGGTTTACTCTTCCTTGTGGAGGATGATTTAGTCCTGTCAGGTATTCCTGATTCCCTGCATCTGTATAAATGCTCATATAGTACTTTTGTGTAGATTTGGACATTGGTGCCAGTTTCTACAGTGAGGGAGAGGGCTGTGAAGCTGTTTATACCATCCCAGTGGAGGTTGTAATCAGCTTTGGAGAAGTTTTTTTGTTTGACCCTAGCTAGAGGGGGGTCAGGGGAGATGGTGACTACGAAAGTGACCGCTTTATGGTTGGATCTTACCAGTGAGAATGATACTGTAGGGGTGCTGCAGTGGTTACTCATGTTAGTTAATACCAAGTCCAAGATATTATCACCTCTTGTGGGGGTATTGACTAGCTATGCCAAGGCATTTGCATTGATAAAATCAAGGAATCTCTGGGCATTTGTGATCTGGCTTGAGTAGTTTTTCCAGTCTATGGTTGGGTAATTAAAGTCACCCATGATCATGGTAAAGGGTTGAATCTTGATAGATTTGAAGAGGTCCAGATAGGTGGAATGGGCATCTTGAGTCAAATTTGAGGGCCTCTCATTTTCTGTTTGTACTGAGGGATCATTCTAGGTGATGGTAAAATGCTGCTTAAGGCTAGGGACATACCAGCCTGGGACACATATTCAGTGAGCTCAATCATGTCTCTCTTCATATAGTCCAGTCTCAAGTCTTTCATGCCAACATGGACTATGACAGAGTCATAACAGTACCTGCTGTTGAGACACTTGAGTGTGTGTGTGATATGGTGGATTCTGGCACCTGACAAACAACTAACCATGTGAGTTTCCTCACCAGGAGACTGAGTAGCCAGTTAGCCCATGTGAGAATCAAACCCTGCACCTTGTGTCTTTATCCAGGCTGGTGAGAGGCACATCTGTGTGTCTCACAATGGAGTCTCCTATGACTAATATGTTGGGTTTATGGTTAGGCCTTAGTGGTTATGAGACACTGGTGTGTGGGCTATGCATGGTATGTGGTGTGGATGGTTGTGGAGTTCTCATGGGTTTTTGCCTCTGAAGTCTCCTTTGTTTGGGTTTGTTTTTGTTGAGAATCTCCGCATATGTGGGTATGTGTTGTGTAGTTGTGGGTGGTGTTTGAGGTGTAGTGATTGTGTTGACAACCTTGTCAGTGCCAGATATACTGGCTTGTGAGGAAGACAGCATAGACTCTAGCTACTTTATGTAATTGCATCTCTCACAAATTGTGTTCCTAGGCAGTAATAGTACATGGTTGTCCATGTACATGAGGCAGTTGCTACACTGTCTCAGGATGCCCATATCAACCAGGCTGGCAGAAGAAACCGTAGGAAGTTGTATATCCATATTTGTCAGAATAAAAGTTTACTCTTGTAGTATTTAGGTTCATAGGTTAGCACTAGGCTAACTGTCCTTGTAGGCCATTTTATGTCTAGCCAGTTAGCCCATGTGAGAATCAAACCCTGCACCTTGTGTCTGTAAGGTAAACACCTTAAATATTATGCCAACCTCCCACCCTGATTTGGTGAGTTGGGTTCAAGCTGAAGTTTGGACTGCAGGTTAGTGACTGTCTTTCCTTTTAGGGACTGATAATAGGGTACAGGCAAATAGAAAGGGATAGAGGAGAGCTAAGTGATAGACCAGGTCTGGCAGAGCTTGTTACTTAGTATAGAACAGAAGCTTTAGTTAAAAAGGAATAATTATTAGGACATATGAAGTAGTGCATGGTAATTGTAAAAATCTATCAGAGGAGGCTGGAAATGATTGGGAAAGGAGAATAGAAAGGTAATTTGCAAAGGAATAATGGGAGGACATTTTATGGCTCCCAAATATGCAACTAAGTCCAGAGGATTTGCAGTTTCTGCATGGAAGTGTTTGCATTGGTATCAAACTCATATCTGTATGTTACACTGGAGCTAGCTGATGCTGGAAACCATAAATTGTGTCAGATGACCATGCACAAAAATGAGCTATGCAGTATTGGTATGCCAGCGCATGTAGCCATTGCTTTATCATGGGTCTGTGTGTTCCATCTGTGTCCATGCAAATGCTATGCCCGCTGTTTTTTTTTTTTTTTTTTTTTGAAGGGTGCAAAATTGTTGGTCATTGCCCTGTGGTATATTGGTTATTAATTGTAACAACTTTTTTCTTTTGGCTTGTGCACAACAGCAACCTCTTATGCCTCTCCTGTGTAACGTGTGACAGTGTAGGAACTTTCATATCAGCTTCTGTTCTCCATCATACCTCACAGCATTGTTTTCTGCCTTCGGTGCTCTCCACTTCTCACGGCAATAGTTTTTGACCCCCAGTAGTCTGTGGAATACATTACATTTACTGATAAATGGTTATTCCTCGTGGATTACCTTAACCATTTCTGTAGTTATCACTTCCACTTGTGTTATTCAGTTATGTTCAGAAATTGCTCTTGAATAGTGAGACACCTATGGTAATACTGGTCTAAAAGAGTATAAGAGAAGTTTATTAACTGGCTAGAGACAGGTCCTAATTACTTATTTTTTATAAACATTTTATTGAATCACAACTAAAAAAGTCACACAAGTACAGGTACATTGACATGAAAGAAAACAAACTATAGTAACACTTTTTCACACATTATACACATTTTCTTTTTGACAATTATTCCCTCTAACATTACATCATTTAATTCCTTCCTTCCTTCTCCTTAACATTATTCTGCATGTATTGCTCCCACAGATTCATTTTATTTATTTGCAAAGTGCTCCTTCCCATTTCTAAAAAAATGCACCTCCAATTCTTTAATCTCCTTTACAATATTATGTACTTTTAGAGTTGGTTTAGATTTTGATTTCCATTTTCTAGTAACTTTATTTTTGGCAGCCAATAGCATTAAAATTGGTATGGCCTTACTATGTCTAGGCAACTCACAGTCTATATCCCAGATAAAAAGAATCATTTTCATAGTTACTATAATTTGCTCCCTAAACACTTCCAGCAAAGTACACTGTAGGGAATTTTTAAATTTGCCAACGCGTTATATTCCCCAAAAACATGTTTGATAACTACTGTAGTGTGTGGTGTGTAGAGTTGCTCATTAATAATTCATAAACAATGTGTGAGCCTGCACAGTAGAACAACAGTGATCAGTCTAAAATTACCCAAAATAATACCACAGCCATAGGCGTAGCTTCAGTTAATTAGAACTGCTTATCACTTGACAAAAAGGGTGGTATTCATAGTCCAGAGCTTTATATTTTTGTAGTGGTGATCCAAGAAGAGCAGTGTTACTTGGTTATGTAAATCCTGGACTTTCAGGATGACTATGGAAATACAGAGGACTTTTTTATGAACATACCCCCCCCCCCATCGCAAAAGCATAACATGGTTAATGCGTAAGCGATAGGGGAATGGCTACTATGCTGTTAAGGGGCTTTTCACTCATGAGTATGAGGTTAGTTCATGCAGATGAATCTATAATGAGTTCATTTGCATACAACATATGTAAATAGCCCTGAACATATGCCAGAAAGGAGCAATTTTCAGGGAGAATACAGAGATGCAAGGAGAGATTAGTTGGTGTTTCTGCATACCTGGGCATTTTTACTGAAGGAGTTGCTTGAGTGAATGTTTCATTTTGGTGCTTGTGTATACTAGGAAATGTTACTGAAGAGGTCATTTGGAGAAATAATTAATTTGTGCGCCAGGAAAGTGCTTGTGCATGCATGGTCAGACTGCTAAAGTGATCACTGGGCAAAATAATTTATTGTGTAATTTCCAACAACATGCAGTAGATAGACTGGGCACTCTAAATTGGCCATAGGTGTGAGTGTACATATGAGTGTGTAGTGTGAAAGAACTACTGTGGCAGGGCTAGCCACCTGGTGGTGTAAACCTTGGCTCTAGATGATTGCCATTGTTGAAGTGACACCCCGACTCCATGTGCAAAAAATGGGAAAAGGGGTTTTGGATGGATGGTTGGATTTCGTCCTTGTGAATGCTTAATACAAACTAATGAAGGGGTTGCTGGGGGAAATAATTAATTTTTGTGACAGAGAAGTGCTTGAGCATACTTAGACAAACTACTGAAAGGATGGCTGGGTGCAAATTTGTGGATTGCAACTCCAATATCAAAAGAGAAGCATCACATTTAACAAGGGAAGTGCGTACTGCACAGATGTTGGGCTATGAATTGCAAAATCACCTGATTAGCATACTACCCTTTACAACATTTTTCATCTGCATCAGATTTTTTTAGGCCTTTCACATTAGCATAAATAATCTTTATGCATCTCACCTTTGTGTCCAGAATACCCCTATCATATTTGCACAAGTGACTACGAATACCAGCCATAATCAAATCAAGTGTGTAAAATGGTCAGTGTTATTCCTGAGAATGAGATGCTAACTATTTTAACATATCTCTAAATATACAAGTACAAAATCCTGTTATTTTTGGTTTTGATTTTGTTGATTAAAATGCATCCATAAATGAAAAGCTTATATATTTCTGTGCTTACCATCTGCACTTAGCAGGGGAAAAGAACTGTGTAAACAAATGTGTAACTTTTTTTCTCTGTTAGCTTTTACATAGGTTCATAGGTGTGTACTAGGCTAATGGCCCTGGGGCCTTTACAAGCCTAGCCATAGAATTACCCTGACATCGTGCCACCCAACCTTAGTTCCCAGTGCCTCTGTCGAGTAGAGCCACTGGAATTATCCCGGGGTGAATTTTCTATTAGAGCCACTGGAATTATCTCCGAGGTGAATTTTCTATTTCCCATCCACTCATCAAGATTTCTCTTGAAGTTGGTCAGCGAGGTGCTCTGCTTGACATGTATGGGAAGTCTATTCCAAAGCATGTGCAGTCTCTGGGATATTAACCTGTCCCTCCAGTACGTTCTGTTGATTGTTGTAGTGAGGTTGAGGTCTCTGGAGCGTGTGGTGTGGAAAGACTGGGATTTCTTTAGATGTAGCATTTCTAACAGAGCTGGGTCAAACATGGCTTTGTAAGTCAAGCAGAGATCGCCTCTAAGTAGGCGATATGAGACAGAAAATATCTGGAGTTTTTTGAGTCTGTCCATATAGGACAAGTGTTTAAGGCCTAGGATCCTCTTTGTGAGGTACTTTTGCGACCTCTCCAGTTGTTGCAGGTGTCTAGTGAGGTACATGCCAAATGGTGCATTGTACTTGATGATTGGCCTAATGAGGGAAGAGTAGAGGGAGACAATGACCTCTTTCTTCCTGGATGCAAAACCTTTAGTAATGAGATGTGCCACATAGAAGGACTTTCTGCTCACAGTGGCAATGTGGTGATCAAAAGAGAGGTTGCTGTCAACCTGTGTTCCCAGATCTCTTATAATGCCTTCTGTGTTGAGTGGACTACCATTGATGTGGTAATTCATGGGAACCGGGTGTTTCCCAAAGGGGATGATGACACATTTTTTGTCATTGAGCTTAAGGCCATGGTTCTGAGACCAGTCATTGGTCTCAGTGAGGCCATTCTGTAGGATATCAACATCACTTGGGGAGTTAATAATAGCTCCCAACTTAGAATTGTCTGTGAACTTTGTCAGCCAGAGTCCCTAACTGTTGGCCTGGAGTTTAGAGAAGTAGATACCAAACAGGAAAGAACCCAGAACCAAACCCTGTGGGACTCCAGTCGTGACTAGTTGGCAGAAAAACACCTTTCCCATGTGAAAGCTAAACGTCCTGTGTTGGTATTCAAACCATGCACCTACTACATGGCAAGCCGCGACTCTAACCACTAAGCTAACAGAGACCTTCATATTCATATTCCAAACTACACTGCAATTTTTCAGTATAAGATTCTACTCTGCAAAATCCAGTTGCATGACTTTTGGAGCAAGCCACGATGACAATACCAGTAAACAAAGTTTGACAAGTGAAACAGGAAATAGAGGAACCTACTGGAGGAAATGACAAAACTATGGAACCCAATTACAGAAAGGTTATCATTATTTTCTACAGCTTTAGGTTCATAGGTTCATAGGTTGGTACTGGGCTATCGGCCCTAGGGCCTATACAAGCCTAGCCATATCAATTCCCTGGCTATTTCTTCCCAGAATATTTACTTCCTTGGTCCCCTGTCTAGCAGGGCAACTGACGTGATCCCCTGGGTGAATTTCCTATCTCCCATCCAATCGTCAAAGTTCCTTTTGAAGAGGGCCAAAGAGGTGCTCAGCTTGACATGTATGGGCACTCTATTTCAGAGTATGGGGAGTCTCTGGGTCAGGAACCTATCCCTTCAGCATGTTTTGCTCATTGTGATGACCAGGTTTAGATCCCTGAAGCGTGTAGCTCTGAGGAATTTGGATTTCTTTAAATACTGCTTTACTTATACACTTTTTACGACTATACCAAAATTATGACTATACCAAAAACATCAGTAGCTATCAATTAATAACAATAGTGCTACTATTGATTATCTATATGTTGCAAAATTTACATATTATATGCTAAAAAATCCAGGAGCTCAGATGAATAGTCACACCAAGAAAAACAATAATTTTTCTTCTTCTCTCAATTAACAGGGACAGGTTAATCTCCCAAAGACTGCCCATATTCTGGAATAAGCTTCCCATTCATGTCAAGCATAGCACCTCTCTGGCCCTCTTCAAGAGAAATCTCAATGAGTGGATGGGTAACAGAAAGTTCACCCCAGGGATCACTCCAATTGCTCTACTGGATAGAGGCACTGTGAACTAATATTGGGTGGCACGGTGTCAAGGAAAATTTTTTTGGCTAGGCTTGTAAAGGCTCCAAGGCCATTAGCCTAGTACACACCTATGAACCTATGAACATATCTGTCTGCTATCTACATAAGCTGTCTACATATATTACTCTCTTTGCAGTTAGTACCTGTGCTATTAAATGCATCTTTGTTGTGCTATGTCATGATGTTACGCTGTTTTTTTTTATTTTAAGAATTGCTACATTCCATGCAAATAATTTATTGCTAACCAAATTTCTCAAACATATTGCTACTGCATTCTCAAAATACTGTACTTTTGCCTTGTATATATTCATATTGTATATCTCTCTCTGTTTTTGTACTAAGTATCTTACAACTTGGATTGTTAGGTTTTTTTCTTATTTTTAAATTACTTTCCTAGAGCTTTTCTCCTCAGGTCTCCGCTGCTAAAGGGCTCTCTGGGCCCAGTCAGACTAACCCAGTTAACAAATGTAAAAATAAAATAAAGTCCCAATAACAGAATATATCAAGTATATATTTCATAATAAAAATTCCTACTGTACTCCCTTAAATCTATCAGATTCCCTCAACATTCAAATACAATTCAACCAAATTGTAATGCCACAAAAAATTGAGGCTTTGCTTAAAACCTTATGAAAGAGAATTGTTTGTAATGCTCAGGTGACACTCTACATTGCACTGGCATTACCTGTGATAACTTAACAGAAATTATTCCCCATTACTTGAAAAAGTAAATTTCACCCTCAGTAACTGGCTCATCTGAAAATGCTTTGCTGAAACAATACACAACTGATAGCTTACCTTGTTTGGCAGTACATTTTCCTTTCAACCCACAGAAGCTTCATTTTACAGAAGTTCTAAAATAAAGCCTCTGTGGGTTGAAAGGAAAATGTACCGCCATACAAGGCATTCTCTCAACTATGCTTTGGCGATGCATTTTCTGATGAGCAGAATAATGCTGCAAGACCTGTTTCTGACTAGCAATAATGAAAATTAGAAAAAAAAAACTCACTCTCGACAGCTACTGTTGTCCATACACTGGTCGGGATAGAAATCGGCTGGACTACCACTCTGGGACCACAGCACTTCAAGTAGTACTTGTACACTAATATAAAACATTGCTAATTCAAGCTTTTTAAATGTTTTATATTCTCTTTTACAGGATGCCATCCACAAGCTCCTCTCAGTCTCTTCAAGTAATGTTTTCTCAAATTGATGAGAGATCCACTTGGAAGAGCCATTCAGAATCTTAGGATCAGGTCACCTGACTGGCATCTCCAATTGCAAGTCCGATTATGTCTGTGACACAGAATGTTAAAAAATGAATAAAGATCCATACATGCATAGACTGAAAACATTTTTTTCCTACTTCTTCTTCTAGCATTAAGTTGCATTGCAGATTTAAAGGGCCTGTGCCAGGGCCTAAATCCTCCATTGTACACTAACATATATCAACAAGTATAAACTAAGGCATAGCAAGGAACCAGATGCAATCTCATCCCAACATTCCTTGTTGGCACAGATAGCACAATAAATAACTATTTTATTTATTTTCTGATTGCACATTTACTTCAGTGCAATACATTATTGTTTCTACTGCAATATAAATGAAAGGAGATCTGTTAGCATTCCATTTTTCAAGTTACACCCCTTCCCCAACATGTCTGAAAAATGTCAAGATATCTCATAACTAATAGACGAAACTGAAAAAAAGTAAGTAATATATTAAGCCACTGTATGTGCATGAGTTTGTGTGCGCCATGCACGCGCGTGTGTGTATGTATGTATGTGGGGGGGGGGGGGGTTGAAGGAAGATATGTGACTTTGATAACTTTTTCTTGTATTTTTTTTTTCAGAACTGTGGTTAATTGTTTCATATGTAGTTAACACTTCAGCACAGAAAGTCAGTCTGTCTGTCTATCCATCTATCTATCTATCTATCTATCTATCTATCTATCTATCTATCTATCTATATCACAAAAAACACTAATTTCCAGAAATCCATAGAATACAGAAAGGGCACACAAAATATATAATATAAGAAACTCTGAGCTCTTTTTCATATAGCTTTCTGGTTTGGTAAAAGATTATGCATGCAATGACTCAAAATAGTTAATGAAGTAATCACAAACTGACTTTAGGAATGTTGAATGGACAGCTTCAAAAATATGAACAAATTATATCCTGAATTTAAAATAACATTTCCTAGAAGCTTGCTACTCTGAAAAAAATGTTTCTTAAGTTTATGAGAAAATGTATATGCCTTCCAGAATACCTATTAATGCTGGAAAAAAGTTTGCAGCCTTCAGATTAGTCCAGTAAATGGTTATATAGAATTTGAGCAAAGCAAATAAGGCAAATTATAAGGCAAACTTCTCATTATTAAAACTGAAATTTCGGTTTTGTTTTCAAGGGATAAGTCATATTTGTCCCATATCCTGAAAAGCAAATGTGTATTGCCAAATTTAATCTTTTATTTATTTATTATGTGTTTACAATATTTAATCTTTAAGATTAAAGCATACATCTTAGAAACCGAATTATCTAAGAGCAGTGTTTATTTTAACATTTGCCCAAGGATTTAGAGAATTTCTCTCCACCTGGGCAAACTGCTCCAAGTGGGCTGGTCAAATTAGCATGACAGACAGAGAAATCCAGATTCAGAAGCTTGATAAATCTGCAATGAGAAATATGTTATTAGCAGCTAATTGCCATGTCTCTGAATCAAACACTTCTCTGTTAGGTCCAACAACCTAATGTTATTCCTAGCAGTGTAAGCCCTGTGTTGGTAAAGACAACTCACGTACATGCATGTGCACGCATACACATACAACACACACATTCAGCCATCCATGCACATGCACATATGCTCCCAGGCATTCATGCACACATGGACACACACCAGTATCCATAACCAAGCTTCCCCACACTTACTCATACTCATGGAAACACTATCCCGTGCACCTGCTCTAATACTTTAACTCACACATAAAGACTGCACATCCCCTACCTTCCATATTGAGACCATCTAGGCAGACAAATGCTCCCAACTTCAAAGCTTCCTACCTACCTATCATACTGAGACCATACAGGCAGACAAACACATCCAGTCTCAGTATCTCCTACATACTGTACTGTGACCACCCAGGCAGACAAACATATCCAGTCTCAGTATCTCCCACCTACCCACTTTATTGCGACAATCCAGGCAGTGAAACAGATATAGTCCCAATATCTCCTCCATATCTACTTTACTGCGATCACCCAGTCAGACAAACACATCCAGTCTCAGTATCTCCTAGCTACCTACCATACTGTGACTACCGAGGCAGGCAGACATGCACAAACACATTTCCAGACTTGTGGTCCCCTATGTAACCCCATTAGTATGACCACCCAGTCACACACACACACACACACACACACACACACACACACACACACACACACACACACACACACACACACACCTCTAAGCTGTCTCAGATTTTCAGGTAAATCCCTGATTTTGACTTGGATTTTAGCTCTGTCCCTCTTAATACCTTGTGAAACTGGTGACCCTTAAAGAAAAGGCATTGAGTTATCTTTAAGTAAATAATTAGAATAAGTAGAGATGTAGACTTCTTTTACTTAAAAAAATGTATATATTAATTCCCACACTCTTATTCTGTCAGCATCTCAGGTTAATAGTATTAACATTTTAAAAAGTACGTATGCACACTGACACCCCCCCCCCACCCTATGGCTTTGCTGGACTTAACTGTACTGCAAGGTACTACCATAGGGCTGAATGGATGACCAGTTTCTTTTCAAGGCATTCACTTTTTCCTCTTACTGTAAAGTTTTAATTGACTGAGTGATTCTCTGAATCACTTGGCCTATTAATTTGAGACCTACAAGGATTTCTGGGGACAACACGTGGTTACTTAGGATTAGCCACTCCCCTGGACTGCCGTATCAGCGTGCTGCTTCTCTGTTGAACCCATTGTCCCAGCCAAGGTCCCTACAAGGGGAAAACCTCAGTTGCAGAGCAGCCTGAGAATCAGAAATGCTTACTGTGATGCAGGAACCCTCCAAGATAAAGATTCCAAATTGTTTTAAGCCTTTCTGAATTCCTTGGCTGGTATTATATACATATTATTTTGTCTAAAGGAGAACCAACAACTTTTGACTTAATTTTGATCCAAGTGTTTTAACAAACAGCAGTATAGCCTCTTAGTAATATATTATCACAAATCTCATTGGCGGCAGGTCTAAAATCTTTCACTACAAAATTATATACAATCAGATATTTCAAAAATGTATTTTTTGCCACAGATACTTTGATTTACCAGCAAGGTATTACAAAGTATTAGGATTACTTATTACAGGTTGAAATAAAGATGCAATTTTACTAGGATCCAAAAGTTTAATGAGATTATTAAACACCAAGTTAATATCTATAAATTAGTTTGAATGTTAAATTCAACTGTTTTCTTATTCAAAAAGGAAATGTCATATAGTTACAATCAAGTTTTTTAAAGACTTAATCCCAGATATTGGACCGAGCTGATACCCACTCATAAGCAGAGATAGACATTCTCAATTGCTTGTAAAAGTTTGACTCCTTGTGTGCACATGAGTTTCTATTGGGGTCTCTATTTCCACCCCAAAACACGTAGATAGGTGAACAGTCAATTTTGTTCACTGACAGTGTGTCTGTGAGTGTGTGTGTGTGTGTGTGTGTGTGTGTGTGTGTGTGTGTGTGTGTGTGTGTGTGTGTGTGTGTATGTGGTGTGTGGGCATGCACGTGAGAGAGAGAGAGAGAGAGCATGCACACACACATATACATGCAGCCTGCAATAGACTGGCATCCTACCCACAGTTTTTCCTTCTTACACTCACTGCTTGCCAGAATAGGCCCTGGGTGTCCAGCAACCCTGAATAGGATAAAGTAGATACTGGAAAATGAGTAGAAGGCCCACTAGAGATAATTGTTTATCTGAATTATTATTCAGCTGTACACAGTACAAGGGGACAATCCCAGTCCTCAGTTTTATTAATTTAGATGTCCTTATCCATACCTTGCCTTTCACAGGGTACTACTAGTGATATCTTCACTACATTTTTGCCAATGGTAGATCTAGATTCTTCACATAAAAATAAAGCACTTCCTTTACATTCTGTCAAATCATATTTCACTGAAACTTCAACTGGATGAAACAAACTAGTTAAAGCTTCTACTCAATTAGCATGTTTTGGAGAGTAGAACAGTTACAGTCCCGTAACCCCCTTGGAAGATTTCCTTCCCCCAATCCCTTTACCTACATATACTAACTCCATGATCACACAACCATGGGGGAAAAATGAAAAAAGGAAAGCCAAAATATTTGGAAATACTGCCATTTCACAAATAGAAATCATATTAGCACTAATTTCCTACACAGAAAATTGGTAAGTTTGAGCTCTTCCACTTTACAGTCACCCAAGTGTAGAAAGAACAAATAAAACATGTCTCAGGGCTGCGAAAGCATAGCTATAGAAAGAATGGCATGCTGTTGTGAAATAACATTGGCTGATATTCATCTGCTTGTTAGTGATTTTTTTAATCTAAGGCATAAAACAGGGTGACTAAAAATCAGTCCCTCTCAGTGCTTTATTCTGAGGTTACGTTCTCAGCCGTTGGCACTTTCTGTATTTAGTGTGCATTTTCTTGTCATTTGTATCTTTATCTTTGCTTCAATCTCACAGTCCATGAGACAAGATGGTAAATGGCCGGTTAGTGCTAAACTAGCCCTTGTTGTTAGTGTGTGTGTGTGTGTGTGTGTGTGTGTGTGTGTGTGTGTGTGTGTGTGTGTGTGTGTGTGTGTGTGTGTGTGTGTGAACACAAGTGTGTGGCCTGTGATAGACACATTTTCCATCCATGACTGTTTCCTGCCATACACCCATAGCTTACCAGGATAGTTACTGATATGGCATGACAAAGAATTGGATTAAGTGAGCACAAAAATGGATGGGTACAAGTAATAACATAATATACAGGTCCAATGGTCTTTCAGTCCCCTTATCAGCCTTGACTGTTTTTTAGTTCTCAAGATGTCTCATGGCTGAATACTGTACTTGTTTTTGTACTCCTCTTCCATGCTTTACACATCCTCCTGTTATTCTTTTACTTTACGTACATACCAACTATGCTTTCACGTGTATTTACTTAGAGCTGTTTTACTATATTTCTACTATGTTAGTTATATTAAAAGTATTCTGTCTGTTTGTTTTGGTTGTCTGTAGTTTATACTAGAGGAATCCTCCTAGAGAAGGCTGTAATGTCACCATTAGGCCAACTTGCTTAACCGCATGTAGGAAAAGGGATAGCTAGGCTGAAGTGGGAGTGCACTGCTGTGCATGTATTGAATGGGTTGGGCTGTGTTTCCAGGTGTCCAAATTTGCATATATTCATATAAATGCAGCTCCATATTAGCCCATATTAATCTTGGGCTTATTTAGGACTTTTTGTGTCACTGATGCACATTTGACATAGTTTGGAATGATTAATTTATTATAGTTTACTAACATTTCTGCATCCTGGGAAGGATTAATACGTTTGGAAGAGTCATAGTATACCTCCCTAAACCATCACTATCACACAGTTAGACCATCAGTTTTCTGGTTCTGTGCTCCTTCTGCTTTTGTTTGGTTACTAACATGAACATCCTGAATATATGTTCATTTTTCTGTAACCTTTACTTTCTTTTGCAGCCTTTTATCTGTCACTGGCTCATGTTGTAGATAAAAAGGATCTTTAGATCAATGCACCCACGTGATTATTTTAATTTATTTATTTTCCATGAAAAATAAAAACAAAAAGTTGAATGTATATTTGAGTAACCAGGGAAGACATTCCTGCATTTTGTGTAAAAGTCTGTTATAACTGAAGCATAAAGTTAATGAGATATGAATACATTCCAAGCAAATGACAGAGATTTCAGTCACAAAATTTCCTCATACATAATTTTAACTCTGTAACCAAAAGTGACTTAATCAGCACAAAAAGGCCGCACCACCACTGTAAATTTGTCAGCTGGTTAACAATGAGTAAACAAAAATAATAGTAATAGTGAATGATCTTCGTTACAACTATCTGCTTGTGATTAATGGTTTGGATACATACAGAAATATATGCCCAGCTGTCTCAGGCAGTCGTGTTACTCAGCCAGCAACTGTTTTTTTCCTCCATCTTTAACATCTGACTATTAGATTAAGGGCATTTGCTTTTAGCTATTGATTAAAGCTTGTTTTTTATTGCTTTATTTGTTTTTTCTAATCAGGTTCACACCACATTTGTTGGAATTATTTATTTGTGTATAAATCATTTAAGAAGCAGCAAAAGTAACGTCTTATTTCGGACAACATAATGTGTATTCAACTATTTACAGCGTTTGTTTATTTCATCTTGCTTTAGAGACCTGGAAAAGTAATCATAAGCCATGCTTTGTTCCTGCACTTATAAAATTTAATTACTATGTGACTCTGTTAGTATGACTGCTAGAAATAATTACATCTTTCACCTTATCTGTCTGAGCTGAAATGGTTCTTAAAACATGATTAAGACATTTTGGATTGTTTTCTATGGCTGTCATTGAGAGTGTTACTGCGTAGAACTGCAAGTACTTTGTACTGCAGCGCAATCAGATACACAAAATTAATTCTATTTTATCTACTTATTTTGACATCTATTAGGTCAGTAGGCTGGTCCAAAAACTCCTTTCAGCTACAATCTTGACAACAAGGCAAATAAATGGTTTACTGGAAAAGAAAAGCAACAGATTTGTAATATAAACTTTGCATTAAGTTGTACAATAATAAAAACTATTAATTCAAAAGGTAGTGATATATAAGAACAGTCTAATATAACATGTAAATAAAAATAAAATATTTACCACAGTAAATATGGCATGAAGGTGAATATTTACAGTAGTCATTAGTACATTACTGTAATAAACAGGAGTATACATTCAAATACTACTGATGTCAAACTAGCACACTTTGTATATTGTTCAACTTTTGTCCATAAATATTTATAACCATACAGTTTAGATAAGTGAGAAAGGATGCTATTTCTGAATATGGTGTACACATTTTCATTTTGAGTATTTGGAGAGAGTATGTTCCAGTTAGAATGGGCTATAATATTTTACCCAAACTGCTAGAAAAAAAATGTGACCTTTCTAAGGTAAGGGCATTGGTATTTAGGGTTCTTGTGGGATCAGCACAGGATAGTAGTGATAAGTGGTTTGCAAGGGAGGACAGTAGCACTGATAAAGGAGTTTAAAAGTGAGGCAGGAAAGAAGACTGATACAAGCTATGATACATGATCAATTAGCCTTCTTTAATGAGATTGCAATGGAACTCCCAGTTTTTAGAAAAAAATATAAATCCCATTAACTGTTGTCTGTAGGATATATAGGATAGCTGTATTTTGTCTTGAGTAATCACTGGCAGCATGTATAAGATTTTTGGGAAGAAAACACCAGTGGCCAGAGTTCATGTGCTGATCACAGGACAGTATGTAGGAACAGAAAAGAATATTCACACCCCGAATAATCTCACAATATATCTCAATATTTTTGTTTTCATCATGGAACTGCAAAATAACAACAGTGAAGAATTATCCAGACTGTAAGAGCAGTTTTAGCCTCTGTCAATTTGGGCTACCTACTGCTGTGATAATTTATCAGTACCACTGAAAAAAGCAATTCAATAAAGGAAAAAATGCAGTGTAATACAAATCCAAGTGGGAGAAGGTATAAACAGTACAGGAAGTATCCAAAACATCACACTGATGGGTGTACTTAATGCTGTATTTGTATTAAATGAATCTGATAGCATCATTCAGACACTGAAAAAAGGACAAAAAAAAAAAAAAACAAATACAAAAGC